>NC_135412.1:8031363-8367613 GCF_051991245.1 Festucalex cinctus
TGAATTGAGTTATCAGAAAGCTGGTTTGTAATCTATTCATAAAGTTTGACTGACCTATCTGACTGTTTTGTTGACATTCCCTTTAGCGCAGCACCATCTAATGGATGCATAACGTAACCCCAGCCTTTACTGTTGTGCCTTATATATGATTTTTTTTTTTAAATATGTCATTCATTGAAAGTGCGCCTTATAATCCGGTGCACCTTATATATGGAAAAAGTTTTCACATATGTCATTTATTGAAGGTGCGCCTTATAATGCAGTGCGCCTTATAGTGCGGAAAATACGGTGCTTGCAAGAGGTTCACTTTACACATTTCTTTTGTCATATAAAAGAACTTAAATAAAAGTTGTCTGTAATGTGTTAGCCTGAGGTTGGATAGACAGACACATATTTGAATCACCATAGATATAGAATAAAATGAATCTATTGTTTGGATCGTGCACACTGCACACATTGATTTTGTTTTGTTTTTGTAAGAAGCACACATTTGCCAATGTGTAGCCATCCATCTTCTCGCCGTCTTTTCTCCCTGTTGCCAACATTGCTTTTCAAGTCCATCCTTTTAGTTCTGCTGCAGGCCTTTTGACTGCTCCCTTCTCAGTCTGTGGGCATCTGTAGTTCGTTCACATCTCCTGTGACCCCACACATGCTCTGTGAAATGCAATACAGTACATGATGTGTTTATGAGCCCCTCTTTAGACTTTTAATTGGCTGGGCCACAATTGAACTTGCAAATGCTCTACAGCATGGTGGTTTTCTTTTCAAGAATGGAACTTTACTAACCTTGCTCTCGCAAGATGAATTCTCGTGGTATATGTGAGTTCACAACCTCTGGAGAATGCATCTTGTACCGCTCCCGTAGATAACCGCCGTTCCAGTGGTTCGGACCAATCACAGAGCGACATTGTGTTTGGGGGCGGGATATGCAACTGTGACGAAACCAGGAAGCCAGCGCCGACGCAGGGGCTAACAATCAAACCCAACATGGACGAATGGACACTACAATTAATTCTGTTCCGGCAGAATTACTCACCGTTTCCTTGTTGAATGTTGAACAGCGAGAGGCGCTTCATGCATTTCTAGCTGCTAAGCATGAGCATTTAGCAGAATGCGTATTGAATAGGATGAGGTACCTTGCTTTTGTTTTGTTTAGTCATTCTTTTAAAATCTGAGGTCATATAGTTTTCGAGAAAATCTAGACAAAAACTGTAAATAGGCAGACCATGAGGCCACAAATTCATCTTGTAGAATGGTTTTCAGGTCATATGTGTCACAGACATCTCGAGGACTCATCATACTGTCATACAACTGTTGCATAATTTGCTGGCTAACTTTAAATGTTGCTTCAGAGGAATAGTGCTGTTTTATCTGTTTCAACATGCATAACGTACATGTGTATTGTCTCTGTCTTTTGGTTGATATCTTCAAGTCCAGGCTCAGGCCGTCCTGGGTGGAGTTTGCATGTTTTACCCGTGCCCGTGTGGGTCTTCTCCGGGTACTCTGGTCTCCTCCCACATTCCAAAGAAATGCATAGCAGGTTAATTGGGTGCTCCGAATTGTCTCTAGGTGTGCTTATGAGTGTGAGTGGTTGTTCGTCTCTGTGTGCCCTGCGATTGGCTAGCAACCAGTTCAGGGTGTACCCCGCCTACTGCCCGAAGCCAGCTGGGATGGGCTGCAGCACCCTCCGCGACCCTTGTGAGGAAAAGCGGTTAAAAAAATGGATGGATGGATGTTAAATTCATCACAGAACTACGCAAATGCTATTATTTTGTGATTGGATGGTTGAGGATTAGGCGGAACTTTTGCCTGCCAACTCAGTCTTTCGCCCACATGACCCACGACAAGAATAAAAACAAATCAGCGTTGAGAATCACACACATTTTACGGACCTTTTCATGATTGCAGCACAGAACCTCAAAGTTAACAGGATTGTTTGCTGTAATGTTACTTCGCGTGTCCGATCAAGATCACTGTGATTACAGCTGATCACAAATTTTGCATGAATGCAAAATATCGTCCTACCCGCTCCAGCTGATCCCCTCAGTCACCGACCGTACTATAAAGTCCAACGTACCACAATGTTCAGAAGATGAGTGCCCTCTTTGACTTTTATTAAACCACATGCAGTAACAACTTTTCACAGGTTTTGGGCATTGGGCACAGGCAAAGGAAATAAACATTAATAAACAAAATAAACATCGTTAACGATGCGAATCAATTCATTATTAGTCATTGTAATTTGTGGATCTAACATTTTAACTATTTTAATCAGCAGTTGAAAAACAATGTGTATGTATGTGCAACACTCCGATACGACTGGAGTGAAGAGTATCCAAATGAGAACTTTTCAACTTTTAGCTGAGCTCAAGAGTTTTAGCTGTTGACTCGTTTAATTTTACTCTGTTTAAATTGCACTGCCAATCCCCTTACACTGATTGGAGAGTTAGGATGGTACAGATTATCAATACAAACTTGAGTTACTGTATAGTCTGTCTGACATTTAAACACAAATAACTGAGGATTTGAGAAAAACAGTGGGGATTTATGATTAATCCATCTGCACATATATGCAACATGCCAGCATTCAACTATCATCAGTAAGCTAATGGGAAGGCCAGGAAGGAAATATTATTATCTGTCGTGTTTTTAAAACCAAGCTTTCTACAGCACGGAATTACAGCCCCCCAGAATCTCTTTCAAACACTAGTTTCATCCCCCTGATATTCCCTCAGGGAAATTAAGGATTAGCGTGGCCCTTTCAAAGAGGAATTCCTTAGTTGCTTCCCATGAATGCCCCCCCCAACCAACCCCCATCCTCCGGCCGCACTCCAATCCAAATTCTGTGTTCTGTTTTGCCCATCGCCCAGCTATGGGACATAAGCCCTGTCTCTGAGCTAGGTTGGTTGTGAGCCGTAGTAAGAGGATGACAGTGGATTGTCGGGCACCACGCTGATTCCTGGCCTCGAGTGCCACCTTGCCAAAATGCTGAGAGGATGAGGTGTTGTGACTTTTACTACTAGCCTTTCTAAATATAAATACTGTGACGGATTAAAAAGGTGATGCAAAATTGTGATTTTTCCCCAGTCCCTCTGCTAATGTGGTTTCCACTTTCCACAACACAATGTGGCATGAGAGAATTCTTAGCAACGATACAAGATTCATGCCCCCTACCACACAACTGGGTTGGCCAATGGGTAAAGGCCTGCTTGATTTTTCTCCTCCTCTAAACCTACACATAATCAAAAATTGTCTTGAAAGAGTGCCAACATTTATTGGCTATTAGGGGTGTGAATTGCCTAGTACCTGACGATTCGATCCGTATCACGATTCATAGGTCACGATTCGATTCAATACCGATTAATCCCAATATGAATTTACAAGTCGATAGTTGCGATTTTTTTTTTTACTCAAATTTAGAAAATACCATTCAGTAAACTTATACATGTACACTGTAAGATTTGTATGAAAATGTATTATTTATTGATCTGAAACTTCAGTCTTAGAACTGTGAGCCACTGTATTTAACAGGTTGTAACATTTTTCATGTTTGAACAGCATAAGTATTAAGGCTTAATGTTCCATTAATATAACATTCTTCCATGCTTAAGGTGTGAACGTTAGACATTTTGTGGAATATTTTTCCATCAAAAATGGAAGTTAAAAAATCGATTCGGCTGCCTATTGAATCGATTCGAGAATTGCTTGCTGCAGAATCGCGATATATTGCCGAATCGATTTTTTTTTTTTTTTAAACACCCCTATTAGCTATATCATTCCAATCCAGAAAACTACGGTATATTATAAAAATCATTTGTCAAATGAAAAGTTTTGCCTTACTATACACATTTTTACAGCTAATGTGTAAAATACAGTAATATATGGTGTTTGGATTTACGTAGCCCTTTAAGCCAGAGTGTCCTCCAATTGGGGGCCTCTCAGACTTTGAAGAAATTGTGTGAAACATTGCACTAATCATGAAAGAATCTAATGATGTCGCACATCAAATTAAACTGCAGAGCTACAATATACAATATATAAGCCATTTTTACATGCCCAAAAACAGCTCATACGGCAACTAATTTAATTATCAAATACAGAAATCGGTATTGCGCCACACAGTTAAATAACTCGTCTCTCCTGCTGTGCCACTTCATGCAAAACACTAAAGTGTTTTTGCGTTTTGTTTTTTTTCCCCCCACATTTGTGCCATGTGTCATATACTGATATTTACACATCTCATCTGAACAAATCTCACAAGTGTTCCCTTTATTATGACAAGAATTATTCAAATAGACCTTGTGGTTGCAAAGATATCCTCTTTTTATTTTGGCTATGGTAAATTTAAGTTTAATTAAATTGTAAAATTGACACATCAGATCCTTGGCCACATAGTCTCAGATTTTATATGACATCTATCTGCAACTGATGCTAACATTGACCAAATAATAAATAAAACATCTGATCAAAGCTCTAAACCTTGCATATGAGCCTCACAATTAAATTACAATGTCTGGAAATAAATTATTAATGTTCACTAGTGCGACCATCAGTCAGTCGTATTAATTATTTGCCCGATGCCCAGGCAGGACTTTTTTGTACTTCTCTGGGATGCTTTCTGCACTCTGCCTGATTTCGTTAACTTCTCCTGTCCTAGTTGCTGCTCTCTTCATGTTTATGTTAATTTGTTTATGGGCTTTTTTTTTTTTTCTGCTGTAAGCTGTTACATAATTCTTTTATCTAGGACAGAAACCAAAAGTCAGTTTCTGTCTCCACTTGTGCTTGTGATGTGTTCAGTGACCACGCAAACGTGGCGTTGGCGTACAAGACGACAAATGCATGGTCCGACATGAAGCCTTTCAGAGTGGCGGCCCCGTGGGCCCACTAAGAGCCACTTTGTGGTGGCCCCGTTGAAACCGTACTGGGTTCATGTACAGTATTAATGATATACAGTAATATGGCAAATTTCAGTCATTATTTCAATGAATGATGTATACTGTTTTATTTCAGACTTTTTGAAGATATTACTTACGTGTAGTTAGTTGGTTTGCATGTAAAAGAAAAAAAACAAAACAAGAATGTGTTGATTTCATCATATCATTTATAAAATTTCCACTGGCTTGGTTTGGCGAGCATCTGTAAAGTAAGGTATGTGGCGGGTCAAGACAATGCCATTGCAGGCCTGGGATCATTGGGCCACCAGTAATGTCGGACCCTGAAATGCCGTTGCTAGTTCTTAGATGAATGAGGAGGAAGCATGTCGGTTTTAATATCTGGCATGACCATAAGCTTCCCTTCTTACTTAACAGATGCTTATCAATGCCCAGCTTTTCGTCACACTCGAGTAATTCCTCCTTGCACATTCTGCTTTTTTAGTGCATCCTCATGGCTGCTTTGTGTGATAAATGAAATGCAAAAAAGCATGCTGGAGGGAATATACTGTCTGACTTGGAGAGGGTTTGCATCCCCGTGAATGTGCGGTGTCAAGTTCGTTCTTCTGTGGGCCACAGATCCACAGCTTTGACTGTATAATTACAGCCTACTAAGAACTACTGTGGTGGATATACTTAGGGGTTAAGACAGCTATTACTGCAGCAAAAAAAAAAAAAAAGGATATAAGTGTGTTAAGCAAAGTTACGTTCATGACAGCGAGTCACTGATGATTTCGTGGACTAGTGGTACATTCGACCTGACTTTGGTGCAGGCAGCGTGGGTTACTGTTACTACACAGTGACGGTGTGAAATTTGAATGTGAATTTGGTTGTTTGTCTCTAGATGTTCCCTATAACTAATAGGGATGTCACGATAAGGGCAATATTGTGATATTAAAACTGCCACAATATCGTCGTCATCATGTTCACAATATTTATAAGGAACACATTTGTTAAAAAAAAGTCAGGTTGATTTCCATTTGTGCAGTTCTAGCACCCTCTAGTGGCTAGTTTATTAGTGCAATTTAATTTTCATTCAGGATGTTTTGGCCTTCTATGTTTAAAATCTATGCTAATTGTCAGATAAAAGGGATCCTAATTTGCTTGTGAAGCGATCAGTGTGTGCTTGCATAAGCAAGTAAGTGCCTCAATATTGTTATTAGAGATTGTAAGGTGGTTTATATGCATTGCTGTTATGTACAAAAGCACAATATTGTTGTTGTTGTTTTTAGTATGAGCTCTCTTTTTTCTTTTTTTTTACAATTTTGTGATCTTTTTTAAATATCGCCAACGCCCCCACAATATCGTGATAATTATCGTATTGTGACCTTCATATTGTGATATCATATCGTGATGTTTGGATATCATTACAGCACTAATAACTAAACTAACTGTTGACCAGTTCAGGATGTATTCCGCCTTTCGCCTGATGTTAGCTGGGATAGGATCCAAAACCCTGTGATGGATGGATGGATGGATGGATGGATGGATGGATGGATGGATGGCAGTTCATGAGCAGTTATGTATGTTTCTGTATGTTTACACAGTTAGCAAAAGTAATAACTTGTGTCTTTTTACAGTTGAATCAGTGTTTTGGTAGTTTTTCATCACGTCTCAAAACAGCAATATAGTAGAAAGTAAATAATATAAGATGCTTAGATTTCATGTATCTTTGTCTCTATAGCAAAGGATGAGTCTCAGATATTTGGTTCACTAGTGCTGGGATTTTCTAGTCACATGATTTATTTAGCTGTGTTCTTTTTTTTTTTTTTTTTTTTTTTTTTTTTTTTTTTTTTTTTTTTTTTTTTTTTTTTTTTTTTGAAGAAAAATTTATTTAGCTGTGTTCTAAGGTCTTTCAGAGTAATTTGCATCCCCGCTCGGACCCTTCATCACACCAGACATCTTTGGCTTCTTAAGTCTCTCTTTCTTGGCTTTCATTCGCCCAGTCAATCATCTCCCTTTTGTAAAGAGAGTAGTGCACCATGCAAGTTGAAAAAAACCCCAAAGAATGTTAGTTGACAGCCGAGTGCAGCTCCAGTGGTGGAAGAGATCGACATTTGAGTTGTGCAAACTTTTAACCCTTTGGTAATTTATTACTCATGTTTTTTTGTGCATGCTCATGCTAAATAAGAAAAGCCCTTTGTGCTTGGACATAGCTGGGGCTAACAAGGTTACTGTAAACTAGATGTGTTGAGCTAATTTTAGTTCCTGGAACCTGGTGATTTTCTTTCCTGGTCGGAGGCTGTGCGTATTTGTTCTCTTGCTAGAGAGGGAGGCTGCACCCTCCTCTGAGCATGGGCGTTTGCCGTTTAGGTTAAGCATCAATGACCGTTTTGTGGATCGATACACTCCAAGCACAAATTTTTAGTGTGTGTATTGTTAAATGTTTTGTCAATTATCTGTAGTTCCCGTAAAGCAATGCTTCTCAATTATTTTCTGTCATGCCCCCCCCCAGTAAGAAGAAAACATCTCACCCCCCCCCCCCCCACGCGACTATAAATAGTATCATTTGTCTATAAAATTGTTATAAGCACACCTCTGCATAACACTGTTTCCATATTAACGTATAGGAGAATTAAAAAAAAGAAATATGGACCAACTTATAACAAAGAATAGCTTTATTAACTGTAACAGAAAATATTTAAAGTGCTTCTGAAATCCAAAAATCCTTAATTAATTAAATCCTTAATTAAACTATAAAATTTTTTTGACTGACCATGTCAAACCATATGATGCGGAAAAACAAAATTAATGAAGTTATAAGGATGTTAATCACTGTCATATGTATTTGTGTTACCAGTAATTGAATTTGTGTCGTATTTAACATGTTTATGTTGGTCCATGATTAAAAAAACAAACAAACAAAAAAAAAAAAAAAAAAAAAAAAAAAAAACATAACTTTAAGTTGTGTGAAAAATAACGACTTCCAGGGCGATTCTGTGTACAAGTTACAGTATTCATCTGAGGACTGGTTGTGAAATTACAAATTTATATATTTTGATTGTGACTTGCTGGTTAATTGGTCCGACATTACATTATTATTATTTTTTATTTTTTTTACTTTACAAAGTCGTCTCGCGGGCCAGACTTTACAAAGTCATCGGATCCGGCCCACAGGCCGTATGTTTAATACCCCTGGTCTAGAGTTGAATAGCCTTAAAGAAGGTCTTGTCCAAATGTAGATACCTAAAACAAGGCTCAGGTCACTTTTCATCCAGATATCATTTAATATCATATCAATGTGATGTTTGTTTGATTTTAATAAGATACCATGGCTCTCCAATTCTAATTATAATTGTGACTTCACAGAATGACAAACTGATTATTTAGTGTTTTAGTTGTGTAATGATTATTACTCTCTCTTTTGACCAGCATCTGGAGAGGCCCCAATGTGAATTGTGTGGACAGCACTGGATACAGCCCGCTCCATCACGCCGCCTTAAATGGACACAGGTAGTAGTTAACGCCACATCTATTTTGCCTCTATGTTTCTCGAGGCCTCACCGCAAACCGGTCCCGGTGGAACTATAAAGCTATTGATTACCTGTTTGCAAAGTCTGTGTGTATTTATTATTGCTCTTTAAAATCTGACCGGCCCCATCCCTTCTTTAACTGTCAGTGAAGTGGTGGAACTGCTCCTACGAAACGAGGCCTTGACCAACATAGCCGACAACAAGGGCTGCTACCCTTTGCACCTGGCAGCATGGAAGGGAGACGAGCACATTGTCAGGTTGCTCATCCACCAAGGACCCTCCCACCCCAAACTCAACGAACAGGTTTGGCCCTGGACTTACATTGTATTGCTGTGTGTAGGAGCTGTTATTGGAAGAGATCAGCTATTCTCCGCAGAGTGAAATGTCTCACCAACAACCATATTCTTAGGAAAGAACAGGGGTGTCGGACTCATTGTAGTTCAGGGGTGACATACAGCCTAATTTGATGTCAAGTGCGAGTAACAATTACTCAGTGTTTGCCTTTTTTGTTAAGAAAAGTATTTATATTCAATACTGTCATCATCATCATTATCAAAACCCTAAATTAACAGATCTAAAAATAAATTAATATATTTTATGGCATTGAATGAATAGCATTCCACCAAACCAAGTATCTTTGTTGTGAAGATGTTTAGTTTAGTTTAATTTAATTTAATGAAATTGTTTAACTTACCACAGCGGGTTCCTTTTTGACAGAGCTGTAAGCAGAGCTGGCGGTACGATATGAACCCAACTGTGTTCAGTCACAGCGGGTGCTAAAACCAACCTGTGTGCAACCGCATCATCGTTTGTCTTGTAGCGGCAGATCACATTGAAGGGATGACAAGGAAGTGGTCGATCAGCAATGTCTTTAATGCGCTTAGGATAGGTCACCATACCCATGCCAAAATGAAAACAACAAACCTAGCTTTCTGCTCACTTCCATACTCAGACGGCACCTGCCAGCTTGGGTTACGCGTTCAATCACCAATCAGGAGTCAGTTCACAGCCACATAGTCAGAAAATATAGAACTCTAAACAACACATAACTACGAGATCGCAACAGGATTTTTTTTTCTTTCACTTTCAAATTCGTCCTGCGTGTTGGATTGAACCTTCTTGCCCGCTGGCATTGGCCCACAAGCCATTTGTTTGGAAACCTTGGGTCACCCTGGTTTACCCTCCGGCACGCTTTTCAACAAACCTTAAGTCGTCGTAGCGGTTATTTTTAGGGATAGATTTGACTTGTTGACAAATATCGGCATCGGCCGTTTTACGAATTTGAAGGGCAATAAAGCTGGAATCAAGTTATGTCATTAAATAATTAAAAAAAAATTTTTTTTTAGAAATTATGTTGAAATTTTGGAAAACTTTATGTACAGTAGAAAACTTAAGAAAACACATTTATTTATTTATTTATTTATTTATTTATTCATTCACTGCAAACACTAGGAAGTCCCAACACTTTTTTAATGTATTAAAAATAATAATTACAAATAATTTTTAGAAATTATGTTGACATTTTGGAAAACTTTATTTACAGTTGAAAACTTATTTAAAATTATTTATTTATTTATTCACTGCACACACTAGGTCCCAACACTTTTTATTTATTTGCTTGCTTAGTTTTGAATTTAGCTTAACACATGCTGATGACCCTGGAAGTTCCCTACATTTTCTGCAATTTCTGTTAAAATTTTTAATTAAACAAAACTTTCTATTGTTTATATGTTTTAAAATTAAAAAGTTTAATTTTATTGTTTTTACACAATTATTTTCTCTTTTACTGCAAATGATATCGGCTTGAAATATCGGTTATCGGCCTCCTTGACGACGAATAATCGGTATCGGCATCGGCCCTGAAAAAAAAACGTATCGGTCTATCACTAGTTATTTCAATGGTTACATCAGCATTGCATGTGTGATGCACTATATGGATGTTCCTAAGAATGTGACTTGTGTCTGCCAGCCTCATGACTCACACTTGTTACTGTCACACAATGTTACTGATACTGTGCTACTTGGAAGTGCTTTGATGTCCGTCTGCGTGACAAGTGCTTGTTTGCGCTAACATCGTTAACAATTTGTGAGAAGCCAGTCACTGTAGACAGGCCTGTTGTGGACATGCGGAAATGACCCACTCTGAGCTTTATACTGTAGTTGTGACGTCAGATATTCTTAGAGGGGAAGAAAACAGACCATTAATATAATTCTCAGCGTGGGCCATTTCTCCTAAACTCAACATGACATTTTATTGGTCATTAACACATCCCTGTTCTGTATTCATATTAAGTTGTGATAATCATTCATGTTTTAATTTCTTGTCCGAACCAAAACCATCAGCTTATCTTCTTTTCCTCCCTCCCAGAGCTCTGTAGACCATAAAGAGTTCAAACGCTGTGGGCCCTTTGACCCTTATATTAATGCCAAGGTGTGTACACTGCACTGCTACAATATTTCCTTTGAGTGCTTCTCTGCTTTGCGTCTGTCGACTTGCTGTTGCTGCTGCTTGCGAGGGCCACTCTGCCACAGAACCACCGGGATGCTTTTATCTAGCTCTCCTAGTGAGTGGATCACTTGGTTTTTACTCATCCATGCTAGCATTGCCAAATTTTATTGAGCTGCTTGTGCATTATGATGACAATCCTTGCATGTGAGAGAAGCTGGCAGCCTTTTCACTGGAGCAATATGTGTAACTTTTTGGGAGGAGACATGGAAAGAGTCAACAAAGTACTGTGCTGTGTTAACAAAATGTATTTGACACACTTTTTTCCTGGGTAATTTCCGATATTTAAATAAGATCACAATATTGTTAAAAAAAAAAGAAAGAAAGAAAAAAAAAAAGAGCTCATACTAAAAAAGCACAATATTGTGCTTTTGTCCATAACAACAATGCATATATACCAACCACCTACAATCTCTAATAACAATATTGAGGCGTGATCGTGTCACAAGCAAATTAGGTTCCCCTTCATCTGACAATTAGCGTAGATTTTAAACAGAGAAGGCCAAAACATCCCTAATGAAAATTAAATTGCATTAATAAACTGGCCATTAGAGGGTGCCAGAACTGCACAAATGGAAATCAACTTGACTTTTTTAACAGATATGGTCCTTTTAAATATTGTGAACATGACGACGATGACGACGATATTGTGGCAGTTTTAATATCACGATATCACGATATTGCACTTATCGTGACATCCCTACTAGAATATAAGCGACACCCCCAAGAGAGGGCACAAAATCCAATATAATTGATGCTGGTTTTTCATTCATTGTCTTTGTAGCTGCTGTCTGTTGAATAGCCAGTCTCTTACTAAATAATTACGGTAAATTCAAATTCAAATGGTAAGATGTCAATGAAGGCATGCATAAACTCTAAAGGCAACAATTTGTGAACTGCACTCAACAGTAGTAGCTTTAGCACTCATGGTAATGCTGTGTTTTGGCTGGCCACCAATTCGCACACATCTAAATTGATTATAGTGATTACTTGAGGGTTATATGTACATGCCAGCAGACAAGTGGGGCTGATCATCGCTTCAAAATTCAGAGCCATTGCACACTCATATTTTATTATAGCAAATTTATGAACACATAAATGAAAGTGCCAGTAACAAAGCACACAGCCACTGTGTTTCTTATGTATATATAAAACATTGTAAATATTAGGGGTGTTAAAAAAAATCGATTCGGCGATATATCGCGATACTACATCGCGCGATTCTCGAATCGATTCAATAATCGGCAAAATCGATTTTTTTTATTATTTTTTTATTTTTTTTTATTTTTTAGGATTCACACCTTAAGCATGGAAGAATGTTATATGAACGGAACATTAAGCCTTAATATTTTATTTCAATGCTGTTCAAACATGAAACAGATTACAACCTCTATGAGACTGAAATTTCAGATAAATAAATAATACATTTTCATATAAATCTTACACTACAAGCTTACTGATTAGTATTTTCTAAATTTGAATGAAAAAAAATCGCAACAATCGACTTATAAATTCGTATCGGGATTAATCGAATCGAATCGTGACCTGTGAATCGTGATACGAATCGAATCGTCAGGTACTAGGCAATTCACACCCCTAGTAAATATCATCATCATTTAAAGAGGGACACCTGTTACCTGCATCGTTTGAATTCAGCTGCTGACTCTCAGTACGTCCGTTACCCCGCTTTCCTTTAAAGCAGTGTAAACATGTCAGCCCCTCCATAATTGTATTTGGAGCAGGCATAGCTGGAAGCCCACCAAGGCCTGTACATAAAGCCGCACACTATTTTTGAACATGGTCAACTAATCCTCTTAGTGTTTGGCTGGGGAAGGATGACTTTCCTCTATAGCACCGTGCTGACTTATATTGCAGTTTCCCTTCTTCCTTTTCAATTTGATCTGTTTGAGTTGCGGTTATGCAGGCTGTCTAAGTAAGCACATCATGGCAGTTTGATGAGGGTACTACCTACTTTTGTGGCTGAATAATTGATTCATTGTTATGAATAAATAAAACTGATGGCATCATGTGACCCAGTAGAGGGGGAATCCGGCTTCCAGAGAGCCGTTCCAAGAGGAGGTGGAGGAGGAGGAGGAGTGCTCAGTGTCGCCATCTCTTTGCATCAGCGTCACACGGCGATTTCCATGACAAACTCGTCTGTGCGGAGTGTGGAAAATGGGTGGATTGGCCCCACCTCCCACTTGGTACTCACAAGGTTGCTTCGGAGAGGATGAGGCAGGCGGTTGTCATGGTAACATTGTCACTGGCCATACAGTGGAGGCAAATGACCCAGTAGAGCGAGCGAGCCAGGTGTGGGCTGGAACTCTTTCAAGGGAGCCTAAGATGGTTCTGTTAATCTCAGCCATTAGAAAACCTTCACATCTGGTGTGAAACCAGTTGTCTGTCATCTTGGATTGGGAGGACCAAATGCCGGAATATTGGAGTTGCACTACCCCATCGATTACCTTCCAAAGCGCAGTATATGTAAGGCTGGGTGATTTTTATCATCAAGAATCGTGATATTACGGTGAGTAGCTGTCAGCATATTTACCCGATCAGATGTGGCGGAAATGGGCGTGACAGCAGCCAATCAGAGTCCAGCTTTTCCTTCTCCACTTTGGTTTGCATCTTGAAGAAGTTAACAGAGAGTTAACTTTCTAACAGTAAGAAGTAAACAATGACCGAACATGCAGCTTGATGGGCAGCAATGACTGTTATGGTTGTTATCTTCCAACGATGAAGCCATTTTTACAAGAGAAGTTCCTCACCATTGATTGTCTGGTGGTATTCATTTACTTATTCAGATCAGATATCATTTGACCAACGTACCACCCAAGTGATGATCTCGATGGATACATCACAAAATTGTACCATGAAGAACAAAAATGGACCTTTGCCGGAACCTTGAAGATCAGGAAATGTAAAAACAAACAAACAAACAAACAAACAAACAAAATCATGGAAAGATTAGACAGAAAACACTAGTTGGATATTGTTGTTGTTGCACATTCATTTGAAAGATAAGACATACAAGAATACATTAAACCAAAAGCATTTAAAGATCTCATGTTATGCCACTTTTCCATATATTAAAATAGAACTATTTATTATGTAGAAAAGTGGCATAACGTTTTACTGTAACAAAAAGTAGCATAACGTTACTACAGAGACTATGTTATAGCGTTAGTTTGTGATTGTTTAGGCAGTGGTTATTTTGCCGTAACCGGCAACTCTCCCCTCAAGCATTATTCTGCTGTGAATCTCTCTGATTTGCCGTGAATAGTTGTAGACATTTATCATCAAGCAAGAATATGCTATTAATAACACACATGCACATTTAGGCCACGGCGCGGTCGCAACGTATAAGCATTCTCGTCGAGACCATTTAGTGGCCGGTTACCATCGCAAAGTCACGTCAACTAGATGGCAAGTTGCCAGATATGACAAAATAACCACCGCGGATTGTATCTTGGCAAAACAATAAACAACCACTTCAGTGTTATCCAACCACCGTCTGCTTTATCATATCTGAACACTTGTAACTAGGGGTGTTAAAAAAAATCGATTCGGCGATATATCGCGATACTACATCGCGCGATTCTCGAATCGATTCAAAAAAAAAATCGTTTTTAAAAAAAAAAATTTTATTTTTTATTTTAAGAGCTCAGAATTGTTCATTCGGTAGTCTTACCGATTCAACGTCTTATCATCATTGCCTTTTTTTTTTTTTTTTTTTTTTTTTGTGTGTGTGTGAATCGATTTTTAAACTTCCATTTTTAATGGAAAAATATTCAACAAAACGTCTGACTTCGGGTTAGGATTCACACCTTGAGCATGGAAGAATGTTATATGAACGGAACATTAAGCCTTAATATTTTATTTTAATGCTGTTCAAACATGAAACAGATTACAACCTCCATAAGACTGAAATTTCAGATAAATAAATAATAAATTTTCATATAAATCTGACACTCTACAAGCTTTCTGATTAGTATTTTCTAAATTTGAATGAAAAAAACCCGCAACAATCGACTTATAAATTCGTATCGGGATTAATCGGTATCGAATCGAATCGTGACCTGTGAATCGTGATACGAATCGAATCGTCAGGTACTAGGCAATTCACACCCCTACTTGTAACCAAACAACCTCCACACGACTTTAGGCAGTAAAAATGCACCGGTAATGTGGTAGAAGGTATAATATGGCATATCTCTAATTGAAAGGATAGGAAGGAAGGCTAAATCCAAATAAAATGTTCAACTTATATCTTTTACGTTTGTAGTCGTGTCGCACATCACGTCACACAGATCCATTATATTTAAACGAGTTGCAAATCCAGCTCTGAACAGGCTTTCATTAACATAACAGTCTTTCGAGAAATGCTGTCGGTATACGTCCTTCAAAAATAAAATTAATCCACTGTCTTCTCAAAGACTCGGACGACGGAAGTAGAAAAGGACTGGGATGCTCATTTGTGCACTGTGCAGCCAGAAACACAGCAACCCTTTCTTCCCAATCGTTGTTTCCCCATTGTTCTCCACGGAGCGTATGCGAGCAGGAAAAAAAAAAAGGAGCGGCCAGCTTCTCGAATTTCTTTGGGTGTGACAAACCTTGACCAGAGGCGATGTCGCTAACCCGAGGGGGCGGGGTCGAGTGCACTTCCGTGTCTTGTTGACGTAACCAAGTCACGGAAGTTTAATTTGCCCGTTTGAAGCACACATTTTAAAAAGAAGGAGAAAGCTGAAGAAGTTGCCGACGGACTTTTTTTCCATACGTGATTGGATTGTAGACATGCAGGGGATGCGTATTATTGAGAGAAAAACCCACTAAAGTGCATTTTCATACTATGGGACCTTTAACAATAATAAGTGCATGAAATATTGACAAAATTGTTGTACTCCCTTTATGTTTTCATCGTTCTTTTGATATCATATAAAACCGTCAACAAATCATTTAGTCATATTAATTATTGTCATTACTTTATAATTGATCATTGAATTGTTGAGAACTTGATTTATTAAGCCTGAATACAATGCAAAATTGAGTGCACAATTTGACTGCATCCTGCAGAGGGGCAGAGTTTTAGCGTAACTAGTTTGCTGTTTAAAAATGAAATGGCGTGGCAGCTGTTGAGCTATATCCTCGCAGAGTTCCGTTATGTCACAACTCCTCCGTGCTGCATTAATCGGCACAATACAATGTTGTCATCGAAACGGGCTCAAGAATATTGTGCTAAAAATATTCCCATTCCGGAAAAAAAAATATTCAGTAACAATCCCATGCATTGTTTGTTAATTACCATTGACATTTTTTAATATTAAGTGCAATGCAAATACATACAGTAGTCAATCATAGTTTCAGTAAAATGTTATGGCCATTGGTCTGCTCAGGCTCATGCCACAGTACCTCTCATGCAGGCTTCATATCTCTATATAGGTCACTTGTCTAATTAAATATATGTTTAGATGAATTCCTCCGACCATGCGTGCATATCTGAGCATATCACATTTGAAATGTAATACAGGCTCTTCTAGTGTTGCACCAAGCACTGGTACAAATTTGCAGCTGGCAAAAATAACTGTACCTTCATTTTTAAACACTAGTATAAGTGGGGGAAATGCAGTGAAGCGGGTTTAGCTCTATAAAAAGGGGCATAGCGCATGAATGCAGCGTCACAGATTGACGCGGCTGAAAAATCTTGCACCCTTCACGAAGAAACAAAACACACGCAGTGTTGCCCGGATTTCTCACGCTTGCGTGTCCGACAGGCAGGGCATGCCGAACAGACGCACGGCGAAGGTCTGTCTGCAACTCGTGTTCTAAAACTAGCGGCTACGCGCTGAAACATCTGGGCCAGGCGTGTGGAATTGTGTCACAAATTCATAGAGCTGCAGGTTAATTTGTGACAGATGTATTCAAACACTTTGATTCATGACAAATGTGTGTGAATTATTTTGTGATAAGTGTTATTTATTTCTGATTGTTTCCGTTCGATGACTTGAATTAGGGTTGAGGTAGCAATTACGATGTTATTTTTTAATTTTTTGTAATCATGATAGCTTTGCTAAAACAATATGGCTTATGGTGGCCCAAGACTTTTGTATAATACTGGTCTCGGAGACATAAAATGGTAAATAGTGTTTAACTCATTCGCTCCCAGGACATTTTCACTGTTTTACTGGATTTTGACTAATTTTGCAAGGCCCATAGAATTTTGTGTCCTATTGCTATAAAAACATGGAATCTACCAAAAGAAAGATTAGAGCCTCTTCTTTTATCAGTTAAAAAAAAAAGTATATTTCTATCTGTTTCCATTTTGCATCAGTTAGCATTAGAATATGGCTAAGTTTCATCATTATTCACAAATCTGCTTAAAATAGTGGGTGAAAAAAGCTTTTTGATCATCTTATACTTTGCTGCCATCTGCTGGCCGTTTTTTGTAATAACTACCATTGCTTCAAGCATTCTCTTCAGTTCAGAGGCTGCATCAAAGCCAAAACGTATAAATACACTTTGGGAGCATGGTAATATTTAAAATAGAACGTATTTATACGTTTTTGGGAGTAAATGAGTTAATAATGTTAAATGTTTGTTGTTCAGTTGTTCTGAAATTGCAGTGAAAATTTGACAGGCTTTTATGTCAGTTGTGTTTACAGGCTCCGCCCCTTGCGTTTTGAAAGAGAAGCTAATCTTTCATGCAAAAGGGAGTGAGAGTCCAGTGCACAAAATCACATCTTGTGGCATGAAATTAGTGAGATTCACCTCATCCCAGACAGTGCTGCAAGTCCTGTTTACTCTGGAATGTGTGACAGTGTCCAAAAAAAAAAAAAAAAAGCTATCATTATAGTTCCCGCTATCCCGCATCAGATCTGTTCAAAACTAGTTTCCCAGAGCCCATTTTTGTCTAACCTAAAAAACAAAATGGTATTGTTGTCTTTAAAACCTACTGTAAATCATTGTCCTATTCGTACAGGAGAAAGCATTATTTGATTTGTGAGCATGGCCAGATGAGACGCTGGCACACACTGCCTCTTGGTGCACAAGCAGCAACAGCTGCTCAAGCCCACGCCTGCTCTGCCGCCGCTGGGGGCCATGGTGACGTAACCTTGCTGTGCCGCCAGCCAGCTCGTCACGTGACAGAGGTCGCTCGTCAGACCGCGTTATCGTCTGTGGGGCCGCAGGTTGTGGGAACCACACAACGTCTTTGCTTTTCTCTGTCACCAAGACTCGAGCTCGCAGAATATGGAAAACACACAATAAGCTTGATGGCGTTCCTTGACAGAGATGATCAATAAGCAACAACAAATCTTGAGATCATCTTGTTTGACATATATTGATGGCTTAATCTGGATGAGCTTTTATGTTGTGCAGTGACTTGACAAAAAAAGCTTTCATATAAACATGCTGTGTCCAGGAAGTGCCACTTGAATTTCAAAGCTCTCTCTGTGCGGCTGCGAGGCATTATTGCCATTTGCCCATAACCTTTTGTTGATATGCGTTGTTGGAATGATCACGTAAATGGATACTTGACTCATTTCACCATTTTCAGCAGCAAGAAGTTCATATTTTGTCTGTAATTAATTTGAAAGCTTCATTATTTTTCATGCAAAGTTAATACCTTTCAAAACACATTTTTTTTTCACTTGCTGTAGACTAAAAATGATTATCAAGTGTGCTCAGGGCTCAGGTAGTGACCAATCACGGCTCAGTTTGCGAATACCTTTTTGCGAGTACCCTGAGCTCTGAGCACCTGTGATGTCATATTCCTTCAGTTGACAGCAAGTGACAACATGTGTTGTTAAGGGTATTAACTTTACATGAAAAATGTTCTCAAATTAATTATATGGTAACATTTTATTGCTGAAAATGGCTAAATCCCTTTAAGATAAACTGACCTTTGACTGACTCTTCTGTCA
This sequence comes from Festucalex cinctus, assembly GCF_051991245.1. NCBI lineage: Eukaryota > Metazoa > Chordata > Actinopteri > Syngnathiformes > Syngnathidae > Festucalex > Festucalex cinctus. The sequence goes on from NC_135412.1 coordinate 8,050,193, forward strand.
TGATGTTTAAAGTTATGTTAATAGTAAAAGTTGATTAACTCATGTCCAGTACAATCTCTAGATTTTGTTGGTGTGAATATTTTGTCAGCCACCTTGCGTATTTTTTTTTTTTTACTGAATTGACTTTGGACATGATACAGCACTTGTTTTAAATGTGACAATTCAGATTTCTTTATAGAATATATATAGTAGCTGCCTCCTTTTTGTTGTTATTTTGAAATCACTTTTCTAATATAGTTGAAAACATTTGCAAGATACAATAGAACCTCAAAACACATACACTGGCTATTCCATGCTACAGGTTGACCGTGCTACAGGTTGACTAAATTTCAAAGCATATTTTCCCATAGAAAATAATATGAAAGGAATTGATTTGTTCCAGGCTCAAATTGTTGCCCTCATTTAATCTTCATTAACTGTAAAGAGAATGCTTCAGGAATATTTCAACATTCGTGGCTTGACTGTAATACCTGTATAAATTGAACTTGAACCACTATATCATAAAGCTAACCAACTTAAGTACAGCTATAATATTTTATACCCTTTTGATTTAAGGTAACTGTCATTTCCATGAAAGCCATTAGCTATTATGCCTTCAGTTACATGCTTTTAAGTTAAAATTGGTGTTTATGTTGGAATTTCAACTGTATAATGTACCGTAGTTTCCGCACTATAAGGCGCACCGCATTATAAGGCGCACCTTCAATGAATGACATATTTTAAAACTTTTTTTTTTTATATATATATAAGGCGCTACAGTAGAGGCTGGGTTTACGTTATGCATCCATTAGATGGTGCTGCGCTAAAGGGAAGGTCAACAAAACAGTCAGATAGGTCAGTCAAACTTTATGAATAGATTACAAACCAGCTTTCTGACAACTCCATTCACTCCCAAAATGAATAAACAGCTGTTTTATTATTTTCCCTGAGGTAAAGTATTAGTATTAGCTAGCGATCCAAGATGGCGGGATCTTCTGCTCATGCGCGTCACCGATCGTACAGGGTCTCCGATAGCGTGTTGACAGAAGAGACCTGTTGCGGCTCAATATTGATCCATATATAAGGCGCACTGGATTTTAAGGCGCATGGTCAGCTTTTGAAAACATTGAAGGCTTTTAGGTGCGCCTTATAGTCGTGAAAATACGGTACATTTAACTGGTAAAAACTGCTAAACAAATACATGGACGACAGGCGTTTGAGTTAAGATCGACATATCCATATATTGTGAAATATACACATCACAAAAATACCCACTACCATCATAACCACAAGCAGCATTCAAAGAGCACCTAAAGTCAACGTTAGTTGCGGATGATTTTTGTTGAGTTCCAGGAGTGTTGCATCCTGTCATCAAAGGATCATATCACCAAGTGTCATGTTCCACTGCTCATGTTGTCACGTGGGAGTAAATGTTTTATATTGGATGAATATGTGATGATGAAGCAATTTCTAGAACAACCCTGTGAGCTACTAATGCGGTCCATGGGGGGGTCCCAGGTACCCGCGGGCATTACATCTGTCTAGCTTAAAATGCAGAATCACTTGTTTTGTATGGATAATGTGCGTAAGAATCACCGAGATGACCACTGAGGCAGCGGACCTTCATACTTGAGGAAGTGAATCATGCTGATGTAATCACAGCATGTATGTTTGCATGCTGAAGTCATCTGCATTCTCTGAGTTTATCTCGCAAATAAGCAAATGCTTGACGGCGCATCACAGATGAAAGTGGGCACGCTCCTCTTAGGCGCGGTCCCTACCGCCTTTTCTCTGCTTACATGGCAATTTGTGTTGTCACAGGAAGGGGAAAGTGGATAACAATCCAGTCGTACATATTTGTATTTCAAGTGTGAACAGTGCTTTTGTGATGACAGGGATCACATCTAAGCTCCATCCCTGCTCAACTTCCAAGTGGTCACCTGCTTTGCAGGTATCTGTCCTCGTCTCAGGATCCCATCAGAGTAAAGGTGGAACATGTCAAACATTCTCCTGAGGCCACACAGCAGCACACAACCTGGCGCCATGTGTTGTCATGCGAGCGCGTGCGCTTGAGCGTGCACGCGTAAGTGGGGTAGCGTTAGGGGCTTATCTGTTGAAAGATTGCCCATACTGTACTCTGTGCTCTTATCTGACACACCCATCTCTACACTCTTAAATGTAAAAGCCTTCCGGGACACGTTTAGTTCACAATTTCTGGTTTCTATTGACTTTGCCATGGTGGGTACCACGTAGAATGTTCACTGTGAGGTTTCCGTGTACTTGACTTTCACAGTGCAGAGTGTCAATGCATCACGTCTCAGTTCGACTGTCTCTGTCTGTGTCGTCAGTCTTCCTAAAACTCAACTCTGCAAACTCCGCCCCCTACTGGCCATGATTACGAGAGTAACCTCATTTGGTCTTGATTTTGTTGCCGCATTGTGAGTCATCGTATCAAGAAAACAGCACTTTAGCGAGTTTACATCTATCTGCCTCATCATGTGGATTCATGGACTGAGCGCACCCATGAGGTCATTTTTGCACAAGCAGGACTAATTAGCGCAACATGAATAAAATGTTTGGTTTCATCGGAAAAAATCCAAGTTGTCAGCGACCTCGGGTTTACACCGGTTGCGGTTGCGGTGCGGCTGCGGTGCGGTGCGTCTTGACTGCGTGCTCCGGGCGGGTCAATTTTTTGGCCAATCCACACAGCTGCGGTCCGGCAGCTCCGTCGCCGACCACTTCCCGCCGTGTCTCGCGTGACCGCGCGGTCATGTGGCATTAAAAACAACGACAAACACACAGAAAGTCTGTGCTCAACAGAGAAGCAGAAAGAGAAGTGGACTTTTTTTATTTTGTGGCTTTCTACCTCCAATATAAACCTCTCCTCGTCCATGTTCGCTGGTGTCTAAACCGTGAATGAGCACCTCGCACGTTAACTCCAGGCCCGTCTACGCCCACATCACGTTTTGCTAGCATGCTTGCGAAATAGGAGCTGGCGAGTGTTTTATCTTGAAAGGTAACCGGAAATTTATATCGAAACTGCGTCGGTCTTCCTGTCCCGCTCGATGTGTTTTGTGCTAGCTTGCCATTTGCCCGAGGCCTACCGCTGCGGCGTCCGGCAAAAATAGAAAATAGGTCTATCCTTGCGGAAGGGCTGCGGCACGCCGCAGCTGAGACGCAGTCGACACGCAACGCACCCGCAAGCGGTGTAAACTGCACCATTCGAATGAATGGAATCTAATTGCTTGCGTCGCCGGAACGCACCGCAACCGCACCGCAACCGCACCGCAACCACAACCGGTGTAAACCCGGGGTAAGTCTTTGGTGCCTCCGTTTCTTTCATCTTTGCTTGTGGCAATCCCTTTCTGCCACACCTGTCATTATTATCCATGTTTACCCTTAATCATCATCCTCCATTCTCCGCCTTGTGCACTGGTGTTTTTTAATGGTGGTTGGGGCTTTTACAACATTTTTTGAGTCTAACCTTGTGTCAATAACAGTTCAGCCCATGTTCTATCTCTCTTTATCTAGTTTTATCAATGTTGTGTGTGTCCGTGTTGCTGCTTTTACACACATCCGTCTAATGTTCAACAGAACAACGACAACGAGACGCCGCTGCACTGTGCCGCCCAGTACGGACACTCGCAGGTGGTGCGGCTGCTGCTGGAAGAGCTGACGGACCCAACCATGAGGAACAACAAATTTGAGACTCCCCTCGATCTGGCTGCACTGTATGGCCGGCTAGAGGTGGTCAAGCTGCTACTCAGCGCACACCCCAACCTGCTCAGCTGCAACACTAAGAAGCACACGCCGCTGCACCTGGCCTCCCGTAACGGACACCTGTCCGTGGTGGAGGTGCTGCTTGATGCTGGCATGGACATTAATTATGAGGTGGGATTTTTTTTATATCATCAGATTTACCCCTTCATCTCTCGAAAGACCTCTTGTTCAAGTGTTTGCTTCCAATTCTGTGGGAACAGTGTGTTGCTGCCTATTGCATAAACCAGGGGTGTCCAAACTATGGCCCAAAAAAAAAAAGAGTACTGTTTAAACTTTTCTAGATATGCAAAGCTGCACGTAAATTTACAGCGAAAATACTTACTGAATTTGTGTTTAACACTGTGGAGATACAGTTTCAGACACAAAAATGGTTCCATCCACTTGCTGCTTAGTGTCAAGGTCCGATTTGTGAAAACATCATTTTTGCATTGTTCTTAAGTGTGGTTAGTTTACTACAGATTGTTCTTGTTGTGGTTCAGAATGTTGAGTTGCGATTCAGCTACTGCTCAAGTGGAGAGGCTGATCTATTATTGTGGCACACAGGGATCACCCCAAAACATAAAAAAAATAAAAAATAAAAATAAAATTCTTAACTATTTGCCTTATGAATTTTGGCAGTAGCAGTTTAAAAAAAAAAAAACATTTAATCAACAATGTATAATTACTTCATTTATTTTATTGTGTTTGATAAATAAAAAAATAAAAATAATAATAATAAAAATAAATAAATAAAATTGAAAGTGGCCCTTGAATCTTTCTATTTTTCTGTATGTGGCCCTCGGAAGACAAAGTTTGGACACCCCTGGCATCAAGACATACTTGGAGGAGTTTGGTGTGAAACAATTGACAATACATGCTTTTATTAATTGTTTTAGTATTGAATGTTATAAGAGACGTGATCAAGTATTCAAAAAAAGAACACAGGAGGTATGAGAAAATAGGACCCATTTATTCGAATCATTTGAGTTACATAAATTCAACCTCAAACCTATTGCCATGTCGCACAGCCCGACGGGGACCAACTCCTTATTCTCTCTCGCCTTCAGCTCTAATAATGTGTTTTTATCACAACCTTCTGTCTTGCCTCATATGCAAACCCAGGCTGTTCTTGCAGCATTTCCTGTGTCTCATGCTACTTCTCGCTAAACTTGGCAATGTGACATTCCTGAGCACTACAAAATGATGATAAAACATAGTGTATACTATTAATAACAACGATGATGAGAAAAGTTGAGCTGGATCGTTCATGCCCCCACAAGTGGGAGGGGCATCTGTAGCTCATTCTGTATCAAAGTCTCATCCATCTGTTTTGTCTTTTCTTCCTCCCTCCTTTTCTTCGAAATCAAGCCGTGTCTCAGTACTTGAGGCCGTGCTTCCTGCTGGTTGTAATTAGCATGATCCTGTGACCTGGAAAATGAACTGCTATTAGAGGGGTTTACTCGATGCAAAATAAACACATCATATAGGATGCTCATTTAATGTCCCTATATGAATGTATGGGTATAGAAAATGAAGGACCTGCACTCTACCACAGGTAATTAATAAATAAATACAGTAGTGCAATGCAATATTAAACTAGTGTACAGCAAACTGGAATACATCATTCTTTCACACTTTTTGCATACTCTTTCTTGCTATGAGTGAACTTTGGTGATTTGGTGATTATAAATAGCAATAGTAGCGGAACCAATAGTCAAAACTCAATAAGCAATCTAAAAATGTTTCTCTCATTCCTTCCACTTTTTCAGACGGAGAAAGGCAGTGCACTCCACGAAGCAGCCTTGTTTGGGAAGACAGATGTGGTACAGAAACTTCTCAGTGCAGGTCAGACGTAAGGTCTAATGCAGGGGTGTCCATACTTTTTCATTTGAGGGCCACATGCGGAAAATCCGAAGGACGCAAGGGCCACATAATGTTATGAATTTAGTAAGTTTTAATTAGTTTTCAGGGTGCTTCTGTTAGTTTTTTATTCGTTTTAGTTCTTTAATAAATGCTTAGTTTTAATTTAGTTAGTTTCAGTATTAGTTTTAGTTTTTTTGTGTTTTTTAATGTGTATTGTGCGCAATATTTAAAAAACACCATGGGCTAAAAATCGCATTTAAAATCATCCCCAAAGGCTCATATATTAAATTAATTACCAAAGACTAAAATGAATGACATTTTTGCTATAATTATAGTTAGTTTTATTTTAGTTAGTTTTGTAAACATCAAATGTAGTTTCAGTTAGTTTTCTTTTTTTTTCTTTTTTTAAAAAAAAGCATCTTAATTTTTATTTTATTTCGTTAACGAAATTGTTGTTTTGAATTGTAGTTTTTTCATTAGTTTTAGTTAACTAAAATAAACTTTAATATCACCTGTGTTTTTCAACACTCTCCCTTCTTACTTTGACCATCTCCTAACATTTTTTATTTTATTTTATTTGAACTGAATCAAATGCCATTTTTAGCATATGTCGCGGGCCACAAAAAAATGGACGGCGGGCCGCAAATGGCCCCCGGGCCGTAGTTTGGACACCCCTGCTCTAATGCTTCCGCTTGCCTCGGCAAATTGATTAAACGAGTTGGCAGGAGTGGTGGCAAAACTCCTCCGTGTGATGACTCCTAGGTATCGATGTGAACATTTTGGACCAGAAGGGCTTGACAGCGCTGGACACTGTCAAAGACATGCCCTCTCAGAAAAGCAGAGCGATAGCAGGTCTTATCCAAGGTGGGATCATTCGAAACTGATAAGAAAACATCACAAATCGCATTGGAAGTCTCGTCTTAACTTGTCTGGTTTTAGTCACTGTGATCGAATCTCCTGTTTTGCCTGCTGCAGGACTTATGAGCGGAAAGCCTCCTGACATTGACCTCCCCCCTCCACCAATCCCTCGATCGCTGGAGAGTCCCGGCCCTCGAAACAAGGGTATGATGTTGTTGACAACTCTGCTCAATGTTGAATTAAATGACTTTGTATGCACACGGTACATTAGGAAATACTTTATAGGCGATCTGGGCACGTTATCAAATGTTTTATAGGCGATCTGGAGAAAATGAGCGAGTTGATCTCGGGGCTGGCCCCGGGGCCTGAGGAGGAAAGTCCTTATGAAGCTCTGTTTGAAGCTACCTCTTGCCATTCTCTGGACAGCCTTACAAGTGGCAAATCCTCGGACAGGGATTCTGGAAGGCCAGACAGTGAAGCGGGAAAGGTCAGACAACAACACAGACTATGCAAGCTGTTCAGTGTGAGAACCCCTAACTGCCACTAGAGGGTGATAGAGCTCCGCTGGCTGTATGGTTGGGGCGCTTGCTTTTCTCAACTTTGGAAACTTTTTGTCTCTCACAGAAAGATCGCTTGATTCACTCATCACATCCTGGCCCTGGTCCTGAAGAAGAGGTGAGCTCAGAGGTGAGGACATAAGTTTTAGGGGGAAAAAAAGACCTCTGAAAGCAAGAGAATGGGATAACTGATGCTAATGGTCAATCATAGGACATTTCCGTTTTTGCCGACCATATTTAATAATTAGTCATGTTCATTTCGAGTGACTCTCTCCTCACCTGATCTATGCAGGCTCTCTTTGCAAATAGCAGTATTGATGAGCGAGGAGAGGCTGCTGAGGAGGAAGAGGATCACACATACGAGTTGTTATTGACTGCTCAAACCAAAGTCCCACTGCGTAGCCAAGAATCCCAGTTTCATAAAGGTGAGTGTGTGGTATTACCTTGACAGACATTCATAAATTCATCCGAGTACATATATAATGAGCTGTCATACTAAATTGATACAACTGATGGATTAAATCTAAGCATAATACAGGGTCAATAAAGCTACTTTTCTCAATATCAGTGGACTTTATGAAATGTTATTATGCAAAATTACTTTAGATGTGATTCAAGTGGAAAGACCTTGCTTTCAATAGAGACATTTTAGACCCAAACCTCGTCAGGTTTCCACCCCAATCAGTTCCCCAAATGAATACATTTCTACATTAAGGTGGAAGAAAGGGGAATTTTGCATTCTTCAAGTGGCAAGTAAGGGAACGGATGAATTTAGCTTTAATAAATCAACCTTATCATCATGGCTGCATGGCCGTTGTCATTTTAATTGGCAAAAGATTAATCAAGAGTCTGTCAGATTTGTTGGTCAATTTCTCCATGCATCAAACATTTTTATTGTACATCACCTTCACATCCTATAAGCACTCAAAAAAGCAGGATGGGAAAATTCATCCATATGGTTACTCTTGTGCCTTATGTTTCCCTAGATGAAAACACATGTATCCAGTCATCCAACAGTGTCCTACCTCAGGTATGTTCAACACTTTATCTTCTGCAAACTGCCAAATCCTTTAGATTATCAATGTCTATCATTTAGCTCCTTTATTTAGCAATAGCAGAAATAATCTGCGTTATGATTTGCATATTTTGAGAGGATGACTGGTTACACCATTGGTGTCCAAACTATGGCCCGGGCGCCATTTGTGGCCTGGTCAACATTTTTAACTCATGTACTCCCAATAACGTGTAAATACTTTTTTTTTTTTTAATGTTCCAATTGTCCCAAAGACGTATTTAGACGTTTTTGTTGTTGTTGTTTTTTTTATGCTAGAGCATACAGAAGGCTTTGATGCAGCCTTTCAACTGCAAAGAACGGTTGCAGAAATTGTAGTTATTACACAAACGGCCAGCAGGTGGCAGCAGAGCAAAGTAGATCAACCAGGGCCATGTAGAAAAAAGATAAATTACTTTGAATTTTAAATAGATTTGTGAAAACTGATGAAACTTAGCTCTCTTCTAATGCTAATTGCTGCAAAACGGAAACAGATAGAAACATACTTTTTCATTTTTCTTTTGATAGGTTCCATGCTTTTATAGCAATAGAACACAATATTCTGTGGGCCTTGCAAAATCAGTCAAAATCCAATAAAACAGCTGGGAGCGAACGGGACTGCTTCTGTGAAAATGGCTGGGAGTGAATGAGTTAAGCAGCCCGCAACACATACAAATTAAATTTGACACTAATAATTTGTTTTTAATATACTGTGGAGCGTTTCTGAATCTGCAAAGATGCAAATTAATTATTTACAATTAAGTAACATTTCTCTTCATAACACTGTCGTTCATCAAGATAATGTTTACACGCAAGAATGGTTCCTACGCTTCCTGCTCTGTGTCATGATCAAAATTGTGACCATGAATGATTCCCTAGTAACCGCTTTAAAAATGGTCAGCTTACAAACAGATTGCTCCTGTTTTGGTTCTGAGATGGGATTCTGCTGCTGCTCAGTCCCCAGGGGCTGATATTTTCTGGTAGGTTACAGGGTCTCGACCGCCCCAAAATCTTGTAAAATCCTCAACTATTTGCCTTATAGAAATCTGTTTAGATAGCAGTTTTTCCCCAAAAAATATAAATAGTTTGTGTTGTAAATTATAATAGTTAAACAATATCCTCCAAAACTGGGCCTAAACTGTTCATTAACACATTCCATAGAATTTTTGGATGGCTGGAATGAACTAACTTACTCGTTTGTGTTCCACTATAGTGCAAATCCAACGTCCTAAATAACTCTGGCACACCACAAAACTCGACAACGGAAACACTGCATCCCTCAGGACAGGTGGGCCTGCGAGCTTTAGAAGGTGAGCTTACACATTTGAATGTACCTCCGCCAGGGAAATCATGTCTTTGTTGTGCTTTGTACGTCCTATATTTGTTTGTGTGCAACCACCTATGTACAGTGGGTATTTTTGATGAGTCGTATTATTCAGGATCATAATCACCATCTATCATTGTGAGTGAGCTTTGTGTGTATACAGGATCAGAATGTGTTTTCACTCACTCATTCACACGTAAGCTTCTGTGAGTGAGTGAGTGAGAGAGTGAGTGAGTGGGAAAAAAAAGAAATCCGTGTGTGCTGTCAAATTGCCGCGGGAGTGACGTCACGCAGTTGACACGTTCGCCCGGCCCCGTTTGCGACATGCCACCCCCCGCTCTGCGATTGGCTGGAGGGTTGTAAATACTGTCTTTCCACAGAAACGTCCCGCTGTTTACAAAACAAACACAAAATGGCAAAATACAAGCTGGGGAGGTGGGGGTTTAGGACGAAATTACCACAAAAGATTAACAAAAACACAGATGTGTAGACTGAGAGAAAGTTAAAGTGTGTATATCCTGTATTTAAAAAGTGCATTTTCATGAGTGAATCCGGCAGACAGCCCCTTTAAAGGCACAACTACATTGCTACAACGAAATCCAAACCAGCTGTCTCAGTAGAAATATTTCATTTTGCTTTTGTGGGCGTGACTTTTTGCTGTGTGCAAGGCAGATCTGATTCCTCGTCCTTCTGTGGACCAGACCTCTGTACGCTCAGCATGTGACAGGTGGAGGATAAATGCCTCGTCAGCATAGTCATACTTGTGTTTAGCATCAGTCACAATCTCAATGTTGTTCACCGCAGGAAATTAGGAACACACGGCTCTGCATGAAGTTCAATTTAGTGACCACTGAAGAATGGTTCTTGAAATAGAAGCAAAAAATGGGGCTGTTAGACTGCAAAGAAGTACATATGATGACATAAAAGTAAGACTTTGTTTGCCTCCCAACCTAAGTCCATTTCGAAAGTGCAGCGACGTGGAATGATAGTTGGCACCACTGCATCTGTCTCTGCAGACCAAACATGACATCATTCGTGAAACACGGTGCTTGCAGTGCCAAAGGAAACACGTATTCCACATCTGTAGTGACCTAATCTGCAGCACATGAGCTGCAATAATATTGAGCCACGCTCTCTGAGAGAGGCTTATAGCAGAGGTGGACTGTGTCGTGATTTTGGAGGCGGTTACGCGAGTTTGAGATTCTCTGAACCAGATCAATGTGCTCAGAGGGCGTTCACACTCTGAGTTTGGCAAGGATCCTGACATGTTCACAGTACAACCACTCACCTCTCCTCATCACACGCAAACCCTCCCGTACTTCAACTTCAAATGCTTGGCAGTGTGTGACAGGAGTTCAAGGTGTTGTCAGACAAGAGAAAAGGCAACGCAAGCTTTTTGAAATGGTGACTTGACCTCCCCTGGTCTCTGTTTGGTTCTTGTGACCACTGCCCTAGTTTCCCTGTCACCAAACACCCTGACCCCGTGACCCTGACAGAGACAGTCCCTTCCCTTCCCTGCGCATGTGTCACTGTGCTAATTACCTCGAGTCTGTCCACTGAGGATGGGGCGATTCAAATTTCCATTCCTGAGCCTTCATTCGAGTCCAGAATTAGAATTCAGAAAACAGAGAACGACCAGTTACACGGGCGGACAGCGGCACACAACACAGCAATGTGTAAGTCAGACGGGGAAAAAAAACGGAACCAAAGTAGCGTTTATGCCTCTTTAAAGCAAATCCAAGCTGCGTGGTGGATTTAATGGCGGAAAGGGGGCTTATGTGGCTGTAATTCCTGTGGGGAGGGAGGAGGAAAATCAAATTGTTTTTAATTGCACTTGCTATGCAGTCTCATTAAGGAGTCGTTTTTGTTGGAGAAGGCGCCCTCTTGAAGTGGAACTCCCCTTGGTGAGTCTTCCCTTCTGGATTGTGTTTAATATGATGCGCGTGTGCAGGCAGCAAAGCTTAGCCTGTCGTTTGAGTAGGAAGGAAGGAAAACAACAGACAAGTGTGCCTACCGATCGAGAATAAAGGCTAATCGAGACTGCAGGCGTTCAGCACCAGCAGCTTGTCATCAGATTGCTTTCAACCGAGTGCGGATTCTTGACATTTCTCTCGCAAACATATGGGTCCCGTCTTCTCCAACTTTTCCCCCCCTCCCCACCTCACTCCATCACCCCTGCTAGGAAACAATTACAAAACTGTTTGAGCGCCTGCGTGGGCGGTTTTCTTATGAGCCCTGCCCTAAGGATCTGACGCTCAGTCTTCCATCCAGTTTCAGCCCTCCAAAACAACTCTCCCCTCCTTGCGGACTGACCTTGTGGTGTTTTTCTCTGTCTAGATAACTCTCAACTCAGCTTGGATCAGGGTGCAGGTGTCCCAGAGCAGTTCACCGGCCTTCTGCACGGATCCTCTCCCGTGTTCGATTGCCGCGAGGAGCCGTTCAGGATTCCAGGTGTCCCGCCACCTGGCCAGAGCCAGCCGCAGTCGAGAGCCAAAGCGAAAGAGCAAGCCGTTTCAACCCCACCGAGCCGTCCCAGTATGGCTGCCATCTTAACAGACTGTGATCCAAAAGCCATTTACGCCACTGTGAACAAGGAGCCCAGGGACTTGGGGGCAGCATCTGGTAGGATGCGTCCACCCGGGGACCTGAAGCTGGCCCGCAGCCTCTCCAAGTCGGACTCGGATTTGCTCGTGTCGCCTCCGAGTGAGGAAGACGGAGGGCTGGGGAACCGAAGTGAATCGGTTTCTAACTGTAGCAGTGGGAAGAAACGGCTGGAGAAATCGCCGTCATTCACGTCAGAATGGGACGAGGTAAGTTGAATCATTTTATTCATAGAGTACCGACACTGAAAACGGTCATCCAAAATAGCAATGGATAAATTTGATTTTGAATGACGGTAACATTTCCAAAATGTTGGTTGAACTGAATTTTACAGTATCAACTAAGCAGAGAATTTAAAACATTTCTGCATTTTAGAGAGTAGCTACTATTAGTTCACTGATTCAGGGAGAATATCAGACAAGTGTAGCCACTTCTTACTTATTGTACTCTTTTTTGGTTTTTTTGTTTGTTTTTTTTGTTTGTTTTTTTTACCCCATGTACAAAGCTTCTCTTATTTAGTCCGCTTCACTAAACAAAACGTCCAGTCACAAAGCATTAAATCATAATCACAGGATTGTTTTGTAATGTAGCATTTCCTTAGTTTAGTCCAATTTTTATTTTATATTTCTTTTACATTTTTTTTATAGGGGGGTGTTATTAACATTGTGCTGTATATTCAGAACTAACGCCCACCATCCTCCTTCAGCATGTTGATGTTGAATGTGGAGTTCAAGCATGTGAGTGGTGCAGGAAGAGATTAGACAGAACAAGGATATGAGGATAAACGCAGAGTCAAGCTGAGAAACTAAGACGACAGACGGAGATTTGTAAATTAAGATTCAAAAAGGAGAGAAGGTGCACATCTTCTTTAATCTCTGCTCACCTTTATTTGCAAAAACTTCCAGCTGCACAGAGGACCAATCAACCAATGCTGATTCACTGCAGTTAACATCGAACGTGCTTTTCTCAAAGCTATCGGATGCTCACCATGTTAAAAGTGTCGTCGTGGTACTTCAGCACACTTTTAACACTAATCCATTCATGCGCTTTTTCCGTCTTGTGCAACAATGTTGTATTTGTCAACATGATTTAAACGATTTTCTCAGCCTGCTAATTAAATGTTAGCTCAAGCTGTTCCAATCCTGGAAGTTGCTCCAGTTTGAGCTGTTGCGAATGAGAACCTGTTCCAACGTCGAGGCGTCAGAGCCATATGTGTGATTCAGGTGTCACATTTGGTGAACACTTTGAGACAATTATGTATTTTACTGTATATAAAAACGTTTTTAGTAACCTTCATAAGATTACGCTTCAGTCCACGGCTTACTAGAAGTATTTACATATTGTCAGACTTTCACTAATGTTCTGTAAACACAAGAGGATTTTCAATTTCAGTGGATGTTGTCTTCTATCCAAGGAAGGACCCTATTGATTCTGAACAGAATGCACCACAAAATGTCCAAATTAGTCATGGTCAAAGGTTGAATCAGTCCAGTTTTTTTGCTGAATCTTATTGGATGGTATCCGCTAACCTTGGGTATTATTTAGTCAAAGGTCACGTCACTAAATGTTCTTTGCCTGATTGCCTCACTGCTAATTAATGACTGATTTACAGTGGAAAGTACACTTCCAGGCTTGTGTAGTAATTATTTCAGAGACAATATCATGCTTACTTATACGAGTTTTGTATTAGGTTTTATTTATTTATTTATTTATTCATTTAATTTATTTATTTATTTATTTATTTTATTTTATTTTATTTTATTTATTTATTTATTTATTTATTTTATTTTATTTTATTTATTTATTAATGTATTTATTTATTTATTTTTAACAGTTTTGTTTGTGTTTTATTTAGGGATGCACGATAATATCGGTGGCCGATAATTGTCGGCAATTATCGACCAATTTGACGTCAAACAGATAAACCAGATAATAGAGAAATCTGCCGATAATTATCGGCAATTTGATTTCATACAGATAAACTAGATAAAGAAATCCAGCAATAATTATAGTAGAGATGTTCGATACCACTTTTTTCAGACCGATACCGATACTCAGACCCTCAGTACTCACAGATACCGATACCAACTGCCGATACCAGTAGTACATTTTGACAAATAAAAAAAAATCACTAAAAGATATTTTTAAACAAATATATTTCCTTTAATTTTGACAAAAAACAGCACAGTCACTCTTCAATAGTCTTAACGCTCAAAATAAAACACAAAAATGCTCTTGTATACAATTTTGAAGTATTTGCAAACCAGTGAAGTTTTGGTGAAAAACTGCTGCAAGCTAGCGCCAGCTACAGGCAAGGAGGACTCACTTAACGTCTTCCCCCTCTGCCATCGCTCGCTTGTACTCGTCTGCGTCACGAGTACTCGAGTACTTGGAAAAAGGCTGGTATCGGCCCGATACCGATACCTGGTATCGGTACTCGCCCATCCCTAAATTATAGACATGCCACGTTGGTCCATCTGTTGTGGTTGTGGCTCATAATAAAATTCAGCTTCATTGTGCTTAACATACTTTGACACATTGTGCAAAGTTTATTCAAGGTTTCAATGTATTTGTAAGACTTATAGTAGGACTTGAAAGTATTTGTATTCAAGTTAATTTTGCAAACAATTATCGGTTTACTTATTGCTTATCGACATCGGCACTTCTAAATTATCGGTTGAAAATAGCATTATCGTGTATCCCTAGTTTTATTAGACAAACACGGTTGTCTTTTGTTGCTTTCAGGCCAAAGTTGCCACCTTTGTGTCCTTTAAGGCGTGTCAGCTGATTAGCCACAAATATATTATCTGGAAGGTTGCTAAAATGAATTTGTGAGATTTACGGAGATGCGTTGTTGGCAATCCCACTGGCAAGGTCAGATTCTACCCCATATATCAGTCAAACTGATAAAATATTGTTATTCATTGGCAACCCACTGGGATTATTTTGAATTTCTCAAAATTGTATTCATACAAGGGCATATGCTATTGAGCAACAAAAAGCTTTCCTCAGCCTTGCTGCTTCTTGATCAGAAAGGCCAATTCCTAAAAGGGAATATGTCCAAGTCAGCCTTTGTTGAATATGAAACAGAATAGGTAACACAGCCCGGATGTTCTTTAGTAATAAGACCCAATGAAAATACAGCCTAAAGCCTAAACAGCCTTGATGCAGTGTTTCCTTTTCCACCAACCATTCATGACATTAAGCAGCTTTTAAGGCATGCACATGTCACGTAACATCTTTTTAACTCATTCACTCCCAAAAACGTATTTATACGTTTGTTTGTTTTTTTTTAATGCTAGAGCATACAAAAGGCTTTGACTTTGAAGGCTTCAGACCTGAAAAGGTCGCTTATCGCAATGGTAGTTATTACAAAAAACGGCCAGCAGGTGGCAACAGAGTATAAGAGAGCAGCACGGGCCATGTTGCAACAAGCTCTTTTTCCCCAGTGTTCTCAACAGGTTTGTGAATAATCATGAAACGTGGCTATATTCTAATACTAATTGCTGCAAAACAGAAACTGATAAAAATATTATTTTTTTTTCCTGATGAAAGAAGAGACTAATCTTTCTTTTGGTAGGTTCCATGTTTTTATAGCAATAGAACACAATATCCTGTGGGCATTGCAAAATCAGTCAAAAAAACAATAAAACTGTGAAAACGCCTGGGAGTGAATGAGTTAATCTGATTTGCTAAAAATACATATTTTCACACACACACGCACACACACACGCACACACCCCGTTTCCCCATCTTTCTCACACCTACAACCCCCCCCCCCCCCCCCCCCCCCCCCCCACCCTCAAATCTTTCTTAGCTTTGGCGCTTTCCGCTCGTGGATCCTCTGCTTTAAAGACAAGCATATTTGACTTGCATGAGGTCTTGGCCTATCTCAGGAGCTCTGAATGTGTGTGCACTGGTATGTAACGTGCATGCTAATGTGGGCTCGGATTGGTCCATGGGATCAGACTTAAGATGACAATCTGGAGGACACAATGTGAAGTGCACAGATGGGAGGAGAGTCTGGGACTGGGAGTCTGAAGAAGAGGGACACTTTTTTTTGTTTTGTTTTGTTTTGTTTTGTTTGGTCACTTTTGAATGTCACCCGTATGACACTGTAGCCGATATGAAGCCTGCTTTTGTGAGTATTGATTTCCTGCTGGAGGATTGTTTTTTTCTTTTGTCCATCTTGAGATATAAGTGAACATTGCAGTCTTTAATGCAAAACCTGTTTGAAATTGTTTTGATTGACGTTTCATGCTTTGCCAAGGCAAGTAGTAGATTTTTACTCTCAAATAGGGCTGGGCAATAAATCGAATTAATTCGATACATCGTCATTTAAAAAAATCGAATCGTTGAAAATGTGCTAAATCGTGAAATCGAATTTTGTCTTCTGGATGATTAAAAGCTGTTGTTCTTATGTTCTGTTACAACCAAATGCTTTTATGTGATGTAATTTTGTGTTAAAACGGATCTAGAATCAGTATACGTTACTGGTGTCTGAACATTTTGCACAGGAATTATTCTTGAATAAATGAAACCTTTAAGTAAACGTTTGTTGGATTTATTAGGTTAAAATCCTAATCGTCCTGAATGACTGCAAAAATCAAGATTTTATTTTTTGGCCATATCGCCCAGCCCTACTCTCAAACAGAATTCATACTCGAGAATAGTTCCTTATTCTAGAATATTTCTTTGGAGTCCAAAGAATTTCAAGTCCTTTTGCTTAAAATGAGTCATACATTTTTCTTTCCAAATTTATTGTCTTCAGCCTATTACCATTGAACCAAACTACATTGCGATATCAAACTAAATGAATTTGAGTTATTGACAACAGAGCGATTTGCATGCAACTTTATTTGGAGGTGGTGTTCTGCAAAAGGGACCTTGTTTCTAAAACGGTGAGCATGACATTGGGCTATCATTGAACTAGTTGATGGGACTGCTGACAGTGCGTTGCCCCTCTGTGCCATTGAGACGCTGACACCTGCTTGCTACTGTGATGCACTCATTCCCCTCGACGTCATTCGTTAGTCCACGGCTTCCGTCCAAGCCTTGTGTGTGTGCCAATGTGACTTTTTTTTCTTTTGGTTTAGGGCACTCTATTTCGCATGTCATAACGTTATTCCACCCTGAAAACTTCATTAGCCTTTAGCTCGTATTACTTTGTGTGCCTTAACGTCAGCTGTGTGTTGTTTGAGTCTATTAATTAACATTAAAGTACACAGCCACGTTATGCTGTGCAGTCATCCTGATGGCAATCCTGCTGTGAGAAACTTGATGAATTACCGTAGTTTGCTTTAATCCCATGCTCGCCGTCTCTCACCATTGCTGCTTTTCAGCTGTTGACCTCCACCTTTTGTAGAGTGACTTTTGCCCCTGCCCATTGTGTGTCGTGGCTCGTAGGCGGCCTGTCCCACAATGCACCCCGTCCCGTTTCAGATCTTAATGCAGCACAAAAACACATTGACGACTCTCTCCTTAAAGTTTTTTGCAACCATCACTCCCCTTTGAATTTTGACACTTTTTTTTTTTTTTTTTTTTTTTTAACAAACAATGTTCTGTATATACAGTTTTATTAACAGCATCTATGGAAAGGATTGTTACCTGAGTGTAGGTATGCATGGCAATTGGCAAGGATGAAAAACCAGTCTGGATTCTCTCTCAGCAGACACTGACGTCTTCTCCGAGCATAAAACCACCAGGATCTAATTCTCGTGACAGCGTAAGATGTCGAATGTTTTTAATATTTTCTGGTCCTCTTGGGATTCAGTCCTGTCTTCTTTAGAAGCATTGTTTGTGGGAGTTAGATAGCTTTCTTTTATGAGTTCATGAATGTGCTTGGAATTACTTAATCGGCATGATTATTGATTTCATCCTCAAAGACTGTTTTGCTGCACTGCCCATTCAAAATTAATTGGTTAATTTATATATATATATATATATATTTTTTTTTTTTATTATTATTTTTTTTTCTTTAGATCATCAATGCCGTTTTCAAAATAATGTAATTTAAAAAATTACTCTTTGTGGCTAAAAATACATCAAGGCTCATATTTTGTTTGTTTGAGGGATGTGGGCATCTTCTTCTCATTTCCGGTAGTTGGTGGAGGAGAAATGGTCATATATCCTCCAGGTCCTAATGCCTTCCTGTGCTTGTGTCCGCAGATCGAGAAGATCATGACACTGATTGGTGCTGGCATTGACTTTTCCAGAGATCAGCAATATGCTACGCCAGGTACTGTACAACCATTACTATTCTGAAGGGAACGAGACAATTATTCATCACTGTTATTTATATATATATAGATTTAAAAAATGTATAATGTTTGTACATTTTTTAAATAAAATTAATTTACATTGGTAGTTGAAGAAATTTGAGAGCATCTCTTCATGTTTTGTTGGAAAGGCTTGCAATATTTCAGTTGATTAGTAATGAATCCAGAATGTATGGCATTTTGCATATTTAATTGAATTACAGAAAATAATGGACTTTACCACAATATTCTAATTTTCTGAGACAGTCCTGTACAGTAATAAAAATGAAATAGAATCTAAAGAAATCAAGCTTTTCCATAATTACTGGAAAAAAAAAAAAAAAAAAACTCACTTCACTTTCACTGAGCTTATTCTGACGTTACTGTTTTGGCCCCACGCTTTCCTGGCGCTGGCGTTACGGCGTTTATCGACTGCTGCTTCAGCCTAGTGCATATTATAGAAATACTCTGCTTGCGCTACTTCACCAAATCTACTGTTGGGGGAATAACACGGAGGTCAGAATAGTTGGGACCCCAGTTGGGGACAGATAAGATTTGGGATCAAAATTTCACTGAGTCTTTTGGAGCCAAAAAAATTGTCCTACAAGAGACACATGTGGAAGATCGAGCGACGTCTGGTTGCAAAAGAATTTATTCACAAATAATTGGTTATTATTTCATATCCTGAAGTTACTGTATTTGTTTTTAAACTTTCTTTCATTTGTCCATACAGTACTTGTCTGTGTGTGGGGCAGTGTGCTGTTTTTTTTTTTTGCTTTTTGTTTTTTAAATGATGGATGGATGGATGGATGGATGGATGGATGCATAGTTTTATAATTGCCTGTACTTTGATCATATGGTGAGAAGTTCGCTGCCACCATCTAGTGGTGGCGTGGCTGGAACTGAAAGTAAAATTTTTGCTAGCAACACAAAGCAAAAAATAAATAAATCAACAACGCAATGGCTTGTATCTTGAAAAATGTCAAGTTGCCGCTATATGCAAAATTAATTGTTGTTAGTTACCGGTACTCGTAAAGTTGGCATTACTTTAGGAAGAGGAAAGCAACTGCTAGCTTGATTTAGCATTGAACGAGAGTGGAGGTTGCAAACAAAATGTAATTTTGCCGTCTGGTTCAGCCAGAGGTGATTTACAATTCCAGGACCTCACTGTGACCTCTTGAGTAACAAAAAGGCACTACAAGACAAACTAACAGACTTACAGGTAGATGGTTACAAATTGTAGCTGTAGAAAGCATTTGTCACTGCCCACCATACACATCATTGCTTTTATCACACCAGTTTTGCACCGTTTAAAAAAGTATTCATACTCTGGGAGGACAGTCAAATAGATGCTCTTAGGGATTTAAAGTGTCAACATTTATCAATGTGCTGCTGAATAGAAAAGGGTTCATCAGGTTCATTTTTTGTTTGTATTAGAAGGCAGCACATCATGTTTAGCTGTCTTTTATGTGATTTATTCTGCTTAATGATTATGCCTGCAGACTGGCAATCCATCTCAACACTTCAGATCACTTCCTCCCTTCAGCTTTTACTAGTCATAATTATTTGAAATTAACCTCCCTATCAGTTATACTGAACAAAACGATAAAATGCACAACTCTCCATCCTATTAAGTCATTGTAGACACCTTGTTTGTTATGCCACGTACAGGAGCGAGCTGTTTAAATATTAACAATTACGTATGTCAGGGGATGAGCTCATGTTGCCTTTGTAGGCTTGAGGAAAGATGAGAGCACTGCAGTCAATCAGTCGGCGCCACATCACTGGCAATCTATCTCTATCGCTCTCTCTCACCTTTTAGTTGCTCTCCACTCTGCTGTGTGCTCAAGCTTTTATCCGAGTATTCACATCTTCACCACAATCAGAGCAGAGGAGGCTCTCTGCTTGATTTTGGCGAGGTTTTGCATCCTTTCACTTGCGTCTGGGGAACTGTGGTGTTCGATTGGGCCCCACGCCCGTTCTACTGATTTCTGTCAGGATGAAAAGTGCGCTGTGAAAAAGCCCAGAACATGAAGTCAAGCCTAATAATAATGAGGGTTGCCAGGGTGTGTAAATGAGGCGGTTTGCTCCCATTGACACAAAGTCGCCACTTGCAGGCTTTAAGAAGGGAGGAGGTGAGACTGGAAGAGTAACATTCAAGGGAGACAGGGAGAGAGAGAGAGTTGATAAGGAGGGGCAGCATCACATGCAGCAACAAGGAAAAGACAGACACTACCTCAACATCAGTACCATTGGCAACGAGAAGAGACGGAAGGAGTTTTGTAGAAATTGAGTGTATTCTTTTGTTTCCCGCTTTACTGACGTCTAAGTGACTGACTGGACCTTTGACTGGATAAATCTTGTTTGGTTCTCAGCTTTTGCATTGATGGATTTATTGGAGGACTTTCAAGTATTATCACGAGCGGGCTTGTTTTTGTACACGGAAGGACGGATTTTAGCTGTTAAATTTAGTTTATACGTTTAATCATTTAGGCAACCAACATTGAAATGTGTTCACAGGAGAATGACTGTTATACTCTATCATGTAATATGTCCCAAGCTTAACCTGTTCAACTTCATCCAGGTGATACTTTCTCTATTTATTGTGATATCCATGCTGCGGTTTAGTGACTGCTTGTAAGTTGAGTAGCGCGGATCTGTCAGCTTGCCGTCTCCTGCTCTTGAACCTTTCCAAATGATAAACGAAAAATGTAGCAGAAGACCTTTTTGCCATGTTCCCGAATCTGTATCATAGCAACAATTAATTAAATGGTGGTCAACCAGCTCTCATCAGTTGCACAATTGTTTTTGCCCCTGAGAACGGGGGCATTAAGATCCGTCTTTGGAAACTGTGGTTCAGTCCCCGCCGCCCCGCGGGAGCTGGCCCCCTGCCCGCAGAGGACACTGTCTCTTACACCGTCCTGTTGCCGGTGCGCCCGGCACTGCTGGCCAAAGATGATGTGGTTGTGTCACATATCATCCTCAGCATGCCGCTGTTACCGGCTGAATGGTTTCTCGCTCCTGAAGCGTGTCCCACTGTCGCCAGGTGCCTCCGTCCGACTGCTTCAGCAGCCTGTTGGAGACTGGCTGGAGCTGGTGGGGTTGCCTCAGTACGAAAGCAAGCTGCTGCTCAACGGTTTTGACGACCTGCACTACATGGTGAGTGTCTGTTCTCATAACTTCACGTATCTCCGACTTTGTTGTTCTGTTCTCATTTGATGTTTTACTCTTGTCAATCCAGAGACGTTACCATTGACTTAAAGTTCCAATTGAAACACTGTAATAATGCTTTCTTCCGCTTCATATTCTGTCATTGTCATGTTGTCGCAGACTTGACGAAAACAATGACCCTGAGAGCAAGATTGTGTTCCACAATGTGTGATTTAAAATGGCAAGTTCCTTTTGACAGAGAGAGAGAATGAGTAATAGGTCGGCTGGCAGGAAGAGCATCAAAAACATCAAGCTCATCTTTCATTTCTGAGTGGAAGTCATTGAATTACTTGTGGAGCTGCCTGCATTGTTTTGATTTATTGAAACACATGATCAACAATGTGTTACCTCGGCATACGTTGTATGGAATTAATAACTGACACACTACGACACATCCAGCAACTTTTCATAGTGCTTCACTTTTCCACATTTACCGTATTTTCCGCACTATAAGGTGCACCGCATTATAAGGCGCACCTTCAATTAATGACATACTTTACAACTTTTTCCATACATAAGGCGCTAAAGTAGAGGCTGGGGTTACGTTATGCATCCATTAGATGGTGCTGCGCTAAAGGGAATGCCAACAAAACAGTCAGATAGGTCAGTCAAACTTTATTAATAAATTACAAACCACATTTCTGACAACTCCATTCACTCCCAAAATGAAAAAAAACAGCTGTTTTATTATTTTCTCTGAAGTAAAGTATTAGTATGAGCTAGCGATCCAAGATGGCGGCATCTTCTGCGCATGCGCGTCACCGATAACGTATTGACAGCGAGACCTGTTGCGGCTCAAGATTGATCCATATATAAGGCGCACTGGATTATAAGGCGCATGGTCACCTTTGTAGGTGCGCCTTATAGTGCGGAAAATACGGTACTTATGTTGCAGCCTCATTTCAAAATGGAATTCAGTACTGTACATTTGATTTGTCTTCAAAATTCTTCACACAACACCACCTAATGACAATGAGGTAATGTTGTATAAAGTTGTGCAAATATATTCAAACTAAGGCCCCGTTTACACGAAAGCCCGTTTCAGTGTACCCGCACAAGTTTCTTGCCGTTTGGGCATTCGTCCACACGAGGGGTGGGAACCTCTGAGTACCCGATACGATACACGAGGCTCACAATAACGATTATCTCAAGATATGACGATACCGTGTTTATCGATATATTGGTCAGGTAATAAATTCACCATAATCTATGATAAAACTACTCAAGACATAAACTGATGTTTTTTCAATGAGAAAATAGTTTTTTTTCTGTACCATCACTGAAACACAATATTAAAACTGGTGTCTTATTCACAGTGAGTACTTTCGTGTATTTTCTTTTTTAAACAAATACAAATGTGTTCTTAACAGAGTCAGAGACCACTTTCTGCGAACAAATTTGTGTCTTTCTTAAAAATTATTGACATGCAACATGCCAGTCAGTTACATAGTCAATTGTTTCATTTTATAAACTGACACAATTTTTTTTTTGTGTAACATTGCAAAAGCAAATAAATAAATAAATTAAATTACTCAAATATTAAATCTGATTACCGTAAATCAATATTATTATTCCTCAAAAAGTCTTTGCTTCAAAAGGTCAAAACATAAAATGTGTTTTAAAATGTTAAAATTGAAGATATAATACACATTTGTCATGGAAACGTATGCAAAACTGAGTCAGTTGCTGGACAGATAAACACAAAAACACACACACACACACAAAAAAAAAAAAAAAAAAAGGTAAGCTCCTGTGTCGTCTTCTCCCGTACATTTCCCTGCAACTCTTATGAGGCGCTCCCCCTAGTGGCCCGCCAAGTAATTCCTCAATATGTAATGAACATTGGAGCTATTATAGTGACTGACAATTATCTTCAAATATTGCAATATCAATATTGTATCGGGAGACAAAGTATCATAGTTTATCTCGATATCGATATATCATCAAACTCCACACAGCTGCTCGGTTTCGGAGGTTGGAACCGATCACTTTTGAAACCGGGCTCCAGAGTGGAAATATTTCAAAACGCGCCGTACGTTCCAATATGGACACCATAGCAGGATAGACCGCACAAACCGCCAGTCTGTCAACAACACTGGTAGCTGGCCATGTCTTCGTCGTTTTGCGCAACCTCCTTGGCTTGTTTGTTTTGACAGCAAAATGTACTTGAATCACCCGGCATTGACGCCATTGCACACCACACCCAACCTGGTGGTGGAGAGGTGCTGCAAAGAGAAACTAGAGGCTGTAATTGCGGTGCGTCAACAAAGTATTTAACAAAGGCTGTGAATACTTATATACATGTGATGTTTTAGTTTTTGTTTTTTTTTTCTTTTTTCTTTTTTCTTTTTTTTTAATATGTTTGCAAAAATTTCAAAAAACAAACAAACAAACATTTCCATGCCTTATGGGATGTTGTGCGTAGAATTTTGAGGAAAAAATGCATTCTATTTTGGGAAAAAGCTGTAACTTGACCAAATGTGAAAAATACTGTGACTGTCCATGTCTGATATAATCTTATATGATATTAACATTTTATAGTACTGGTATATATTTACTATAATGGTGGTTGCTAGGCTTGGGGAAGGATGTGACGGTTTTGTGCGTTTGTTGTCTACTTTAAGTCTGATGCGTACTTTTAAGATTTGCATTAATTTATTTTTAATCCTCTTTCCTGTTTAACTCAGTCAAGTTTTCCTCCCTTTGATGTTAACCAACAGCCTTATGTAACTGAAGCGATACTTCAAAGTTACTCTTATCATACTTCTCAGCACTAATTCCATACATTTTGAAACGCTTGTATTATTGAGGATTTAAAAAGGAAGCTGAAATAATCAAGATAGAAATACCGGTAATCAAGATTACTTGCTTAAGTTGTCTATTTGTGGTTTAATAATTTGAGTGACACGGGGGAGGTTGAGGGAAGCGCTGCTGCACTACTTGCGCCGTAGCAGCTAGCTTATAACAAGCTAGCTAGCAACAAGCTGTCCTAAATAATTAATTGTTACCTCCGTGGCGGCAAGTAAGCTACACTTCTAACAAGTATCATTCGCACAACTCGCATAGGCGGGATGTCGAGAAAAGACGGACAAGCAATGCTAATTGCTAAGCTAACATATGATATCATTAACACAGCTAGCGCATTTGATATCGGAATGAAGTGCTTGGGTGATGGAGTACAGTGTTTGCACAGGTCTGGTTTAAACCATGTTACATTTGAGAAAGGCCAACTTTGAACAGCAAATAGCGGGCAAATTAATAAGTGGAGATAAAATCATACTCGCTAAACAGAACCAGAAATCAATCAACTTCCATTCTGTTGTGTCAACCATGAGGTGTGGTCTATAAGGTTAAAAGTATATTTAAACAATATAAAATATTTACATATATCAGTAATGTTATTTGCTTGTCTCCACAATCAAGCCCTAAGTTTTGATTTTGACTTTTGAGGTCTGCACAATAAATGTTCTCAAAATTATATTACATCCATCCATCCATCCATTTTCTTGACCGCTTATTCCTCACAAGGGTCGCGGGGGCTGCTGGCGCCTATCTCAGCTGGCTCTGGGCAGTAGGCGGGGGACACCCTGGACTGGTTGCCAACCAATCGCAGGGCACACAGAGACGAACAACCATCCACACTCACGCACACCTAGGGACAATTCAGAGCGCCCAATTAACCTGCCATGCATGTCTTTGGAATGTGGGAGGAGACCGGAGTACCCGGAGAAGACCCACGCGGGCACGGGGAGAACATGCAAACTCCACCCAGGAAGGTCCGAGCCTGGACTCGAACCGGAGACCTCAGAACTGGGAAGCGGACGTGCTAACCACTCGGCTACCGTGCCGCCCTAATTATATTATATTACATTTTCTTTTTTTTTTAAATCAATTTACCTTTTCACAAAACAATAACAAAACAATAAGAATAAATCGGGTCCCAACGATGTTCAATTTTTTTTCCGATCCCTTTGATTACACTGTGTCCTAAGTCAGCTATAAAATGTATTTTAAAATTATGCCTCTGGTCATTAAAGAAATGCTCATGGATTATAAACCAGTTTGGTTCTTAATTCAACAGATTTGGGTCAATTAGTGGAGCCCAGAGTTTAAAGTAAATATGATGCATCGCATCAGCATTTAGCTGTTATGTTTTACACAAATGGAATATGCTGCCAACAGAACTGAAGGTTGCCTCTAGTTAAATGCTTTCAAATCCAGGTTAAATACAAAGGTACAAAGGTACAGTATTTCTATAATCAATTTTTTCAAAATTATGTTCTTGCGCTGTACGTTCTTTTAGTAATCTTAGTACACTTATTTTTATTTATGTACTCTGCTTTTATATGTCTTAAATTTTTCTTTCTTTAAATGTTATATTTTGCCTTTTAAGATGTTGTTTGGTAACTATATGAAGCACATTGAGCTACCTTGTGTATGAAATGTGCTATATAAATAAAGCTACTTTGCCTAATTCGCATGGCTGTAACAAAAACCGGTTTTAACCCGAAAATCTTTTATTTTATTTTATTTATTTATTTTAATTTTTTTATTATTTTTTTTATTTATTTATTTTTTTAACCCGTAAAACACGTGTGGCTCCTCTTGTACTGAGCCGTCCTGTATCGGATCAAATCATAATCCCACTGAGTCGAACCAAATCAAACCATCCTCGAATCGTTTTGCACCCCGCATATCAAAAAACTGTGTTGAATTGTCTTTTGTGGCGAGATGCAAACTTCGACTTATTGGTGTTTTATCCATCATCATGCAGTCAGATCACTGCAATCTGGCCATACACTCCAGCCTGTTTTCCCATAAGTGTTTCTTATTAAAGCAAGTACATGCCTCATTAAAAAGCAATGGCTATTTACTGGCAATTAAGAATAACGTAAATCTTGCTTTGACAAGAAGTCCGACTATACCATCGTGTCTGCGCACATGCAAATTCTATTGGTTGCTTCCCAGTTCTGATTGTTTTGTCTTTCATTAAATAAGTATTTAGTAGTTTGCAGACAGAGTTTTTGCTACTTATGGTAAGTTGAAAAATCTTTAATGGCGTCATAGATTAGAAAAGAATGGGTTTGGGTTGCATTTATTCACTTGGATCCGATGTCCCAAGGGACATTTCACCATCGAATTATTTTTAACCTCTTGTGCCATGTGTGGATGAGTGACGGTAAGGGGTTGATTTGAACTATCTGAGCATTTTGTGTTACATGCTTTTTGTATGAAATGTGCTTTATAAATCGAAGATTGATTGGTTGAGTTGTGAGTTTTGTTTCATCTTTTTTTTTTTTTTTTTTTTTTGGACAGTCCCTGCCTGATCCAGGTCAGCTTGTCATATTAATGACTTTTGCCTCTGTTAAAATAAAACTGACAAAATTGAAAGTCGGGTTAAAACTCGAACGTCAACCTGAACTAAAGTCAACCCTACGTCTGGCGCCGCGTATCAGTTAATCTCCAGTCGGACAGTAATGCAATGATCATGCACTCAGTGAAAGTGCTATGATCTATCCAGCTCCTCAAATAATTTCATCCACCAGCCATAGCGGACACAGTCAGAGCTTTGCCTCATTCTGATAATGGCCTTTACATTGTGACCAGTTTACAGTTTAACCATTTCTTCTGAAAGCCCAAAATATGTCTTGCGATGGTTTGTTACGGAGCCCCTATAGAAAGAATATATATGTTTATATCTATATATGTTTCTTATTTATATTATTTCTTATTGTATGTGTGTGTGTGTGTGTGTGTGTGTATATATATATATATATATATATATATATATATATATATATATATATATATATATACAAACATATATATATACAAACATATTAGGGGTGTGCCAAAAAAAAGACACTTTAATGTCTCTATTTGTCATTTTGTCTTGGAGTAGATCATGACAATGTTGTGCACATCTGTCAGAAATCATTTGTCAATCAAATCATTTTGAATCGAAAATCGTTTGAATCGAAAATCGATTCTGAATCAGATCGTAGACCCAAAAATCGTAATCGAATCGAATCGTGAGACAGTCAAAGATTCCCAGCCCTAATATATATATATATATATATATATATATATATATATATATATATATATATCCCAACTCCTAGGGAAGTTTATTTTAAAGTTTAAAGGGCACAAACATGCATGAATCACAAGAGGGTCTTTGTACCTCACAACAAATCACAAATCTTCGTCACGTAAGGAGTTAGTTGGGATTGCAACACTTCAATCTGGTTTACTGTATGTTTGATGTTTATTGTCACCATAATGACTTAAATATCAAACTGATTTGATTGACTCCACGCAGTGAGCATCACCAGTTGACACACTCGCATTCTTTGTCTCATTGATTTGCTGTATCGTTCCTTTGTGTGCTATCCATCCAAGTGGTGCACGGTCTCTAAGGTTATGTGGCGTGCGTAAGCAGAGGCGGCTCATTGTTCATGCCGTCAGCCGCTCCCCTGCACTCAAATGTGTCAATTAATGTTATATTGATGTGGCCCCCCGTTTAACAGCCTGTGGGTCCCAGAAACGAGTTTGCACATCTTGCCCAGGAAGGAATCGACATTTTTTTTATTTATTTATTTTTCTGCAAGGGTAGCATTTAGTTGTGATCAATACCAACCCTGCAGTGGCGGCTCTTGTTTTGCTTGGCTGAAAGTAGCGGTCAATCCATTAAGTGTTTTAGACGACTATATTTAGAGCTCTGGCAGGATGCGCTAATGAATTTTAAGTACAACTTTTACTAAAACTCAGCACAAACTTTGTCTCCATTCATCGATAAGAACTGCACAAACTTCATGGAAAAGATGGTGCAGTATAATTTTGGTTTAAAAAATAAACAGACAGCAACATCCTGATGTTTTCCCCGACAGAGAAGAGCCATTTGCATGATTAAATTTGCAAATGCGCCTCGGGCATCGTCGGATGATGCAATATATGCAAATATTTCATTTTGCTTTGCTCTTGGTTTGATTCATCACAGCTTGATCCCTCTGGCTTTGAGTGCATTTTGTGGTGTCCATGCTCAGACAAAATACACCTCTTTGCAACATCCTGCTTTTCTTGACGTGGCATTACAGGGGAGCAATGTGATGGAGGAGCAGGACTTGCGAGAGATCGGGGTCACAGACCCAGGTCACAGAAAGAAGATCCTGCACGCAGCACGCTCCCTACCAAAGGTAGAAAGCACAGATACTAAACTGGAAGTTTGCGTCAATGAAGCGCAATCAGAATGGGTCTCCTATATTTATATTTGTGGCGATGATGGAATGGTTTGCTTCTTACAGGTGAAAGCACTCGGCTGTGATGGCAGCAGTTCCCTCTCATCCTGGTTGGAGAATCTGGGCCTGAATGAGTATCTCCATAACTTCCTGGCCAGTGGTTACCGATCTCTGGACTGTATCAGGAACCTGTGGGAACTGGAGATTGTCAATGTGAGTAAGAGTGGTGGACCTGGACTGGACTGTGACGACTGTCGATGTGGGTTTGTGGAACTTTGATTTCTGATTCTGCATGTTTTCCTCTGCTCTCTTGAATGCAGGTCATTAAGATCACCCTGCTCGGTCACAGGAAGCGAATTATTGCATCATTAGCAGAGAGGCCTTATGAAGAACCTCCCATCAAGCCACCTCGATTATCTCAGATCAGGGTAATTGCAACCTTTTGTGTAATAGAGGAGTTTAATCTGTTAAATTCAGCCATTTTTGGCAGAGTTGATTGAGTTAGATGAAATGCTACTGGCTAGTCGGGATGTCATAACGACAATATCATTATATCGCGATATTAACTCATTTGCTCCCAATAACATATAAATACGTTTTTTTTTTTGTGTTTTTTTAATGTTCTAAGTGTCTCAAAGACCTATTTATAGGTTTTTAGGTTTTTTTATGCTAGAGCATACAGAAGGCTTTGATGCAGCCTCTCAACTGCAACGAATGGTTGCAGAAATGGTAGTTATTACACAAACGGCCAGCAGATGGCAGCAGAGCAAAGGAGATCAACCAGGGCCATCTAGAAAAAAAGCTCAATTGCTTACAATTTTAAATAGATTTGTGAAAACTGATGAAACTTAGCTCTTTTCTAATGCTAATTGCTGCAAAACGGAAACAGATAGAAACTTTTTTTTCTCCTGATGAAAGAAGAGACTTTAATCTTTCTTTTGATAGGTTCCATGATTTTATAGAAATAGAACACAATATTCTGTGGACCTTGCAAAATCAATCAAAATCCAGTAAAACAGCCGGGAGCGAACGGGACTGCTTCAGTGAAAATGGCTGGGAGTGAATGAGTTAAAATAGCCACAATATCGTCATTATGTTACAATAATAAAAGGAGCACATCTTTTAAAAAAGGCAAGGTTGTATTCGATTTCTGCAGTTCCAGCACCCTCTGGTGGTTATTTATCAGTGCAGTTTAATTTTAATTAGGCATGTTGTGGCCAACTACTGTATAATAAAGACCCACAGTTATGGCCAGACGAAAGGGAACATAACACATTTGAGTCCATCCACAAATTGTCTCCATTCACAATATGTGTGTGCATTATCAAGTAAGTGTCTCTCATGTAAGTGTCATTTGTAATTGTAGGTCATGTATGTACATTGATGTTAATGTAATGTTACCTGTTGAGAAAACCTGGTCTGATTATTAATGTTCACATGGACAAAACTATGTTCTAACGTAACCTGACATACTGTGGCGGTAATGTCTCCCATAATCAATCAAAAATTTCAACATCTCAAACACAAAAAAAAACCTTGACTTTTTGTCCGCTTCAGCCAAACGCAGCATTGCTAACTACATAGACCATGATACTGAGCCAACAGGAGCACATGACAATAAAAGATTCTTTGTCACTGCTGTTTATATTTCCAAATATGTTGTACATATAATGTTTATATATATAAATATTAGCTCCTTTTTTCTCCAATATCGTGAGTTTTTCTACAGCATTGTGAGCTTATTTTATATTGTCAATATTGTGATAATTATTGTACAGTGTTATGACGTTTGGATGTCGTTACATGGTTAGGTTGATCATCAACAAACTATATCTGATCGTGTGCAGTGCCAAGAACTCCCAGCGTCCCAGTCCTCGTTGTCACTTGGTCCGATGGAGTCCCCCACGTGCCAGTCCATGGATCCTCTGCTCCCAGCCGGGGAACCGGTGAGGAAGAAAGTGCCAGATAACGACTATGACGTCACCCAAAGACATCGCAACGTACGCCGCAGATCACATGTGCGTTCATCAGCATCGTTCCTCTCCAGAAGTGTCTCTACTGGTAAGAAGCGCCTGCCACAACTTCTGAATCTTGCTGTTTTTCCTCCAGGAACGGCAAGAGGAGCGGCATCGGGAATCCCGTCTGATTCTGCGGCCACCGAGTCTAGCGGCCCCGTACGCCCCGGTGCAGAACTGGCATCACCAGCCTGAGAAGCTCATCTTTGAATCCTGCGCTTATGAAGCCAGCGTGAGTTGATTTCTATCTGCTTGCTTTTGAGTATTTGGTGAATGTGTCAAACCACAATCGGGGTTTCTTTACAGTACCTGGGTTCCATGCTTATTAAGGAGTTGCGGGGCACTGAGTCCACCCAGGATGCCTGTGCCAAAATGCGGGTTAGTACCAATGTTATCATGACAAAAACATGACTAGCTCTACATTTTAGCACGTGTGCCTTCATGTCCTTACTACTTTCGCGTTTTTTTTTTTTTTTGCCATTTTATGCAGAGGTCAACAGAACAAATGAGAAAAGTCCCCACCATTGTCCTCTCCATCACATACAAAGGGGTGAAGTTCATTGATGCAGCCAACAAGGTTAGTTATGTTTATTAGTTATACTACTTTGACTGAAAAGTCACTTTTGTTAACTATTTGTTGAAAGATAGTATTCAGCACAAAAACCATCATTGTTACTCTAAACACTAAACACTGGTGGTGAACTCTGCTGTTATGGAGGGATCCCTTTATGGTCTTCTTCTGCCACCTGCTGGTGTGTGGTTACTTACGCATGCAGGAGCCGAAAAAATCACTGGCTGGAGTTTTTGGAATACATACAAGATGTAGTGTAACTTCCTGGCCTAAATATATGCAACTTGATTAAAGTTGATGCCACTTTGACTGTACTTTCCGCCTTTTGTCTCACACCCAAAAGTTTTTTTTTTTTTTTCTTGAATTATTAATAAGAGTTGTGCAAGTTTGTTGACATGCTGTCATTCGACACTGTTTTACTTTTATATCATGGAACTAGAAGATAATAGTTGAGCTGTCAACATTAATTGATTAATCGATTATCAAATTGATTGACAGCTATTTTAATCATCAAGTAATCATTTGGGGCCATTTTTTAATTTAACATTGTCCAAATCCTCTGATTGCAGCATGTCAGCAGTATAATTGTTCACTGATATCTGTAGTCCTTCATAAAAGAAGACAGATTATCGTCTGTGTTTAATCAAAATAAGACATTTGCAAACATCTGTTTTTACTTTGGAAAACAATGACGGAACTGTGCAAAGTACAAAATAACCACCAATCACTGATTAATAAACAGTAATCGGGAAAAAATGCTTTTGTGTTAAACTTTAATGTTAGCTTTAAATTAAAATGAATCCGATTAGTCGTCAATTGATGAAACTATTCTATAGTGACAGCACTAATTAATCGCGATATAAACTCCGAAGACATTTGACAGTTTGATTTGACCTGATCGTTGACCTCGTTCTGATTTTCTTGCAGAATATCATCGCAGAGCATGAAATCCGTAACATTTCGTGTGCAGCCCAAGACCCGGAAGACTTGTGCACATTTGCCTACATCACCAAGGACTTGCAGACCAACCACCACTACTGTCACGTGTTCAGCACTGTAGACGTGGTAATGACAATTTCTCTCCTTGCGCACGGCAGAATAATAATATGTATTGTAGTTAACGTAAACCTGCAACTTTTGTCATCACCCTCCTTTTAGAACCTTACCTATGAGATCATCCTGACATTGGGTCAAGCGTTTGAGGTGGCCTATCAGCTGGCTCTGCAGGCCCAGAGGACCAAACAGCAGCAGAACCTCCCAGCGGGTGCTGCTTCCGAGCTCATCGACACCAAGTCCAGCCGACCCGTGCCCAAACCACGAGGAAGTGTTCGGAAGTCAGGGGTGAGTCCATATTTTAGGACATGAAGAATTGAAGTGTCACAGGATTCAGGGCTCAAGTATTTCATGAGAAGACAATGGAGAGATTTTTTTTTAACATTGTTTCATACAGTCAAGAAGTCCTGAATCATTATTTGAAAATGTGCTAACCACTAGGCCAACATGCTGCAGAACTTGATGCACAATAATCACAATAATATCTCTCCCTCATCTTGCTACTGCTGCCATCCTCACACAAGATGTACTGATGTACAGTATTTTCAAAGCAAAACACAACATTCACGAAAGAGCCCTCGAAGCTAATCTAATCATCCTAATTCGACCGCGTTTGCCTGCAAGTTAGCATTCCACCATGAGTGAGCGTGTGCTGAATATGGATGAGACACTTCAGGGACACACATTCCAGACTGGGGCTTAATTAATGAGCTAAAGAGGCTCATGTGGTGTTCAGTCTCCTTGTGTTGCATGCTTGTCAAATCTTTGTCACGACTTTCACATTATCACCTCCGCCTCTCCTTCCGTGCTGGCCGGGACTATTAACTCATTCACTCCCAGCCATTCTGACTGAAGCAAACCCCTTTGCTCCCGCCTGTTTTACTGGATTTTGAGTGACAGAATATTGTGTCCTATTGCTATAAAAACATGGAATCTACCAAAAGAAGGATTGCAGTCTCTTCTTTCATCAGGACAAAAAAAAAAGTATATTTCCATTTGTTTACGTTGTGCAGCAATTCGCATTACAATATTGCTAAGTTTAATCATTATTCACAAATATGTTTAAAACTGGGGAAAAGAGCTTGTTGCAACATGGGCCTGGTTGATCTCTTATTCACCTGCTGGCCGTTTTTGTAATAACTACCATGGCTTCAACCGTTCTCTTCAGTTCAGAGGCTGCATCTGTATGATCTAGCATAAAACAAAACAAAACGTATAAACACGTCTTTGGGACACTGGTAATATTTAAAATAAAACGTATTTATACCTTCTTGGGAGCTAAAGAGTTAAGTTATTGTTACAACTTCAACAGCAGCATCAAACCTCCTTCCTCCATTTTCAGTGATGCTGCCTTCACTTCCTCATGACATACTTTGTAATTTCTTTCTTGTAATTACTGTTTATGTTACTTAGTTTTTGTTTTTATATATATCTGTTATTGTTGTGGATGTATTAGCTACACTTTACTGACTTCCAGAGTTTGTCAATGTTACTTTTGGCTGTGACAGTTCAGAGTCCACAGAGTGAATTTTGTAGAATACATTTTATTCAGTGTTAGTGTAAACAGAGTAAACTTTATATTTGGAAGAGTGTAAATTATTGTATATTTATAAAAAATAAAAAATAAAAAAAACACTCAAGGGTTTGGAAACAATCTCACAACCTCCAGCATGAGAGACAGCCACTCTATCACTTGAGCTATGCCACACCTACTGTTAGCTAACATTGCTGGTATGCATGTCCAAAGGAGACCAAAAATGGTTGGAGGTATCAGAACTCTACCTGACACCAGTGATATGCTGACAGACAATATGACTAGCATGGCTCAGCGGGTTGATTGGCCGTATCCCAACTTAAAGGTTCTGTGATTGTTCCTCAACCCTTGAGTGTTTAATTAATACTATTTTATTCTTTTCCAAATATCAAGTTTACTCTAGTTTCGACTGGAATCACATGTAGTCTTTTTAGAGTAAAAGTTACTCTACGAAATGACTGGAAATGATCTGACCTGAGCGGCTTCTGTTCTTCCATCCTGGAGTTAGACCAGGGTGGGCGTCGAGGGTCGAAGTCCTGCAGGTTTTGGAGGTTTCCCTTCTTCAAACACAAGCCGATTCCAAACAGCAGGATCGTTATCAGGCTTATGCAGACCTTGCTGATGATCTGATCATTATATCAGCTGTGTTGGAGAAGAGAAACACGCAAAACCTGCAGGACTCCGGCCCTCGAGGCACACTATAGGCAATATAGTGTGCAAGCAGTGATGGGCAATCTCGGTCCTCGAGAGCCGCAGCCCTTGCAGGTTTTGCAGGTTTCCCTCTTCCAACACAAGCTGTTTCCAATCAATGGGATCGTTATCAGTCTAATGCAGAGCTTGCTGATGAGCGGATCATATATCAGCTGTGTTGGGGAAGGGCAACATCCAAAACCTGCAGGGCTTGCCCATCCCTGAGTTAGACCAACATTTGCCCTTATATAAATACCTTTTTCTGAATCTGAGTCTGAATAGCACCATTATGCAAAGAACAGGTTAAATGCTGATTGTGATCTGATTTGTGTTTGTAGGGCAACTTTTTGGAACAGGAGGGAGATTCCCAGTCACAGAGCGGCGCCACGTGGCTGGTGGACCCCAAGGAACCCAAACGTACCATCAGCACTAAGTATGAGACCACCATATTCTGAGTGGAAACCCCCCCCTGCCTTCCTTTCTTCCTGACATCTGAACTTGCGCCTGGTCTCACCTTTTCTCTTTCACCTCGCCCCTCCGTGTGCCTTTCACGCAAACTCCACCCCCCCCAATCGTCCCTTGAACACTTATAGTCGTCTGATGTTATAATCCTCTTCCAGCTGGCATTATTTACACTGCCAGCCTTGCCAGTCACCTTCCTCTGTTTACCTTGTATGCTCCCTGAACTCGCTACAATATATCTTTTTTTTCCCCCCCCCAGTCAACAATCTGAATGTTGACTCTTGGTGATAAGACCTTTTTTTTTTCTTTCTCGGTGCTTTTCCTGCTCTGCTAGGCGACGGCCACTCTGAGGCTTTTCACTCCTGACACCCAGCGCTTTCCCACAGCTGAGAGGTTGCACATGGATGCCATGGTCCTCTTATTTTTGTATTATTTTAATATCGCTGGGCCTGAAGCATTTTTGAAGGTCCAAAGGAGGGAAGCAACCCCAAACACTGTGATATGGTCATGTAGCTTACAAAGTTAGCATTGAAGCACT
Organism: Festucalex cinctus; assembly: GCF_051991245.1. NCBI lineage: Eukaryota > Metazoa > Chordata > Actinopteri > Syngnathiformes > Syngnathidae > Festucalex > Festucalex cinctus. Next base: position 8,085,753 of record NC_135412.1, read on the forward strand.
TTCTCACAAAGTCCCCAAGTAAGTCAAGTGTAACTTCCTGTGTTTTGGCCTTATTGAAAATGTCACACTTGCTCAAAGAATGGGGGCTGCGTCACTCTGTTAATGTTTAGTTCAACCAGTTTGATTCAATTTTAACGGTGTGCATGTGTCATCCTTCCTGTAGCTAAACATGCCTCCCAGCCAGTATAAAAGGACAGCCCTGTTGCATGATGGGTAGGATGATGTTTTGTGGGGGGAAAAGGAGCATTCCCGACCATCACCAGTTCTGGAGAGCGGCGGTTGTTGGTACGACCTCACCGCCGTCGCCACTTCAATTTCACTTCCTGCTCATCAGAGATGTCTCATAACGTACAGAGGGCGTGCTCGACACACCTGTCCATCTTAGTCTTCTTAAATGAGGGGTATTTTGTGTTGTTTTTTGTTTTTTTTATGTGACAAAAGTAAAGCATAATTGAATTTGTCCATCTCAGCCACAAGATGTATAACTGTGATCAGCAATCTTGTACAGTGTGATTTCTTAATTTAACCAAATTAAATGTACCTGAGGTAACACTACAAAGACTGTTTACTAGGTATGTAACAGGGTGCAGCTTTGGCATTTGAACTTGTTTCCATGTATTTTCATTTTATCGGACATTTGTCCTAATGCAGCAACTTAATTTGTTGAATTATCTGAGTGAGATTATTCACCAGACCTGCCATGCAGGATCATACTTTTATTTTTAATTTTTTTTCTTCCTCCCTGTAATTCAAAAATAAAATGGGGAGAAAACTTTTTTCTCCCAGTATTAATGGTACTTGCTGGTCAGCTGATGTGTATACTGTACATGAGCTGAGCTCTACAATACATGAGTACATCCAACAATTCAGCCACAAGTGAGTCTAGTCATCATTTTTTGTTTTGACTGAGAAATGCATGAAAATCTTCCTTTCCAAAGTGGGTGTACACATTTATGTTGAGCACTGTACCCGTGTTTGGTTCAGCTGTTTTTGGTACGTTGTCAGACCAGTAGCATTACGTTTATGGTACACTGTCTTTAACACGCCGGTGACGGCACCTTTGGCCATCAGCATGGTCCCATTTTGCCTTTGCACGTCATTGAGGATCAGAATAAATATTTTGGGGCAAATCGGATGCGAATGAAATTGTACATGAAACTAGTGGTCTTTATTTTGATACTTGAATGATTTTGCTTTTATAAATCTCTATACAGTATGTATGTATGTACAGTATGTATGTATGTAATTTTTGACTTATGTCAAAAAGAGATTAAAGGACTATGTCTTATAAAGCTACACATATCGTGGTAACTACCCTGTGATTATAGAGGGTGAGAGAACACAAGAGGGACCTCACTTCAGGAAAAAAAAAAAAAAAAAAAAAAAAAAGATTGTACATAATCTTGGGCTTCCCGTTTTTTATGATTATTTTCATAATTGTTCAAGTAATAAATTGCGCAGTTTGAAAGTTTGTCCCTGTTGATTTTTATTCTGTGTGGTCTTAGTTGAATAGACAATAATTGGCCAGATCTATGCAACCTGCTGAGATTTAGATCTATTTGACAATATGCGTGCTGCCAGTAAAATGCCATCAAACCAGTTGTAGCAACAATCCACGCTGCATTAAGTTAGATGAGAGCAGTGCTTCCCAAACTTACATGAGTCAAGGCACATATTTTACTTGAGAAAGCTGTCATAGAGCATCACCAAACAAAAATAACACAAAAAGTGAACACAGTACTCGGGTCAATTAAGCTACCTTATGCCATCCAATGGAAGAGCATTTAATTATATCACTATACATTGCTGGCATTGGAATAGAATAGATAAAGTATAATAATTTGTAGAAAATGGATCATTTCCCACACCGCACATAAAGAGCTCTGACTGTTCACGAGTTATTTCTCATTGGCCGAGAGCATTAAATTCATGTAAGATCTGAATGTTATGCTCACAAACCACCATAATAGAATGGATGACATCCATTTCGAGAGCTGTATGAAATATTGTGCATTTAGAAAGATAAATATTCAATTTTGATTGACACAATCTGAGAGGTATTAATGGAACAATATGTTGATGATTGTGAATGTAGTTTGCAATGGAATAACCCTGTGCCACAAATATTGAGATACAGCTCTTTGATGTCATAGGTTTCTGTAACTCACTGCAAAACATCACTAGCAAAATTAGGGAATTGCTTGCCTGTGCTAAGGCTTCTATTGAGCAATTTTGCCACATCTAGTGAACATTTATAATAATATTGTTAAATTTATTTGTATATATTGCACATAAACACATAAGGAGGGAAACCCAAAGGAAAGGATAATTTGGCAGTAATAGTCAACAATATAACCCAATCCATATATTAGATAATGCTACTATTTGGTTTCATTCGACTAGTTGCTACTAAATGTGGAGGAAATAACAACTGATATCAAAATAAATGCTCAAACAGTTTGGCATACATCAGCATTAAGACATGAAAACGCTTCCTGCGTGTTTGCTTTGTTTGCGTTTATTTCGACAATAGACACCATTCAATTCCGGTAGTGCCACATGTCTGTCATGTTGATTGCCATCACATGACCACATGCCAGGAAGCTGATTGGCTAAGCACAGGCCGGTTTGTAGCCAACATGCCCCACCCTTTTTCTCAGCTTGAGTGGCGGCAGGACGCTTCACCTCAGAGATGGAATGACACCAACGCACAGCTCAACTCAACCTGTCTACATTTTATGTCCGACACTCTGGTGAGTTATGATTCTACTGTACTACACTCACAACTTGGTTCTAATTTTGTTTTGAAAAGAACTTGAATGTGTTCATGAGAAGTTTAAGATTTTTATCTGTACAAGTATATTTTCACATATTCAACAGCACTCTCTAAATTATAGTTTACAATATCTATAATGTACTTTCTTGCAAAATGGGAACTGTTTTCTTATGAGGGCCCCACTGTTGAGTGTACAGTGTTCCCTCGTTTTCCGCTGGGGTTAGGTTCCTAAAAATACCCGCAATAAATGAAAGCGAAGTAGTTAGCATATGTTTTACAATTCTTATAAATGTTTTAAGGCTCTAAAATCCCCTACCACACAATTTAGACACTTTTCTCATTGAGGCATTTACATGTTCTCACATTTCTCTCTTGTTCAAACATTGACAATGTTCAAACCTTCATAAATTTTATAAAATGGGTATATTACTGTAAAAGAAATATGCAAAATTGCACTTAAAAAAAAATCCGCGAGACCGCGAAAAGTGAACCGCGTTATAGCGAGGGAAGACTGTATAATCATTGAACATCTTGCTTAATTAAATAGACATTTAAGGGAAGTAAGTGCAGTAAATATTTGTCAATCAGAACCTGTAAGGGAACAGTGTAATGCGTTTAAACATTAATCAGCGCTTGTGAGTTATGCAACGTATGTTTACTGTTAACCATTAAGCTCATCCTCTTAACACTTGAATGCACGTGTTCCACATTGAAAGACTCCAATATTGCCATCACAGTGACCTAACATTTAAAATATTTTCACCAAGCCCATTAAAAGACATTTGGCTGACTGATCCTCCGAGATGTTTCATACGCTTCAAGTTCAACGCCCAGTTTATTGCACATGGCAGCGCTGACTTTATAATGTCTTTCGTGTCACAGTTGTCATGAAGGCATTTGAGCAAGCAAAGTGACATTCCACTCACTATTTGATCCTGACTCAGCTGTGGGTGCACCCAAGCTAGTTTTCTTCCTGTGCGCACAGGGGTTGGCAGAAAGAAGCTGTTGAACGTTACCCTTTCACATTTGCTTAAAGCAATCAAAATGAGTGGAATATTACATTATAATGTTTACTTGACATGATATCAACCGCAATGCAAAATGGCCAGATTGCTTCTGTACTTAATGGGTTTTTTTTTCTTTTTTTAAAATAAAATTGTATTTCTTGTGGGTGGAGCGGCATGATGGATTAGTGGCTTGCATGGCTGCCTCACAGTTCTTAAGATCTGTGTTTAAATCTGGTCTTCCTGTATGGAGTGTGCATGTTCTCGCTGGACTTGCATGGGTGTTGTGCGGGTGTTCCGGCTTCCCACCATAAACATACTTCTAATCATGTCTTTCTCACATCTATTTCTTATTTCTTTCTAAAGCCATATACTTGCCAATAACAACATTCTGACCAACATCCAAGTCCTAATTTGGTGATATAACTTGTAAACATACAAAACACCCAAATGCCAGTGAAGTTAGGGTATTGTGTAAAATGTAAATAAAAACAGAATATAGGAAATCCCCTTCAGCATAGTTTTGATTGAATATTCTAGAAAGATAAGATATTCAACCTGCTGAATTATATTGTTGTTGTTTTTTGTTTTTTTGTTTTTTGTTTTTTGGGTCCCCAACTGTTCTGTCATTTTGAATTTAATGTCTGCAACATGTTCCAAAAAAAGCTAGGACAGGGGCACCAAAAAGGCTGGTAAAGTTGAGGAATGCTCAGAAAAACACCTGCTTGCAACATTTTACAGGGTAGCATCCTCGAAAGGCTCAGTTGTGCACAAGCAAGAATGGGCTGAGAGATTCACCATTTTGCGAACGCTGCATTCACAGCAGCGTGGCTTTGAAATAAAAGAATGCCAGCAGTCCAGACCATTGACTATACGACAACAGAGAACCCATACTGTTAAGCAAGTGATGTACAAATTAAAAAAAATATTGAATATTAATATTTGCAACAACAAAAATAATCAGTTTAAACGATATTTTCTTTGTAATATATTCAGTTGAATATAGGTTGAAAAGGTTTACAAATCAGTGTATTCTGTTTTATTTACGTTTGACACAACATGCCAACTTCAACTGGGGTTATTGTAACAAAAATAACATCATTAGTAGCTATAATTGTTGATTGCTCTTTATAACATTAGTGTAAAATGTCCACATGTACATACATGAATACTACTAAAAACTATTCTGTTACATTGTACAGATCCCGTGACCATTTTTATTTTTCATTTAACATTTTCTCCATAGCACTTTAGATCCTTCCCCAGCTTGATGAATCAGCCTCAAGCGTCTTCCCTGTGCAATGTCGACGGGTGATATGTGGAATGATGACGTTACTTTGGCATGCTTGAGCAATAAGCAGAACAGTGGAAGCCATGACAGTGTGATCAGCATGAACTCTGCCTTTGTGAGTCAATCGTTTCCTCTACTGAGCTGATATTCTTCTTTATTCACATCTTTTACTATGTGTACACATACCTTACATTTGGGGCCACACATGAAATCACATCAGTTATAATATTTGGGGATTATTATTATTTATTTATTTTTTAAATTCTGGTTAGCGCTTCATTTCAATTTTTGTTGTTTAAATGCAGTTACTTTAAAAAAAAAATTAAGAGTGAATTTATTTTGTATTTTTTTTTTTTGGGGGGGGGGGGGGTCTGAAAATGTGTAATTTTAGTTTTTTATTAGTTTTAATCTTAGTTTAGTTTTTTATCCTATATTGAGTATTCATCTAGTGCAAGACAGAAAAAGGCCACTACGTACTGTACTGTGGTAATAAAGTAAACTACAATTCCCAAAGTGTTGGCGATACCAAAATAAATACCGGTACATTTAAAATGAACCTGTAAGCTCATTTATGATATTAATTGACAAAGAGGAAAATAATAGACATTTTCTGTGTGTATAAGTATTAAGAAACATGAAACACAAGCAACTGTAATCAAGTGAAATGCAATATTCATGCCCACTTTTTCTTCCCCCCAAAATATAAAGGTGGTAAGATAGTTTTTTCCTGTCTCGCCATTAGAAAATGAAAACATCCGAAATATACTGTTGTTTCTTATTTGTTTCATATCGTCCGGTGTGTTTGTCTGCAGAGCGAGGACAGCATGGAGAACTTATCAGCTGAGGAGAGGGCCTGCCTCATGTATCTGGAGCAGACCATCGAAGCGTTGGAAGTGCAGGAGGACAGCGGACTGTCCAATGACGAACCAGACTCGGCACACCTGCCACGGAATATGGGTCTGAATACATTCAATGGTATGCAAGAAAATGACATCTTTGCCTGAATAATATGCTTTTTTTTTTTTTTTGTCAGCAGGGACATTATTAGTACTGTGCTTTTATTTTGTAGATATTTCTGGATTGAATTTAAAATCTGGAATGGATCAGCGATCTGAAAACGTGCCCACTCTGCTGGGTGGCTTTCCAGTGGAGAAGAAATCTGTGTACATATCAATAACGGAAGAAAACGTAGTTCAGCATCATCTTTTGAATCAAACCTGTGAACCAAACTTCGCCACTGAAGAAAACACAGAAGAATTTAGAACTTCGATGAATGGATTATCACAACCCCAACTTCCGTCTTCTTACTCAGCCACTGGTTGCAATATCCCGCTAGATATGGCTACGGATGGACTATGTTTACCCCCCATTGACAACTCTCCAAACTTAATCACTTGCATGACTCCTGATTTAGATCTAGCGCTGATTCCACCGCCTTCTGACTTCATGGACGATCCTGGACCTGATCCAGATCCTGATCCAGATCCTGATCCAGATCCTGATCCAGAGGCGTCCCCTCACTCCAACAGCAGCAGGCCAGTCTCTATTGAGCTGAATCGGCTCTACCAGAGAGCCTTGGACAAGAGACCTTCTGTTAGCCCGCCGGTTCGCAAGAAAGCTACAGACAAGATCCCGATCGAAACTCGTCAAAGGCTCCCCGCCTTGGAGACCCTTCTACCAGTGAGCCGTCATCCTGAAGCCAGAGATCGCAGGAGCCCGCCCCTTGTGGCTCCTAAGCCAAAAAGGTCTTCAGTCAAGTCACTATACCACACACAAACAGAAGAATCGAATTCACCTGTTGGCAACGGCGACCGACTGTTGGACCATGAGAGAATCCACCTTTCGGCCCTCCAGAAGCTTGGCCTGCTTAAAGGTTCTGCGACTGATTCAGGCCCCGCCTTCAATAGTAAACTACCCCCACAAACTCGAAAGTCATGTGCAGATCTTTCATCTCCAAGCAGTCCATCCAATCTAACACCAGTGTATCGCTCCTTGAGCGTTACGTCCGCTGCCTCCCTGTCTACTCACTCGGCTACTCCGCCTGGCTCCTCTGCCATCGGCGACAGCGCCAGACTTCTCTTGTCAGGTCGTGAACAATCTCCCGTCAATAATATTTCAGCGAGTTCGATTTATTCTCAAGCGAAATCCCCTACGCCGTCGCCTTCCGACCTGGTCAAGCAGTTAACCAAGGTCACGGGTGCCCAGTCAGGTGCCGTGGAGCACTCCGGCCTCCGCCCAAGCCGCCTCGAAAAAAATAGTGTCGAGCGGTGCCTCAGTCACGCCGCCAGCCCAGACTTTCGGAGACGCGCCACCTCCCACTCTGCCATCCAGCAGTCGAAGGACTCCCACATGCTGCCGCGGTCGCAAGGCGTCAGCGTGCTGATCTGCCCTCGGGATGCAAAAGGGGCGCAACAACGGGAAGCCCTGAAGAAACTCGGACTGATTAAGGACTAAGACAAACCAGACACTCCCTCAAAATAGCGTTCATTCCTGACACATAATGGCCTGTAAAGAAATACAAACACACATCCTGTTCAGAGCTACAGGACGCCAATGTACAGTATTTCCCTGTGTTGATCAACGCCCCAACATCACAATATTATGCAGTGGATACTCTTGATTCAGCAACTTGAGGATTATTATTATTATTATTATTATTATTATTGCAATATTTTGTTATGTGTTTTTGTTTTTTTAATTAATTGTTTTTGGGCTGAGATAACCCTTATTGGAGGCATATCCCCGCTTAGTCAAGAACTTTTTGGGTTTAAAAAAAAATAATGCATTTGAATGAGGGCTGCACGATATTGGAAAAACATGCGATATGCGATATACTTGCTGAACATAGCGATATCGATATTATTGCGATATTTAACATATACCTCAAGAAATTACATTTTTTATTACCTAATAAAAGAAAAACATTTTTCATGGGGCAAAATAAGCAACCTTCATGTAATCTTAGTTAATTAATTGTAATTATGTCTTGATAATTTTCAACTATTGAATGGCGATGCACATTTTAGTTAGCATCTGACTGGTCAAATTCATATAAAAAGCATAAAATTCCATATAAAACTTATTGCGTGCCTTTGCGATATGCATATTGCGAGGGCCAATATCGCGATATCGATATTTTTTCGATATATTGTGCAGCCCTAATTTGAATGTTCATCAATAATTTGTGAATAGCGTACTATGCATATTGATATCTACTTTTAGTACCTTATAATCTTCCCCGTAAGACTTGATGGCCATCAATTCTTTAGTTCCTCCATTATTATCTGCTACTTTGATTGCTAACATGCACACTATTGCACACATTATCCTTTCGAACTGTCAGTTAAGCACTCAGGGATTCATATTTAACTCTTAGGAAGAAAACACTTACAGTATGTACCTAACCTTCAACTTATACAGGAAATGATGGAGGTTTATTACTGTTTGTTTTCAGTAGGCCTACTTCCTTTTGACTGCTTTCTGACTCTGCTGACCACAGGAATTTTGGCAACATGCATTTGTATTTTTTTAAAGTTACCACATTGAGGCAGTTGGCAGTCGCCTTTGTAAAGGTGTTGAAAGACAGGAAAGTGTTGATTAAAAGAAAAAGAAAAGAAAAGAAGCATGTTCTGGATTGCTTTTCGAGTTGATCTGTTGTTAGAAAAAGAGTCATTAACATGTTTTGGAATAGGACATATTTTGTGTCGTGTCAAGTCATATATTTAGGCACCAGTCACTGGCACGTCTCCAGGCTCCAGCGCAGTTATCTAATGTGAAGGTGCAAAAACTGGTGCAACCCGTTTTTCTGTAGTTCATCGTCGCTACTGCTTGTGTATGGCACAGTGACAGTACTGTATCTGCCTGCCTGCCTGTCTGAAGAACATGCCTGATGAGTTATTAACTGATTGTGTATTTAGAGGGAAGAGAGCTTGAGAAAATGCTGTGTTGTGTTTTTAACTTCTTAACAAGACACACTTTTGGTAAGCCAATCAGAGGTAAGCCGCAATAATGATACTGTGAATTTGGTACAGTATTTGGTGTAAACCTCCATTAGAAAAAAAAAAAACATGTTGGCCACTAGAGGGCGGTCGTGATTCACACATTATCCAGTGCCACTACTACGAGCGAGGACAAGAACCAAACGATGGACATCCAAACATAAACTTACACTCTTGCCTACTCATCTATTGTGTGCGAATTAACCCAACTATCCAATGAGACAGCAATAAAGCTTGCTCATATTCCTTCCGTTTTCATTGTAGGGCACATTAGAATTGTTTTGTATGGGAAAACAAAACAAAACTGCGAGCTGTTATTTATGTTTATTTAACATGACCCCCGACCTATCAAACATACAGGCAAGGTGAATTTTCATGACATCTCTGTTTTAATATTTGTATTGGCCTTACTTTTGCATGCACATTATGAAAGAGCTAAGGAGGAGGTTAACAAATTAGCCCCATAGCCTCCTCAACAGTGTGAAAGTAATTGTCTGGATCTTTACTGCTGAGCGTTAAATTCCCAGTCAACAATGCAAAAATCAATATCTTTAAGTCAATATCCATTTATGTGGATTTAAACTCTAAACCTGTTATATTTATATAGTTTTGCAATTGTATTTTATTCTGGGCGACAGAACTTTTACAATGACTACATTTTACATCAGGGGGCAATTTGCTGAACGGTTTTCCTCATCATGGTACCCGTCAGGACCCAAACTTAACCATGTCTGGTGTTGTTAAACTTCATGATATGGTATTTCACTGGAAAAGGGGGGGAATTAAACATGGCCAGAATCTTTGGTATTTCATGACGCACAGACCTCCTCACATAGCGTCTGCTGAAAAGCCTCATCCTTTTCTTCACTCGCAAGGCCATCAAAGAGGATTAGTGCAGACAAAGTGGCACGAAGCCATTGCTGAGGTTCAAACATGCCCGACTCAGTGCTGAATCTACTCAAAGCTGCAGTGTGAGACTTTCACCTAACAATAACAATAACTGAATGTTGATTACATTACACCTTTGCCAAGACGTTCCATCCAAAAATTCTTTCGAAATGTTCTGTGCTGCTGTTAAAAATTTGTAATCCTTAAAGTATTGTTTACTTTGGTTCTTTACATTTATTGTTTAATGGGAAGCCCAAGACATTGTCGCTGATGGATTATTTTTGGAAACTTGCCTATGAGCACAGTGAGTATATGCCCAGCTTAAAACAAAAAAAACAAAAAAAAAAAAGGAGAAGAAGAAGATTGTTTTTGCTTTATTTTTTTGCCTTTTAGTAATCCAACAATAAGCCGCCATTCCTTACCATTTTTTATTATGAAGAATAAAAGATAATGAGGCCCTGATGACTTGCAGGAAATGCTTCATCATTTTTTGCTCTCTGCTCCACAGAAATAAAGTATATTTATGATAGCCTAATGGCTTTGTGTGAGGGGCAAACACACAGTTGACTGTTATGACAGCAGGGCCTTGGTATTCAAAATGATGAAGAGAAATGAAACTTGGCATTTATCGCAGCAAAGAAAATTACATTGTTTCCACTCACATGAGATGCAACTTAATATCCTGCAACTTTCCAACAATAGCAGACAGAACGATCGCTTATGTGCAGTTTTGTTCTTCACTCACTTTTAGATACACTTCCATTTGTTAATTCCACTTTTTATTTTAATGAATGGCGATTGTCCACTGAATTGAATGATGAATGCCCTGGAATTGAATAGCGACCGTTCCACGGTGCACCCGCCTCTCCCCCAAGGTCAGCTGCGGCAGGCTCCAGTTTACCCGCAAGCCTACTAAAGTTAAGCTATACAGAAAATGAAGAGGAGTACGTCAACCACATTGATTTGCATTACATTTTGTATCCCTTAAAGTCCAACAAATGAAAAATCCAATTTTATGAAAATGAAAACTTATCTAGCGCTTTATCTTCATCATACGTTTACCAATCCTATATTAGCTTATCTCATTCAAACAAATTTGACAGTAGTCTATCCAGTAGGGGTGTGCTCAAAAAATCAATACGGCAATATATCGTTGCGGGCCTCATTACAATACACGTATCAATACGCAGGCGTCAGAATCGATATTGCTCGTTAACTTTAAATAGGCAGTTAACGTTTGCCATTACAGCTTGCATTGTAACTAAAAAATAAAAAAAACAGCAGCGTCTTTGAAGTTAATTGCCTTCAATTAATGCAAAAATAGCTCACCAGTGATTGGACACTGTGTCTTGCTAAGAAAAATTAAAGCAGAGGAAGAATATCAACATTTATTTACATGTAAACTTACGTATCGTATCGTGGCCCCTGTATCGTGATACGTATCGTATCGTGGCCCCTGTATCGTGATACGTATCGTATCGTGAGGTTGGCGGCAATACCCGGCCAGCCCTACTATCCAAGTGCGTTGATGCAGCATATCAACTCATGTAGGCCTAAAGGTTTTACTTTTTAGTTTAAAATTACTTTACTTACTTTAGTCTCTAGGATCTTTCACCTTACCTTGGTCAACGGCAGAACCCGGGATGCCCCCCCCCCCCCCCCCCCCTTTTCTCCCATTTTAAATCCATCCACATGTTGGCTAGCCTCGTCCAAGCTAGCACTAAGCTAGCTCGTCCCTCAGTCTACCGGTGATTTTACAAGCTCCCTTTCGTTTGTTGCTAGAAAGGCGTGACAGGCCAAATACGAGGTTCACTGCCTTTTTGACTAACTGACTTTGAATTTAATGCTCATTAGTGAGCCTAATATTCGCATGTGCGTCCGTGCCATACAACCACAACTACTTCCTGACGTCCGCTGGAACGTAGCTTTTCGCATCAGTCCTCTCTGATGACACACGCTATGACCCTTTCTGGCTCAATCCAAAAATTCAACGGCCAACTCACAACTGAATTCGAGTCACCACCTATTCGTGCTCAGCCCTACTAGAAAGGTGTTCTTTCTTGTTTGGAAATACACAAGTGTGTGTTGAAACACATTCCTTAAATAGTACAGGCTTGTCAGGAAAGAATAATTTCGAATCGCAACAGGGATAAAAGTGTCTGTTCTCTTCTGATCCACTTTCTTGCCTGTCTGCTGTACACGCACTCGCACATCTGACAAAACATAACCTGAAGCCCCTCAAGCGCTCGTGTTCACGATGACTATTAAGACTGTCTGTCTGTGTGTTGTCTCCCTTCTGCAACAATGCAGAGACCTGCGTAATATGAAAGCGGATCTCACTTGACAGCAGAGAATATCGCAGCGTGGCCCGAGGGCTCTGTGACAAAAACACCAGTTGGAAGGTTTCAACTCGTTGTGTACATCAGACACAGACAAGATGTGGTCATGTTACGTATGAAAAAGCCCCATAACAGCACCAAAAATAGAAGTGACTCATTGAAACATGTTAGGCCCACAAGCGAGACGTTTTTGCCTCTGTACATAACCACAATGAATTTCATTAAAGCTTCCCAATATAAGAGATTCCACAATATGGCTTTTACCTTTCAGGAATTACAGGAAGAATGCACCCATTTTCAAATGCTTAAATGTCTTTGAAAATAAACCATCATTTTATTACTTGTGTTGTCAAGTCTTTTTTTTTTTAGGGCTTTCAAAGTTAAAGCGTTAATAGATTAATTAATCACAGAAAATTGTTGTATTTATCACGTATTAACGCAGATTAATCGCACTATTTTTTTTTTACCGCACTTGAGCCTTGAACGTAACCGCGGATGGTTACATTGAAGGCTGCGCAGGTCAGTGATGAGGTCAATGCACGGCATTTGCTACGCCTGTTGTTTCAAAATGAGCGGGGTCACTCCAGTTGGTGTGCTCGGTGGTAAATTTCGCTTTAAAAAAAAACACCCCGACGGGACTTTAGATAAAACAAAAGTAATTTGCATTTAATTAATTAATAATTGCTGAATTGCACCCAATTGATATGATGCTTTTACGTTTTGAGCAATACACACATGCATGCAATTGCGCACATGCATTTAATCAATGTTTGCAAATGACATTCAGATAATAAAATGCATTCATGTCAAAATATTCCGGTATTTTGTATTTTTATATTACCAAGTAATTTAGCTGATTAATCGTGATTAATCAAAATTAAAAGGTGTGATTAATCCGATGAAAAATTTTAATAGTTTGACAGCATTACTTTCTTTTTTTTTTTGTAAACATTCAGCGCAAAGTGTAAAAAGTGTGTGAATCCCCTGGCTAATGACTTCTCCAAGAACTAATCAAAGTCAGGAATCAGCTAACCACGAGAGCCCAGTCAATGAGGCGCGGTTGATTCAAGCTGCCCTGACTTGAAAAACAACCTGGATGCATCGCTACCTTCCATAGAAAATGAATTCCCAAGTTAATCAACACTGCTTGTCTGCCAATTGAAGCTTAATGGAAGATTTGTAACGTGACAAGGACGACAACCCGAGGCCCACAAACTAAATCAACGATGAATGTCCTCTACAGAAGAAAGAGGATTGGTCCATTCGCATTCCTGACCTCGACAGAACGGAGATGATGTGGCTTGACCTCAAGACAATCCATTCATAGTGGACACTCGAACTGAAGTAGTTACAGTATGTTGCTCCTGACCGTCGAGCAGGTCTGATCTGCAACCGCAGGAACACTTTGGTTGAGGTTACTGCTGCCAAAAGGAGGCTATTAAATCCAGAGGTTCACATACTGTACCTTTTCCATCCTGCACTTATGTGACGTTCATGTTGTGTTCAGTAAAAACGTGGAAACCGTGTATATGGCATTGTTGTTGTGGTTTTTGATTTAAGATAACTGGTTTTTGTCTCGCTTGGACCAGGGTTATTATAGTTTTGGATTTTTTATTTTTTTTGTTAGTTTTAATCAGTTTTCTGGGTGTTTTTTTATTATTATTATAGTTTTAATTATTTAAAAAAAATGCTTAGTTTTAATTAGTTTCAGAATTAGTTTTCGTTGTTTTTTTTTGTGTGTTTTGTTTTAAGTGTATTACTTGTGCGCAATATTGAATAAACATCATGGTAAAATGAAAAAAACTAACACATTTCTTACCGAGTGATCTGCTGCTAGATGACGTCACTTCTGTGTGACACACTTTAAAACGTCCTTATTCCAGTTCATATCGAAGAACTGTTCATATCAGAAGCATTAGGGATTTATCAGTACTGTACCTTCTACAAGAGTTGAGAACTCATACTGGGATCTGGTCTGGAAAAAAAAAAGTTTCGAACATCCCTAATTTGTAGTCGAATGGACAGTTGAATGGACATCAGCAAATTCTGAGTGAGTTGCTTTGTTGGGTCTTCATTGCAGCCACTTTCACTTTTTGCTGGGTTGCGTTAGGGCTTGTTCTGTTTTATTGTATACTGTAGTTTGGATTTTATTTGGTAGGTTGTCTTCCTGTTGCCCTCCCGTGCATGCTTTTGTACCTTTTCAACTTTTTCAATCCCTACTTTTGTGTTGCACCATCCTTCTCTTATTTGTGTCTTATCCATCAAGTTACCCCGCCTACTGCCCGGAGCAGGCTGGGATAGGCTCCAGAACCCCCGCGACGCTTGTGATGATTAAGCGATTAATTATCCCAATAGTGTCGCTTACTTTTCTCGTGGGATACGTTCCATGCACCCCACAAAAGGTGAATTTCCATGAAGTAGAGGTTGACTTTTTTTTTAATAATATACGTTTTTCTTTTTTTATGTCATTATTATTATTATTTTTGTTTATTGTGGGGGGTAAAAAAAACCCCCCAAAAAACATTAGATTTGCTTTCAAATGTTTGCCGAAAAGATTTGATTTGATTTGATTTGATTTGATTTATTTGTTCATTTTTCCTTTCGGACAGCATTGTTGACAATCAAACACTACATCATACAATTTTGACATATAATAACCGAAAAGAAAAAGGGCTGGCAGGAAGAAGCATAAAGCTTATAAATTCCCGCCCCCATACTAAACTAGGACGCAAAAAAATCAAGCAATAATAATAAAAATCAGCAGAGATGATAAAGTTTCACTCAGTTCATCAAGTCCAAGTAGCAAGTTGTCGAGATGATTACTTTCGGAGACTTTTGATTCAGGCAAATGGATTATTGAAAGTCAATCAGATCCTCAGATTTGCATGAAGTAAAAAATTTGCCACACATTTATTTATTTATTTATTTATTCACGATGACATTCAAATTGACTGTATTTCCAATACAGTAACAATATAGACTCCAGTTAAAGCAACATACATGATTTTGGATGGTTACCAAAAGAAAAGACATTTAAACAAGATGGGGACATATTTGAGAGCAACCAGAACCTTCTTTGTGAGGCAAAAAGTAGTGCAAAGACATGTCGGGGAAAGTAGGAATGGTGTGCTATTTAAGAGACAATATCCCAAGTCGATGGGCTCAATAAATAGAGAGAAGATTCATCAGATGTTCGAATTGGGAATGAAAGTAGGTCAGGGAAGGATGAAAGCAGGAATCCCTAGTTGAAGAAAGTGGGAGGAACGCACTTCCTTATTGAGCTTTTGTTTTTTTTAATGACTTTTGTGCCACTGGAGTCGTTTACAGCAATGATGCTGCAAAATGCGATTCCGACAGCCGCTCGTGTTCCTTTAAGCGAGACAGGTTGTCTGCATGTGTGTGTGTGTGAGACACCTCGACCACTCGTGTAGCGTCACGTTAAGTGCCAAAGTCGGAGGCTGTGGTCTGGAAGCATTCCTTGGGCAAGCCCACAGCCTTGACCCACCATGCATATGCTTTAAAAAAAGAAAAAAAGAAAAAAAAGTGTGCAGCTCCCAAAAGCCACTCTCCTCCCCTGCGGTGCTGGCATGGCGAGTACCAAGAGATCCTGCTGGGCCTGCGGCGGTGCTGGTATGCGGCCCCCGCCGGGGGGGAATGGGGTGAGAGTGGAGAAGGTTCTGAGCTCTGAGCCTTGGCAGTGAGAAGAAAGCAAGTGTGGAGCTGTGATATGTGACCATCTGGAAGAGAACATCAGGCTCGCTGCGAGGCTCCTTGCTCAGTGGTGGAGTGTCGGGCACTTACATCCACTTCCCAACATGCATCCATCTTCTGTTTATCTTCCTGGAGCAGCTGTTGGAGCATTCTCTTCGTGCAATACGGACGTCAAGAAAAATGAAAACACAGCTTGGAACAACGGACTTTCAAACAAGTGCTTGTCTCATATTTGTCTCCTCTTTTGTCAAGTTAGAATTCTTTTTGTTTTCCCAAGACATGTATGCTTGAAATAACAGGGCTCTGCTACCATTTTTCACAATTTTTATGTCATTTCTAGGGATGGGAGGCCCTAATTCACTTATTAGTATGGGGCTGATACCACCTTATTTCAAGCTATTGGTACTTGCGATGGTGGATGATGCCAGTAACAGCCACCCTCTTGTAACTGTTTTACGATCAGGAACTAGAAATTTGAAGAATAGAAAATTGCCGATAATTTAATTTAGAAAAATGTTACACGTATTGAGATATGTTGCATAGTGGCCGAATAACTTAAGACAACATCTCAAGTGGTCGTTCCAAATTTTTTTTACTGAGGCACACCAACGCTTACTGCGGTACAAAGTTCTCTTGTTCTCATGCATCCTACATGGTAACATTCAAGGTAACATAAAGCGAGTTCGCCCTCTACTGGGGAACCTATAGTAATACAATAACATGTATTCAACACATCCACTCAAGATGCCACAAGATATATACACAGTAAATTTTGTAGAGTAACTTTTACTCTAAACAGAGTCTATTTGGTCCCACTCTAAACAGAGTAGAATTTACAGTTGGAAGAGAGTAAAACATTCAGAGTAAATTTTATTCAAAATATTTTTTACTGTGTATGACAGAATTGGCCTTAACAATTGAGAGTGTTAAATCTAACACCAGAAAAGTGTTTATATGTGTCCACACCAATGAGTGTAAATGTTACACTTTTCAAGGTGTTACTCCAACACTTTTATAGTGTTAAAAATCTACTCTGGTAAACACAGAGTAGTGTTGACATTCATCTACACTAGTGTCAGTGTTAAAAATTTAACTCAAACTACACTTGACTGTGGTATGTACGACGGCGTATTAGAGCCACGTACAAATTTATTTATTTTTTTAGGGGGCGGGGGCAATATGATGAGAAAAAAATTGGCAAATTTGCCACTTTTTAATATGATGAGGAAAAAAAAGTGGCAAATTTGCCACTTTATAAACTGGCAGCTAGTGTTGTTCCGATCCCGTTTTTTGGCCCCCGATTCCGATCCCGATACCCAGCTTTGCAATATCGGCCGATACCATACCGATACCTAAGGTTTTTTTTTCCTCAACATGAAAAAGCTGTCCTGCCATTGGTTCAGGGCATTCAAGGGGCAATAAGATATCTTGGCTTGACATGCAGTAAGCATGTCACATATCAGTGAATGTCGTGCACGAGCAGGACACAAGATGCTGCATCCAAAATCCTATATTAGCGTTGGAATTAATGGTATCGGCATGTTACTTGTGAGTAGTCACCGATACCGATACCACTGTTTTAATGCAGTATCGGCGCCTCTGCCGATACCATTATCGGAACAACACTACAGGCAACTATGATATTGTTAATCTCTGCTAAAGAAATTAATATATCCTTGTTTGAAAACGTGACCGAAAAGTAAATTTTAAGGAGTGCTTCCTCTGTAGACATTTTACAAACTGCGACTTATGTAGCGTGACATTATGCGTTTCCTTTCTGCCGACACAAACAGCCGCGCTGCGAGAAAAAAAAGTGGCAAATTTGCCACTTTTTTTCTCTTCATATTAAAAAGTGGCAAATTTGCCACTTTTTTTTCTCGTCATATTGACCCCGCTCTCTAAAAAAAATATATATGTATTTGTACGTGGCCCTAATACGCCGTTGTAGGTATGTGGTAGCCTACTTCAGTCATCTCGCTATGTTTTTCCCTCCTTACAAGGCCCTCAAAGCACTTTGCATTTAGACTACTGATGAGACGGCATCAGGAGCGCAATGGAAATTTGGAACGCTTCTCCTTCACCGGAAATGAGGGTGTGGTCAAGTTAACACTCAAGTTAGTGCTGTTCAGGTTACCCAACTTTTTAGCCTAACAATGTTTAACTAACATTACTCATTTGATCGAACGCTGGAAATTTACCACTGACCAATTTGCTGTGTGTTTGTAGCAGTTTGTATAGCCTGCGACCGACATGGTTTTGGTAGCTGCTGTTTTTATTTATTTATTTTTACTTTTAACTGAGACGCTGTGATAAAAATAAATTCTTTCTTACCTACAAAACTGAAAACGAATATTAAAGCTACTCGCAGGTCTCGGGGCGCCTTCCTGCTGTCCCGCTCCTCTGTAGCCGGTGTGGATTTTATGACGCGGCTCATAAATTAAACATTGCCTGGTCTTCCCTGGACGTAAAAATAACTTGGTTTGGTGCGCAGCGTGATGCTCGAGCGCAGCACTCTGTCTTTAATGAAGTTGCCATGAAAAGTGAGATCCCACTCAGACTGCGTGGCAACCATTTTGTGACTTATTCAGACTCCCTCAGTGACTCTCTGAGCTCATTTGGTTGTACAATTGCTCGGAGATATCCAGAGATTTGCACACGAGGACAAGGGATATGCGTCCATATCCCTTGTGGGACTTATTTTAATTACACTGAATGCTTTGTCTTTGTGCTGCACATTTCCATGTTTATCTTCGTGCGCGGATGCAAACCGGGATTTCTTGGAAGATTGTTCTGTTGTGCGGAATGTCTCACTTAACGAGGCCCCTGGTTTGTGGCAAAACACGCTGAGCTCATTTGAATGTTTCTTGCGCAGGGTGACATTATTTTAGTTGAATGCGGCTCCAGGCAACACTCTGATTAGACAGCTGATAATGAAAAATGATCACCTCTCCTGCCGTTGACTGTAAATCAGTATTTTTAGATTATTTTTTTTTCCCTTCACCATCATGCCGTGAAGGTAGAATTATCTCCACTTAAGGCATGTTTTGAAGTTCTAATTACATTTGATGTAGAAGACAAAAAATACACATGGAAGCCGCGGGGATAATTGCTGACCTGCCTGTATCAAGTCAAACATAAATGCACCAACAACTGATTAATTTTGGCAGTAATGTGGCAGAGGGAAGCCGGTGCCGTGATGATTATAATTTTTTACACGGCAGGATGCTGCTTGAAAACAATTGTTTTGTCACTCACGGCCCCGTAAAGTGGCACACTCGCAGTGTGGGTTGTGCTTGCGGTTATTGAGAGCTTTTGATTCATGGAACCCGTCAAGCCTCAGTCCTCTTGGGGGTGATGGTGAATGTGCAGTGCTGCAGTGGAGTGCAGGACTGACGTACTGATGGCTGCCAATGAAAACTATGTTGAATCTTCTCAGCTTGTAAACTCCTCACATGTTGCTAGTTTCACGTGTCGTTTAGGTACAATCCGGCCCAAATGTGCTCTGCTGCTTTCTGGCATGGCGTTAAGAGAGAAATGTGACAGTGGAGCTGCATCTCCTCAGTATCGCACACCGAGGAACAGATTATATGGTTTTTGTCAAGGTTCTGGAACCAGATGACACAGAACGTAATTGCTTTTGGTGATTATCTAAAGCTTTCATCACTGTTTCTGTAAACAATTACTGATTGTTCGCCATATCACCTGAGGAATTAATTCACCTTGATCTGGATTTTAAACAGCTGGAAATGTTTCAGCGTAATAAACTAATTACAGCCGGACTTTTTTTTTTTTTGTAATTAAATAATTCCCCCCATGGGCCTTTTAGATAATGTACGTTAAGAAGGTTTCAGTTCTTCGTGGAGGAATTGTTCTGGGGCCCAGATGACCTTGGAATGATCGATCAATCTACAGTCTTCCCTCGCTATAACGCGGTTCACCTTTCGCGGTCTCGCTGTATCGCGGATTTTTTTTTAACTCATTCACTGCCTTTGACAAGTATACTTGTCAATTGTATTTTTTAGAGCGGTGCTAAATGGGGGCGAATCTGAGCATGCTCCACTGTAAATATCAAACTTGGAAACAACTTCACTGATGCCCAACCACCGGTAGATGACATCATAGCCCCATTTTATAGGAAATAAACACAGTTTCAGAGTCCATTGGAGAAATGGCTGTATTTTGGCAAACCTACATTTTTCTGCTGTCAATTATAAAAGAACGGGGCGGGACAAAAAGTAGGGAGTCTATTCTGTTATTTGGTAGATTCGGTTTATATATAATTATTGAATGGAATATCACGTGAAATGTAAAAATTTTCTATAATGACTGGCAGTGAATGAGTTTAAGTGCAATTTTGCATATTTTTTTTTTTAAGTAATATACCAATTTTATAAAATTTATGAAGTTTTGAACATTGTCAATGTTTGAACAAGAGAGAAATGTGACAACATGTAAATGCCTCAATGAGAAAAGTGTATAAATTGTGCGGTCGGGGATTTTAGAGCCTTAAAACATTTATAAGAGTTGTAAAACATAAAGCTAACTACTTCGCGGATTTCATTTATTGCGGCTATGTTTTGGAACCTAACCCCAGCGGAAAACGAGGGAACACTCTATCTATCTATCTATCTATCTATCTATCTATCTATCTATCTATCTATCTATCTATCTATCTATCGAACTACAGCAATTAACTTTGTGTAAATGAACGCTTCTGCGCATGTGTAATCAGCGCTCGCGACAAAAGTCAGGTAAGCAGCACCTGCATAAAGCTTGTCGATTAAAAAGAAGAAGAAGAAGAAGCAGGCAATCCTGTGTTGGAGGGGAAGGGAAGAAGAAGAGCTCCGAGTGCATCGCGGACGCCTCTCTCCTCCCCCTTTTCTTGCCAAGTCCGTCGCACGGCTCCATCTCTCTCTCTCTCTCTCTCTCTCTCTCTCTCTCTCTCTCTCTCTCTCTCTCTCTCTCTCAAAATGACATTGGTCTGCCTCGAAACATGATAACAGATAAGTCTTCCTGCGCTCCGCGTTGTCGGACAGACCGCAAATGACGACAACTTGAAACTAAAATAAACAGGCGTAAATACGGGTTTTCAAAGAAAATAGCCATATTTTTTTTTTTAATAAAAAGAAAAAGGGGGGTTCGCACTGGTCCGCGCGCGCCCACGAGGAATAACAAGAGGAGAATTTTGTGACGCGCACGCGCTCCGCGGTTCTCCCGCACCTCGTCGATCTTGGCCAAAGTGCTCAACTGCAGGCAAAGTGAGCATGTATGTGCACGGCTTGATACGAGCTAGCCTTGGATTTGTTGGCTTCTGCCTGGTCGCCTTTGTCCAACAGTCCGCTTCAGGAAGTAAAACCAGCCAAGGTAAGTTTCACCTCCTCCACTTATTATCTAAGTGCAGCTGCTGTGGGCTGTTTTTTGTTTGTTTGTTTGTTTGTGTTGCCAAACTGCAGAGTGTCCTTTTAAACAAACGTGTTTGATGCATTGCTAATGACGGCATTTAACTGCTCTCCCGCTGAGCTACTGAACACTAAAAAGTACACAAAGTAGTGGAACTACTGTTTAAAAACACGCAATTCATGTAGGTGTGTTTAGGCACCACATGTTGAATCGAAGCAGTCGACTCCCCTATTTTGCAGTCAACTCAAATGAAGTTTGCTGTCATTCCAGTGCGTGACTTTGATCTTGAGCAGTGCCAACAGTTATGTTGCATAGGCCATCCTACAGACTAGCAGGAGGCATTTGTCACAGTCCAGACAAGTATTTGACACCTGGCTGTAACGCACACACGCAGGAGCCTGTGAGTGTCAGACACTGCAGCTACAGTGCCGAGTTGCCCCGCCGCCTGCCCTCTTGCTCTCTTGTCCTGTGAGAAATGCTCCAGAGCACACAAGCGGGCCCGGCCTCAAACCCCTCGATGGCCGACACCTTGCAGGAACAAGCGAGGCACAGTATTCCACCGTGATCCCGTCCCGCTTGGCCCCTCGTCACTCCATGTTCCCACAATACCAAATGCCGAGCCGGGCCTGCCAGAAGTATTTGCATGCAAAGAAAGACACATAATGGTTTGTGTGCGAGTGTTGATTGTGGGTTGGTGATGTTTCACACACACAAAAAGACATCTCTCGCGCTGTCGACAAGGCAAAAAAAAAAAAAAAAAAAAGGGGGTGGGTGACTATTTTGCACCCTGGGTGGTCTGCCCCCCACTTGTGGGAAAACTCAATATTTACATTTTGCAATTAGAACGACTTTTTCTCACTTTATTTTCCACATCAGTTACGCGCTTCCTTGTAGCGTGGAATACGGTCGCATGAGCATTGGTGTGAAATGGCGGCGTGCACCTGTTTGTCGGTCACCAGTGAGCAGGGAACCCATCGGACTCTGGGCCGAAACTAATTTTGCGACTAAGAAACATTTTGCTTTGACATTGGCGCCGCTGACAAGTCTACAAGCTGGAAGGCGTCTTTTTTTTAAGAAAGGCCCAATTTGTCAGCTCAACACTTACTCAAGGCTGACAAGCATCTTTGTCTTTCATCAATGTCAGACTAATCATGGCACTCAGACATAAGTCATTACTCAGAGGGTGGGAAGAGGCACAGTGGAACGAGGGAGGAAGAACTCGAGGAGAATGGCGGAGAAACCGGAGAGATTAAGCGTGGCCAGACGGAGGAGCGAGAGGCTGGACGAGAGCCGCCGACGTCACGGCAAATCACTTTCCTTCCAACGCAGTCAGGAGCGCTTCGCTAATGCGCCGGCACCAAGGCAACGGTTGGTGTGGGCCTGACATGTTGCTGTGCTTGGCTGTGTTGGTGTAACCTCTGCTCCGGGGCTTGGGGGTCTAAAGACACGGGGCCGGCGCAGTGGGGAGGAAGGCCGCGTCGAGGTCCGGTCACACTGTGGGAACCCAGCGGCCTTGGCAATATGAGAGCCCGAGTGACGGGGCCGCTTACCTAGAGATGCTGCCTACTTCCCTCCACTCTGGAGAGGAGACGAGAGAGCGAGAGGGAGGGAGCCCACCAGCCCACCCACCCCCGACATTCACTCACCCCTTTCCTTTTGCACCCAACTCTTGCTTTGTTTGCTTTGTCTTCGCTTCCTTTCCTTTGCATTTAATGAAGTAGCGGCGCTTTTCCTACTTGGCCATAGGGAAAGCCAATGCCACAAAACAAGACATTTTGCATATTAAAAAAAGGGTTGGGACTTGGCGCCTTTGACACTGATCATTTCTGTGAAGATAATGAAATCTTTTATTACGTTTGAAAATTATGGAAATGACCCTTGAATGCAACAAGAGCACAAAATGCGTCTTTTTCTCAAAGAAGCTTGACTCCTTGTAATCAATAAGTACAGCCTCCCACCTACACACCGTGTCCCTTTGGTCTTGAACTTCGTAAAACAGAAAATAAAAAGAATCACAAAGACTTTGGTCTTCTCCTATCATCGTCTGTGTGCTTTGTGCAGTAGCCGGGGACGCGCTTGTGGAGGTGTTGGCTGAATTGTTTGACTTTCTCTCGCAAACAACACAATGCAAAAAGTCTGCCTGCCAAGTTGAGCTGGGAGATGTGGCTCCAAAGGTGGAGTCAACCCAAAAAAATCTTTACAATAAATTACGTTGTGCATCCCCGATAGTCTAAAACAAGGCATTCTGATTAATATTGTGTTTTATTGTGGAATATTAAGCAGCACAATCTACTCGTTTTTATCCATATCAGGGGGGCGGCCATTTTGCTAGTTGCTGTCGACTGAAAATGACATCACAGTCGCTCAGACAACAACCAATCAAAGCTCACCTGTTTGCTGAAGCTGACCCATGATTGGTTGTTACCTGAGCGCTGAACAATTGTGATGTCATTTCCATCGTCACCATCAGTCATCATAAAAACAGGTGGATTTTACTAACCTTGCTCTCGCAAGATGAATTCTCGCGGTATTTGTGAGTTCACAAACCCCGGAGAAATCTTGTACCACTCCTGTTGATTTCCGCCGATCCGAACCACGGACTAATCACAGGCCGACATTGTGTTTGCGGGCGGGATATGCAACTGTGACGAAACCAGGAAGCTAGCGCCGACGCCGGAGCTAACAAACAAACCAAACATGGACGAATGGACACTGCAATTAATTCTGTTCTCGCAGGATGACTCACCGTTTCCTTCTTGAATGTTGAACAGCGAGAGGCGCTTAGTGCATTTCTAGCTGGTAAGATGTTCGTGCTTTCCCCCCCTTCGGCAAGAATGAAGACGAAATTTTCACCCATGGCCGTGATTCGTTAAAACAAACGTGTAGAA
This sequence comes from Festucalex cinctus, assembly GCF_051991245.1. Lineage (NCBI taxonomy): Eukaryota > Metazoa > Chordata > Actinopteri > Syngnathiformes > Syngnathidae > Festucalex > Festucalex cinctus. The sequence continues at coordinate 8,110,048 of NC_135412.1, forward strand.
TGACGCATCGTCCAATCAGCTCTAATTATTGTACAGAATTTCCTGTTGGATATTGTGGAGAACTCACTTGGAAATTGCCAGGTTAGGATTTTGCTGCTTAACTCAAATTTCACAAACACAATATTAATCAGAATGCCATGTTTGACTATTGGGGCTTCTTACAACTGATTATTGTTAAGATTTTTGGGTTGTCTTCACCTTTAAATCAAAGTCTGTTTTATCCCCCCAAAATTTGATTAGAATTGATTTACGGGATTTGTTTTTAATTTGCCCTACAACCAAGAACCAGTTGATTAAAAGTTAAAGTTATTCTTCTTGGGAAAAAATGTCCCCCTTGTAAAAACGTGCAAACATTATATTTCTTAAGTAACGTCTTTTAAATTAACATTGTTAAATTAACATGGGGTGGCATGGCTCAGTGGTAGACTGGTTTTCTCCCAAGTCCCAACCCAGAGGTTATGTGTTCGATTCCCATCCCTTGTGTGCATGCCGAAGTGTCCTTGAGTAGGGCTGGGTATCGATTCAGATTTCCAAAATCGATTCGATTCAGAAGGGCCCGATTCGATTCGTTATTTGAAGGAAAAACACTCCCGAAGTCGATGCTAACTTCCTGTTAGCATTTGCTAACTTCCTGTTAGCGCTAGGCTAGCGATGTTTTAAAAACGAAGCACATTTTGTATTTAAATGTACAGTGGATGTCATTCTTAATGTTGCGTATTTAGTTTTACAGTTAACTCCAACTGTGGTGTCATTAAACAGCTAAAAGGACACTTTGGGACAACAGAATAACATACGCTATACACTTGCTAGTTGCTAATGCTACGCAAGCAAAATGGTGCATTCAGGGTAATTTCACAGCGTTGGAAACTTCGGCTTTCTTTGATAACATTTTAAGGGGAAAACAATTGGCCATGGTTTTATGAATCGATTCGATAGGAATATCGATTCGATATCGATATATCAATATTTTAGAGCCAGCCCTATCATTGAGCAAGATACTGAACCCCCAGTTGCCCCTGATGCTGCATCATCAGCAGAGATGGCCTGCCGGCCTTCTTTGTTTTCACACAAAAAAAACAATGTGAATCATTATGCTAATATTGTCTGTTAACTTGAATTAATTTTTCAGTTAAAAAACAAAACAAAACCCTGACCCACAAATGAAAATAAATACCAATTAAAGTGTGTCATTGCCCAGGCAAGATGACAATGGTGATGTTTTCCTCATTTGGATTCTTTCTGGCTTTTAAGAATTGTAAGCCACGATATTTTTTTCTCCCCAAGATCACCCACCTCACTCTATAATCTGCCAAATGAAACCAGATGAGTGTCTAACCTACGCACAGCCTTCTCACCAAATCAAAGTGCTCTCTTGTGCCAAGAAGCTCGTCTAAAGTCTGTGTCTGCCTGTGCGTGCGGCGCCTGAGATGCCTCGGGGCCGCCCTCGGTCACTCGCCGATGATGAATGGGCCGAGGGGATCAATTGGGCGTCGCTTTACCCACTCAGCGCACACGCTCACAAAGCATCTGCCTGCCAAGTGCCACTGTACGTGTTGTTACACAGCAGCCGAGCGAGCGCAGAGATGATTATCTCGCCGTTACTTGAGTGGCGAGCGCACTCGATAACAATTCTGTCCAAGAGCGATGATGTGTGATTCACGGCGAAACTTTGATCAGTGGGTTTGTGCTGAGGACAAGCCGGAGTGTACGGCAGCGATGAGTGATTGGAGACGGGGTATAAATGATTGCACTTCGCAGGCACAAGTGCTTTCTCTCCCACAAATGAGGCTCCTTTATGGAGAGCATTTTGCTGATAGCATGGCTTCAGCGAATTGTGCAGTGTGAGGAATGAGCTCCATGTTTGCAGGCACGAGTCCAGTGACATCCAACAGGCATTTATTGTGTCGCTACTTTTATCCGAAATGCTGGAATGTGTAACCAAGACGTTTTCCTCTCTGCAAATATGTGTTAAAGATGCCGTCCTGAAGCTATCGGACTTTTACACTGTAATTTCATTCATCACTTGGTGTAATTAATGCTCATTTTTATTATAAATAGCTGCTTATTTAAATGTAAGAGTTTGTCCAAAGGTGTATTTTTAATGCTGCATTTATAGTCTGTCATTTTGAAGTCAGATCATCTACTTGTTGGACTATACTGTAATACCGATAGACCAGCAAGGTCACCTCATGATGCGTCACTGCAACATTACTGTTCAGAGTTGTGTACAAACTCTACAGCTCATTAAAATGAGTAGACATTGATCATTTCCAGACATGACGACATAACATACTTTTGTTGTGCATTCATTGGCTTCACTCCACTTCTTTCAGCTTGAACTTGGTTAGTTATTTTATTATTCCACAAACAACACTAATGTAAATCAACGGAATAATATAAAGGCTTGCAAAGGAGTGTGGCAGACAATGATTTGGAAATAGAAGACAAGGCTGTGTTCCTGCTTTTTAAAAGACAATTTTTGTCTAAATAACTTTGGCTCGTTTGTCAAGAAATGCACTTACAGTGCACACTCATATGTGTATGTGTATGTGTACAGTACAGGGTTTCCCCAAGAAAACATAACTATAGCGTGGTGGTCGGTAACACATTCCTCATTTGTCAACGGGGAGATGAGTGGACAGGGTGGCCCGTGACATGCGGTGACTATGAATCAACGGATGGGAAGTGGATGCTAAGCCTGGTGGCAAAGCATGGCGGGCCAGCAGCCTTTTCAACCCTGCAGTATACTACAGTAGGGCCCGACCGATTAATCGGCCGCCGATTATAATCGTCCGAATATAGCACTTTTCAAAATAATCAATAATCGGCCCAAATTTGGCCGATTGCTCTACTGTTCGTAGTACCAACACAACAGTACATTCAGAATGGTGTCCTTACACTTTTTGTCCACTGAGTGGAGCTGTGACTTCATTCAATCCTTGAGTCTTCTCTGTAATCTACCAGTAACCAGACTCAACACTGCCAGACGTCAGGTAAGTTTGTACAATGTTTCCAAATTAACAGTGGCTCAACATGTTCATGTGTGCCTGACAAAACGTGCTTTTGGGCATCTGTCTAGCTTTTCGTTCACGGCGCATTGCTAATAAGGTTGTGCTAGGTGGCTAACCTAGCTTCACAGTTGTTTCTGTGTCTGTTAGCAATAGCATCGCAACCCTGTAGCAGAAACAACATAACTGGCACTTAAACCTATTTCTCATTGCACTAATAAAGAAGGGCACTATTCACATTTGAAATAAGTTATTTTTGTTCCGGAGGTAGTGCGGCACAAATTTATTTAAATGTTGCATATTTGAACTTGAAAAGTTGTGGAGTAAGTAGAAAAATAAAGGCTTGTGTGAACAACCATCTCACAGTTCCCACTTTACAAGTTAAGTCGTTCTACCTGCAGGAACAAGTGCAAAACAAAACGAGGTATGGCTGAACTCATTTATTTGTATTTTAGTTAATTTCTAAGAGGTTTCATGCTTTTTTTTTTTTTTTTTTTTTTTCATGTTTTTGCACTTAAATTATTCTGGTTTAAAATTAAATACTGAACAACAAAGTATTGTAAAACAGTCAAATGTTATCTTTGATTCATTTATTTGTTGTAACCCACGCAAAACAAAAAACAAAAAACGTGTTTGTATTTTTTATTTATTTTTTTAAGAATTAATCGGCCGATTAATTGGTAATTGTTTTTCCCTACCAAATATCGGTATCGGCATCGGCCTCAAAAAATGCATATCGATCGGGCCCTATACTACAGTATATACATGTACTGTATCGCTGGCGTCCAGCTGAAACCTTGTACCTCCAAAATAGATACTTTATAAAAGTAGATTAATAACACAGGAAATTGATAGAGGGTGTGTACGTGTATGTAAAAATGGGCGTGCGTACGTGCGTGTGGGGTTGTAAAATTCTCAATTGAAATAATGGCTAAACAATAAATCACACATAATGGAACTGTTATTTGTCTGCAATGCCAATCACCATAAAAACCCGTTTTAAAATTTGTGCATGAAGAATCAATTATGACCAACAAATTTACAAAAATAAAAATGATTATGTAGAATGTACATGAAATTTACATTTTAAATGACACAAGCAATTAGGATTTTCCTATAGTACATGAAGCATAAAAACATGTCTTATTTTACATTTAGCTTGATTCAGGTAAGAGCAAATGCCTTTTATTATTTTTTGGCAGGTGTAGATGTTAATATTTTATTATTGGGACTGTACTCAACAATCAACTGCCACATCTCGCTAAGCTACTTTGTTTTTGATAAAACGCTGTTGTTGTTGTTGGTACTCCATGGCAAGGTCTAACCTTTAAATGTATGAGAAATTAAAATGTTTTTATTTTTTTGACAGTAAAGGTTGCTGACCCCTGCCCTAGCCCGGAGTGTGTTGGGTGGTCAACCGTAAATCTTGCTTTCAATAACGAGGTGCACCCAGAGTTCTTCCGTACAAATTCAAGACTGGAACTGTGTAGCATCTGCGGGTATATTTATCTTCAAAACTTGGGTGTGGTTGTAATAACCTCGGGGAAATGAGTGGTAACTATTCGTCCTCGTCCGTTTCAAAGCCATCAATCTTTGACATCTTCATTGTCTAAAAACATGTCTTATCAATTTATCACTGTCGACTGGTTCAAAGTCTTCATGCGTGCGTCGTCTATCACTTTTGTCATTTATTTCATAACTGCGTCAGCCATAAATGCTCGGGAAAAATTACAGGAAATGCTACAAAGGCCCACGTGACCCTCACGTGGACATTCTGATGCGTTTCATTGGCTAAGAAACCGAGAATTGGGGAAATGACGGATCTGCTTTCCCGGCTTTAAAGGTAGAAAAGCGCAACAGGACTCCCGGCTCTAGTGGTAGAAATGCGGTAATGCGCTCCCAGCCTAAATGGGTTCAACTGCTTTAAAAAAAATAAATAAATATGTCCACTGCAGAGACAGCTCTTGGCTCGAAAAGGAAGTGCATTCAACAATTAGGGACAATAGACCTCAAGGCTCACATTTAGTTTTGAAATTTGTGTGAGCGACACCAAGTAAAAGGCAATGATTAAAATGACAGTAAATCCAGCAGGTCTGACTTTTGAGGGCCGTGTGAACGATCGACATTTTGTGCCGCATCCCAAAATGAACAGGCAGCCAGTTCAAGGACGACAGTGACTGGCGTCAGTGAGGGAGGGAGCGCCGAAAGTATTCAAACGAGCTTGTTTGTTTGTGGAGCTTTAATCTGAACAAGATGTTCCAAATGAGGCCTGGGATGCGTCTCTGTGCTGTGGCATTGTGGTTGAAATGACAAAAGTCACTCCCCCTGCTTCCATCTTCTCCTCACCCTGTCAGTGGGCTTTGTCCTGCGTGCAGATGCGACGGCGTGCTGACAGCATCCCCGTCGGTGCCGGGGGAGGATGGAGGTGGTGTTGACGGCTCTCTGTCCCCTCCGGTCTGAAACTCACCTTCCAAAAACAGCCCTCTCCCCTCCAACCCCACCACCGCTTACTGAGGAATCACTGTGCCGCTCCTGGGCCAGCTGCAGCAGATCATTAATCCTCTCAACCCCTCCGCCCTCCCTCCACCGCAGAGCCCACATTTGTTTTTTCTCTTACTCACTGATGGGACATGTTGAGGATCTCCAAGAAATATGAGCGGGGCTGTCATCTTTGTAGGCCCGCTTCATCCTCTTTCTCTAGCTGTGACCTGTGGGCTGAAGAATGGAGCCGTGTCGCTCTTTGAGCAGAGGCGGGGGTCAGAGAGGGACGTCATTAGGCTAGTCTGTAGTGGTCAGTGATGTTTGAGGGGGTTGGGGGTCACACAGAGCCTTGTTTACAGACTGTGTGTGTTTACATTCCTGATGGCGAGCGCCAGCTTTACTGTTGGAAGTGAAAGGAAATGCTTTTATTCTGCTGAGTAATGGAAAATACAAGCCAATACATCAAGGAGTCCACATGAAAAAAGACAAGTTATTTATTTGGTGGGTTCTTACCAGTGCATTCAAGGCGGTGGGAGGGGGGCAATAGAAATTAATTTGATGTCGTCAATGGAAAAGGCATGGGAAATAGCTGATCCACAGGTTGTTATATCTGTACTCTGTTATGGACATCTTCAGCTAGCTAACTTACTAGCTCAGAGCATTGAGCCATAGTAGCCACTGTAATTGTGTGTCAAGTTGTTTTGCATCAAAAAGATGAGAAGATTTTATGTGAAATATACCGTAATTGCTGGACTATAAGGCGCACCTGATTATAAGCCACACCCACTACATTTCTAAAGGAAAACGCATTTTGTCCACACATAAGCCGCACCTGACTATAAGCACCTCCAAGCTCCCAGCGACGCTACACATGGTAGCATGCCATTAGCAGTATGCTAAAACATACGCTAGCACATGCTAGCGCTAGTTTTTAAAAAGGCAGAGAGCAATAACAATGTACTCACGTTGCAATCACAAGTCCCTCAAAGTCCTCGCCTTCTGTATCCAAAACAAACTGGGCAACTCCATCAAACACACCAGGCTCCATCTCATTGACGTGCGCTCCTCGTTCGCTCCTCATTGAACGTCACCGTCCCCTTTCTCTCTCTCTACCTCCCCACGCTCGCTTTCTTCGCATATTAGTGTCAATCAAACAATTAACTTCAAGTGGCTCGTTAAGCTCTAAAACAAACAAAAAAGAAAGAAAAACAAAAGAGGACATATGCTAACTGAACATGCACATTAACTTAATGGCAGAAGTTCGCCACTTCTTTTCATGTATCCTTCCGCCGATGGCCTCATTCACAGTACAAAATAGATCCCCAACGATATCAATGTGAAAATAAATCAATTTCTCGATGGGAAATCCTCCCAGAAAGAGAAAAAGATCAAATATTCTCTCGCTTCCAGTGTTAATTTAATTCATTTTATAACTACAAATGCTTGTTACGGTTCAGGATGAAAAATTCATATATTAGCCGCATCACTGTATAAACCGCAGGGTTCAAAGCGTGAGAAAAAAGTCGTGACTCATAGTCCGGCAATTACGGTAATCTGCTGACAAAAAAAATGGACGGGGTGAAATGGTTGTCCTGACTAAAACTAACTAAAACTTTGACAGTTTTTGTTGATGAAAACTAGACGAATAAAATGGCGTTTTCTTGGACTAAAATAAAGACTAAAATAGATTTATAGTTGACTAAAAATGGGACAAGGTTGACGAACTGTGATTAAAAACTAACAAACATGACTGAAATTGGACTAAATTTAAAAATTGCAGAAAAAAATTAACACTAGTGGTGACGCAAGCAAAAAAAAAAAAAAAAAAAAACCGCTGCAAGCATCTGTTTGAATTAAACTGATAAAAATCAATAATCACTTAAGCATCTGACATTAGTTTCATATAGACGCTTGCTCATTTTTTTTGACTGGCCGCAATGAAACTAAGTTCTATTTCGGCCCTCATTGTCAATCCATTTCGCAAGTGACAAGATTAGGGCCCAAACGATTAATCGGCCCATCTAACATCAGTAAAACTCATCGGCAAATTGGCCGATGTTTGCAGATTGTTTTCCCCTTCATGTACCCTAACCATTTACAGTGTTGTACACAGAGAATCTTCTAACTTACTGCACAGAAAACCATATGAAAACTTTGATTCCTTCATTATCGTGTACGTGTATCGTTTAAAACAGTCATTCAGTGGTTCTGTCAGTAACTCATGAATTTTGACTTTTACAAGCAATACTTTGGTGAGCTTTGTGACTCATGCAGAGGAATTCACTGGGATGTCATGATTTTACACACAGCCTAAAGTCACGGCTTGTTTGAAAAAAACATCCCACAACATAGTGCAACATAAATCAAGCGTATGAGACAGTTAAATAAGACACACATTGAACGGACTACTGGTAACACAAACACATACAGTATACGACAAGGATTAATGTCCTTTTAACTTCAATGCCTTGCCTTTTGAAGGGAGCGTTGCCGCCACTAACTCGCGGAGTTGAGATGCTACTGTATCACAGCAGTTCAAGTGCTTGTGCTTTTATCACTGCTGGTGCATCCTTAGCGCATTCATATTAGCATTAGCAGCTAGCTTCATTGTGCCATCAATCACCGCAAGGTGAAAGCCATTGATCAAAAAGTTGGTGTCACTGTCTCGTGCTGTACCGGACATTCGGGTTTAATTGGTGGAGTATTCTCAAGAATTGGTCGTGTATTTTTCTATTTTTACTTTTTTCTATTCACTTTATTTACTACTCGACACACACTGCAGTGTTTATTCGACAAGAAAAAAAATCTGCTGATTTTTCTTTCTGTCTGTCTGTCTGTTTGTCTGTCTGTCTTTCTTTCTTTCGCTTTTTCTGTCTGTCTGTCTGTCTGTCTGTCTGTCTCTTTCGGTCTGTGTCTCTTTCGCTCTTTCTTTCTTTCTTTCATGTCAAGTATGTCGTTATATGGTTAATCTCACCCCCCCCGCCCCCATTTTTCCCCCCTGCCAAATATCCTAATCATAAAAATCCATATTTGAGCCTAATTAATGATGTACATGGTCCAGGCCGGTTTGGGAGAAGATGTGATGCGTTAAATTGCAGATAGCTTTGACACCTCTTTCATTCATCATTCTGATGTTTTCACTTTCATTAATAATGAATGATTCAATTCATAACGTCTAATAAAACAGCGCTGAAATGATTAATCAGTTTTTGAGTGAATAATAACTTAGATAATATCGCTGGTTTGATAAAACTAACAAAACTAATGAGTTTTCATATATTTTGTTGCATAAATTAAAAACAGTGATCTAAATTGCAACACTGTATTACAAGACGGAACACAAAGTCTAACACATTGGCTTCCTTTTAATAAAAGTGATCTGACGTTTTCTACTGTATGTGTCACAAACGTAAGATTTGAGGCTTAAATGCAGCATGTCTCCAGTTCTTCAATGTAACATTATAGAAAGTGACTGCCGCTCTGTGAGAAGCACCAATTAACCACTTAATTTGTCACTGTAAACTGGTGTTTGTTAATTGTGCTATCTCGGGTTTTAAATGAGATGCCCATTCAGTCGCTTCCAGTTTCAAACGTCCGCTTCACAACTCGCACAGAGAAGCATTCACTTTATAACTGGCTTTGACAGGAAACAACTAAAAATATCACACTTTTGCTGTAATTGCTATGTTGCCATCTTTATAGTTGGTACCGTAGCTGGCTAAAGTGACCGCCAATGAATATAATTGCTGTGTGCAGCAGAGAAAGTGTCATGTCAGTTAACTCCTGATGTATAAATATAAGGTGTACAGCTGGACTAACTGCCACCCTCCAGCCATATAAAATAAACTGCATGAGGATTTATTACGGAGGACACGTGCCAAGGAGGATGGAAATTCCTTTGCATGTTACAAATTAAGTTTGTCACTCCAACTTGAGCATTAGGAGAAATATTTCTGCTCAATAATTCTGTATGTTACATATAACACTTGGTATGTCGTGCTATTTTTCAATATACTGTATGTATCATTCATTTAATTCTTCCAATAAATGTTTGCCATTGCCTCAAAGCGCTTTACATTTTGACGAGACAAAAATGCTTTCCCGTGGCCTCTTTCAGTTGGGTTTCTCTTTTGAACCTCCTCTTCAGGTGGCAAAATGCATTCTCTATTGCACGAGTGACAAACCCGAGGCCGGCGGACCAGATCCGGCCTGTCACATTATTCTATGTAGCCCATGAAAGCAAATAATGTGTTAACTTCCGTGACCAAAATTGACCAAAATTTCAAATTGTTGCGTGTGATAAATTTAAATAATAATTTGAAATAATTTTTTCTTACCCTTTTTGAATAAACTTGAGCAATAATTAACAAACTATTATTTTTATTTGTTGTGTAAATGCAATTAAACAATGAGGTGATTAAAAATGTATTTGGTTTTGCTGTCATAATGGCCCTCTGACAGAAACCGTAACGACAAAGCGGCTCATAACAGAGATGAGTTTGACACTCCTGCTCTATCGGGTTAAGATCCAGGGATTGACTTGGCCAGTCTAAGACCTTCCACTTGTCCCCCTGATGAAGTCTTCTGTTGTTCTGGCAGCGTTTTGGGTCATTGTCCTGTTGCGTGATGAAGCTTCACCTAATATGTTTGGATGCGTTTGCATCAAAAGCAGATCTTTTCTTTCTACACACTTTGGCCTTTCTATCACTTTGGTTGATGTTCATTAGTCCATAAACCGTTTGTGGCTTTCTCTCTGTACTTTTCTGCAAAATCCAATCTGGACAAAAACACACAAGCTCAACTGTGAAGAATGGTGGAGGTAATGTCATGACTTGAGCTTGCATGGCTGCTTCTAGAACGGACTCACTAGTCTTTATTGATGATGTAACTGTAATGATGGTAGCAGCAGAATGACTTCTGAAATCTATAAAACTATTTTGGCTGGCAAATGCATTCAAACTAAGTCAATCACTAGATGTTGACCCAATAGCGCATGCATTTTACCTCTTGAGGAGGAGACTCGAGGGAGAAACCCCCAGAAACAATCAAGAACTGAAAGGCTGCAGTAAAGGCCTGGAAAACCATTTCACATGAAGAATCTCTTTTGAAGTCAACGGGTCGCATGCTTGATGCTGTTATTGCTCTAAGGGTTATTCCACCAAATATTAAATCTTGATGGCTTTAAGTTAATTCCAAAAGGCTCACATGAAAAATCTGGATGTAAATGCCATGAAGTTAAAACTTGAATTCGGAACTTTTTTCTCATACTCACCTTTTGATTTGAAATCCAAATGCCTTCAGTATACAACAAAACCTTCACAATTGACCTTGCCAATCCAATATTTTTGGCCAGTGATAAATTCGTTGTTGAAAAATTTTTGGCTTATTTTTCGTCACAATTTTTGTTTCGACGAAAATTATAGGGAAACTAAAAATGAAGCCATTCATTGAGACTATAACGACAACTAAAATTGACTGACAAGACGTCATCTCCCAAAAAGTACTGGAAATTCAATTGAAAATAGTGCAGTACATTGAAAAACCACCATTTGCAGTACATTTAATAACCAATTTTTTTTATTTTTTTTTTTGAATGACTTGCGGTTTGTCTAACATCAGTCACTGTCATATCAGCAGATAACTTTGCCCATAGGCCAATCCAAGAACAGTATTCTTGAGAATAGAGTCTCCGTCATTGCCATAGCAACCACAGATCACTTTTAGTTGTCTAAGATTGGTGGACCAGCCAGGACATGTTAGTGTCACTGTTGAGAGCTTCAAGACATGATGTGACAAAACAGGCAAGTGCATTTTTTTGGCTTCGGCTGTGGCTACTTTTCATTTTATGTATTTATTTAAAGTCACTTGTAAACTATTAGATGAGTTGTGGAGCAGAACCAAATTGTCATTCTGGACCTTTATGGAATCAAAGGTGAGCCTTTGAGCTTTTGGCCGCAAGCGCATCTGGAGCAGCACCAGGAGGTCACAAAACATCAAACAGTGTACAGTCTTTCCGAGTGACACCATGCTGCCTGCAGTGTTTGGTCGCAAACTGACCTGCAGGCAATTACCACAGGCGCCACACTGAGGGTTGTCTCTCTCTCTCTCTCTCTCTCTCTCTCGCTCTCTCTCTCTCTTTTTCCTGAAGTAAATCTCTCCGAAAGGCCATCAACACGTCCTAACTCTGGTGTGTCTGAAAGTGGCGAAATGCTTCAGTTCTGGCTTGACATTCGCACCCTGGCGATCAGACAACTAAACATGCTGACCTGGCACCACCACTGCCCGGAAGGTGCCAGAGCAGATAATGAAAGATTAACTATGAGCCCAACTTATACAAAACTCTTGACGGTGATCATCATTGTACATGTTAAGATGATTTGTTATGTGGGTGATATATTGGTTGATTGTTAAACTGAACAGATGTTTGCAAATGAAGTGAGATGGAGGATTTTATGTTGAAATAAACACTTTCTTTTGGATTTAGTGCTGATGATTTTACTTTGTGGATGAGCTTAGTTCTGTTTCATACATTTTATTTGAGTGTAACTCGAATGACTGTGAATGTTTTTTTTTGGGTTATGAAATCGGGTATTTTATTTCTCTTTATTACTATTAAGGCTGAAACGAGTTCTTGAGTAATTTGAGTACATCGGTTTAAAAAAATAAAAATAAAATAAAAATAAAAAACTTTTTTTTTCTGCCTCAGAAAAGAGAGAGAGAGCGAGAGAGAGAGAGATTTTAAATTTTTTCCCCAAATACCTGGTTATTCGATAAAATTTTCAGTAGGATATCCAAATACCAAAATATTCGATAGCTGCAGCCCTAATTACCAGTCATCCATTCATTGGATTTTGGCTTTAAACGAGGCAAAAGCACAGCTCAGGTGACAAGTAATGTTTTTTGGCAAATGAACATCCACAGCTCTAAAATTGAATTGGCATGTTTCTTCTTTATTTTTTCTTCATGTTTGGTGGACATAAGCAGGGAGGGCTGAGGTGTTTGAAGCTGTGATCACAGTTTTCTTGAACGTCAGTGGTTGTGATTCCTAAACATTTAGTGTGTGTGTGAAGGATGAGTGTAAATATCCCGAATGGAAGCAGATGATATTTTTATTCACAAGGCTGGCCGGACAGCCAACAGTGTGGCCCTTCATTAGCTCAGGGGAATCGAGACTGGAGTGCGGTGGGGTGGCGCGAGATGCTAAATTTTGTATCCGTGTTGACGTCTGCCTTTAATCAAACCATTTTAGGGCATGGTCGGCGGCTCCGTTTGTCTTCACAGCTTAAAAATCTACTTCTTTTATAAGATGCACAGCCAGGCGCGGTTCATGTTTTCTTCCTGTGCCTCCAAATTCACTTGTTGGGTAAGTAAGTGGCCAGCAGATCCGTTGATAAGTGATATGCATTGATGCCTCACATAAAAAAAGTTTCTGTATTCAGCTTAGATCTTTCTATGTGGTTTGCATGTTGGCCCTGTTTAAGCATTTTCACTATGAATGTGTCAATGTCACTTCGGTGAATGACTGACCGGTAAATACCATTCCTTGTTGTACCTGACTTCTCAGCCTCAGCCTAATACATATATCTACTTGCAGAAAAGATATTAAAGAGAGAGCAGTAACTGTCAGTTTATTCCAGTTTTCCTAAAGAAATCATCTTGACAACAACACCACCCTGTTCAACTACAACTCTAAGCGTCGTGTAAGTGTGGTGCTGGGATGGATAATTACACTTTTTGTTCCTGAGTAATTATGTGTATCAAGTGTAACCAGGTGGTTTGATAGGACGTTAGTTTTTCCGACGGTCCCCAAATTCATCAGCCCCGTTATATTCCGCCCCACTCTGTTAGCAAGCTAATCAAGCTGATGTTAAACATGCCGAGCAGTCGTCACTTGTTGGTTGACCCTCGCTAGGTAAGCACTTTATTACTTTTTAGCTTGGAATTTAGAGTCTTTTATTATATTCGTGTTTGATTTTACTAGGAAATCTCGGAGTGGTCTTGGCGGAAAGTTGCTCAGTTGAAGCGTCTGGATTGATGCTACAACTAAGGTACATGAAGTGTATGTCGTATGTTGATCGATTGTGTACTTTGGCTAATTGGTGTTGTTTTGTTGCAGCTTGCCGCTACTGTTTAGCCAACTCTCATTCATTGGTACATAAAGCTTTTGTCCCTTTTAGCTAAAATGTAGTATCTTAACATTAAGCACTTTAAAGCACTGATACACTTTGGCTAGTTGTATTTGTGGTATGTAATTTTGTTGTTTTGTTTCCTTACTTGTTTTGTTTGGCGTGAATTACTAACATTTTGATTGGATTTCAATATACCCCAAGTTTGCTGTGTTTTGCTATACCTACATCTACCTTTAGCTAAAGTTTGTCTTTTAAACTTGTGATTCTAATAAAGTGTCTATTTCGTAATTTTTAACTCCACTACTTAAGCACTTTACATGATGTAAATTAATAAAGTATTGTTGCCACCACTTCTGCTTCTTTATTGCTGCCAGATCGGTCCCCACTATATGGGCTCGGTTACACAAGGCAAAGCAGAGAACACCTTGTTACTCTCCTGTTGCAAGAAGCTTATGGAAATGGACTCTCGCGTCCAAAATACTACACCCAAATCTGTCTGTGTGCATATCATGAGTAGAGCGACACCCAAGGGTGTCCCAGCTTAATGTTATTTTTGCACCTGAAGGAAAGGTGATGGCTAAGGGGAGGGAGGGATGGTGTAAGGTTGTGTATTGGGTGTAGGCAGTTTTGAGTCTCAGCGCTCAGTCTCAGTAAACATGGCCCTATGTTTGAACTGTACACCTAAAGGCCCTCAACTTCTCCCACACACTCACACTCTCCCTTCCGCATCCTATTCCTGCTAACACCCCCACTAGTCGGCCTTGCTAAATACGCTTCTTATGCCAGGCCAGGAGGAAAAGCAACTCTTAAAAAGGTCTCAGGTCCGTAGCGAACAGCTCATAGCAGGAAGCTCAGACTTGCACGTGGTAATAACCAGCATTGTGAAGTTTACTTCAAAAATGGATTCCAATAGAGTTTACTTAGTTTACTTTTTTCAATTTCCATGGCAATTGTGTTGTACGCTCTCTTAACACAACACTACATGTCTGCGGTGACGAGTATGTCTTCCTCCACCATTCCACCTCTCCCAACTCCCAAGAAACTGTGGAGTGTTCGCCACTGAAGGGAAGATAGAACCCTAAACACAAGTTTACACATCTGCGTATCGAATTTTGTTCGTGACAGAAGACGCATGCATCGGATGCGTTCTGTCTGAGTGTGCCTGACTATGTCACAAATGAGCAATGGCGGACTACAGGGTTGTTGCATTTGTGCTTACAGTGTAATACTTGTCCTGTTAAATACAATGGATAGAAGAAATCTTACACACCCCCTGTTCAAATACCAAGTTTTTGTGATATCCTCCTGACTACCGGGAACAAAAATATTGTCCAATCATGTTTATTTTGATATTCCCAAATCTTTGTGAAGTAACTGGAATACTGAAAAATAAATTTTTGAGGAAAAAAAAAAGTTTTAAATTTTAAGCTATGATGTGTCTACTAGAGAGGACATTTTTTTTAAACTTGCAAGTAGGATGAGGGTTGGGCGCTGTCTGTCTGTGATTGACAGCATCAGTGAAAACTACAATCTGTGTCATTTCTTTTTTTTTTTTCATTGCTCTCTTGTTTTTGTGCGTATGTGGATGTGTGAGTGCGCGTATGTGTGCTTGCGTGTGAATTCATGTAAATATGTACTCATTAATTCACCTAAAACCTAATAAAAATCCCATTACCCTTCACCTTAACCGGATACTTCAGAGTCGGGAGGTTCAGAAGGTCAGGAGACCAGAGGAATGGTTAAAGAAAAGAAAGATAAATCAAAGTGAAATCCAGCACCAACTAAGCACCTGCTGCCATCCACATGGTTTCAAAAAGAGTCTTACGCCAACCCCAGAAACATCTAAATTCCAACAAATTAAGGTGATCTCAAGATACCAGAGGAAAAACTAAAGAGAGGAAGGAGGGAAGGATAGATGAAACAGAGTGAGATCCACAGACACCAGCACATCCAATCTATCAAATTGAATTCCAGCACCAACTAAACACCTCCTGCCATCCACATGGTTACAAAACCAGAGTCTTACGCCAACCACAGAAACATCTAAATTCCAACAAATTACGATCTCAAGAGATCAGAGGAAAAACTAAAGAGAGGAAGGAAGGAAGGTTGGATGAAGCAAAGTGAGATCCACAGACACCAGCACCCACTGATTAAACGAGCAGTGGGAGGGAGAGGCAAATTCTGTTTGAATTTCAGTAGATGCTGGTGTGATTGATCTGGCATGCATAAGGACTGCTACCAAAGAGGGGAGCCGTCGACCGTGGCCCAGGAAAACGAGCACGGCCCCCTCAGAATCCCCAAAGCTGCGGCAGTATCAAGGCACAACCCCCCACGCCCCCTGGGCGGCCACCGGCCGGCGAGCCAACCCGGAGCCCCAAGCCCAACGCCGCAGAATGAGGCCCGGCAGGCCCCCACCGGCCCCCCAGCCAACATTTCTTTGCTAAACAAACTAACCACATGCTATGCTAATAAATCTGCAAACTGAAAATTGATATAACTATGTTTACAAACGCTACTATTTCAACTCCAATACTAAGGAGGCGTGTACGAGACTGAGCCAGTGGGTGGCAGAGTGACGAGTTGGGGGAAGTCTGAAACTCAAACAACTGAACTTTATTTGGGAGTAATCAGAGGCACAAGTGGTGGCAGGTGTGTGCTGACTCCCATCTTATTCATTCACCGCCAGCCATTTACAAAGCAGAGTTCCCCATATTGCCAGCTGTTTTTGAGCATTTTGACTGATCTTTCAAGATCCTCAGATTATACTGTGCTTAGGTTGTGACAATATAAGCACTGAACCCACCAAAGAAAGATTAGACTGTCTTCTTTCAGCAGAAAAAAAAAGTGGAGAAAAAAGAAAAGCTACAAAAATAAACGTGCTAAGCAGAAAATGTACTTTGACTGTAATATTTGTAGCTTTTGTGACACCTCAAACTATAAAACAACCAAAACAAGATGGAGAAAGGCAGATATACAGCTAAGAAACAGGTCATGAGCACGAGTTGAACCATCAGTGGCGTTTATTTACATGGTGTTCTGACTCTCTATGAATGTGTCATCCTTTCTCACAATCGAGACACTCATTTTATACCACCATCTCTATACCACTCTGTTTGAGTGTGAGATGCCTAAACTTGAAGATCATAAACCTTGCTTTTGAATAGGGGTGTGACGACTTCTTATATTCATTGTATTTGTGTCTTGACATGCAGTGTCAAAATTATGAAGTAATTCAAAATGAAGATGCCTTTGGATCAGACTGGAGAACAAACAGTTGATCATTACATCACGTTCATGGAGGTCCGTTTGGAACTTTCTCACCTGAACATGAAAACTTTCATAAACTAAATAAAACACTTTCACTTTTTCCTAACCAGATGGGTCATGTTTGACTTCTACTCTTCCGTAACTTTCTTGAGTCTGGAGTACTGTATGCAGTTATATTTGTACCGAGTATAACACATACCAATGTTTTGTTTATTGAAAGGAAGTTTCTACCCAGATAGCAAAAGATGTTTAATCAACCTTGAATTAGGGTTAAAATGGATGATTTTTGGTTACGGTTGAAGATTGATTGGTCAATCAACATTGATTCAACAGCATTATGTTAACATTGAAGTTTGTGTTTAAAAGATAACATTGAATCAACGTTGTATTTTGGTTGAATTAAAACGTTTGAAAGGTCAATGTTTAATTAACGTTGAATCTATGTTTGCCCTTCTGGTTTTTTTTTTTTCCTTCAGCTGAGAAACGGACTAGGAGAGTGGGAGGGGAAGTATTCTGGGGACAGGTGTGTGGGTCGGGGGTGTTAAGAGTCTTTAAACATTTCTAATAAATATAAAACATAAAGCTAACTACTTTGCGGATTTCATTTATTGCGGGTATTTTTTGGAACCTAACCCCAGCGGAAAACGAGGGAACACTGTAATTTAAGTGTTATAATTCAATGTAAAATCAACCAAAGATACATGTAGATTCTGATTTAGATGATGGTTGAAACAACATTGATATTGTGTGATTTATGGTTGAAAAGAAAACGTTTACTCAACATTTTATCAACCCTGCGCTTTCTGTTTAATTTAAACGTTAGAATTCAATGTAAACTCAACCAAAGATGCATGTAGATTCTGATTTAGATGATGGTTGAAACCACATTGATATTGTGTGATGTATGGTTGGAAAGCAAATGTTGACTCAACATTTTATCAACCTTGCACTTTCTGTATAATTTAAACGTTAGATCTCAACGTAGATTCAACACTTAAGCCGAACTATATTTCAACGTTGATTCAACCACATTTTGCTATCTGGGTAACGATCATCATTTTACAGTTTTCACAAATTTTTCATCACAGTCAAGTCATCAGCCATTGTCTTTTTTCCCCATATAATGCGGAAACACACCAGTTTTGTCCGATGCTTAACAAATTAATGACACCACCTGTCATAAGTACGAGAGGCCACTATTTAGCGTCCTGAATGGTTTAAAGCTTTCAATGTTTTTCTGCTTTGAACAAGAGTGATTAATTTCACATTGAATCCATATATTGCACCCACATTTTTGCTGACTCACTAGCTTTCTCTGAGAATTTTGAAATTAATCAAGCATAACATTCAACTACTGTACTGCTGTACTTACCATTACTGCTTAGAGGTGGATGGAAAAGAAGGGGGGGGGGGCTTATGCGGAAAAAAAGAGAGCGAAAAAGCCAAAGATACTCCCACAAGTGCACAAGCGTTAGCACTAGCTAAGAGCTAAATAGCGGACAAGAGGAAAAGACTGCGGACTATATAGCGGACGAGGAGCCAAAATGGGCGCACGAGGCCAAAATGGCGGACCGGGCGTAACCGTAGTAAAATCGAAACGCCTTAAGTCGAGTGTGCCTTAACTCGAGGACTCTCTGTATAGCTAATATATCTTAAATGTGCTGAAACAAGGAACGTTTACGGCATCGTCATGGAAAATTTTCCGTTCTTTGGTGAAAACTATTTTGACCAAATATGATTGGGTTTTCCCCCAACATCCCTTTCTTCTTTGGTGCTTTTTGTGTGTTTTGACTTTGTTTATTCGTCCTTGTCCCAATGCATTGGCTTCATCCTCTGCTGGCCTAACTTGTTCCCAACAAGTATGATTCGTCAACACAAAAGAATGAAAGAAACTCACTGGGAAAACCCAATCTTTCAATCTTGGGCATGAGTCAATTACCAGAGCGGCATTACTGAGCATGCGGCATTTTTTTTTTCTCAGACTCCACCAAAGGATGTATTGACTCTGACATGTTTATTTCCTTGCCAAAACAATTTGGAGCATATGCAACATTTGTTGTCCACTGGAATTCTTTCGTTCATGGGCACATACTTGCAAACAATAACTTGTCAGACGATGAGATCGGAGTTCGTGCGACTGTGTTTATTTCTATTTGTGCAGCTAACACCAAAAGCAACAGGGTAGTCGTATGTTTGCTTGGCTTCCCACCCTGCTCATTTTGGTCATTTTCATGTCACTGCAAAAAAATGTTTAGTGCTTTGGCTGGTGGTTGGCATTTCCTTTGGTGACAGATTTGAAAAATGATGTAGCTGTTATACAAATTTCCCATTTGTCATTGATTAGAGGGGATTTTGTTTTTGATGACTGGCACAACGTTACATATTCAACCGGTGTGGGTGGTTTCACCAAATACAGTCATTTTTGTTTACCTAACGGCCAAAATATGCCTGCAGAGGTTGCATAGAATGTGGAGGACTGTCACGACCACATTAAATCAACTTTCTTCTGTTTTCACTTCTTAAATGTTTGAGTACAAGCCAAAGGGCTGCAGAGCAGCAAACTTGGAAAGATAAAGTACATTTGTTGATCCAGTGGGAACATTAATAACATGAAGATAAGCAGGATTCTTGTGTGTTTCTGTCATAGTGAACGCAGGCAGGGATGCCTGCTAACAAATATGGACAGCCCACAATTTGATTTATAAAAAAAATGAAGATGTTTGACCTGATTATCCCCCTCTTAAATCCTTGGTGGGCATTTGATAGTGAGTCGAGACACATGAAATGCAACAAAAAGGCCGAGGATGGATTTTAACCTCGATTACTGGTACAGAGCTGCCAAGAAACTCGTCAAACTCTTTGACCTTGCTTCGCAGTGCAAGACGAGCATTAAGCGTATTCACTGGCACCAACAAACATGACTATTACAGTAATGAATACATTCCACATTAAAAACAACACTTCCTCTTGTGGGTTCTTTTTTTTCCTGGGAAGGCAGATGACTAAAGACCAACTCAGCCACAGTAGATGTCTTATTGTTCTCACATAATATAAATCAATACAACAACTGGGGGAGCTTCCGCATTGCTACATGGCCAGGAGGAAACTTGGCAGGAGCGGAGCCACGACCACACCGACTGCATACTGAATTCCATTTTTGCATCATACTCTCGAATGCTTTTTAGAACAATAAAATATTGAGGACAGGAATGCATCACCGCTGTACATTGTTAAAGTATTTTCTGACCTAACAGTCAATCATTTCATCTGCTGAATAATCAGGTGATTACCGTATTTTTTGGATTATACGTCGCAGTTTTTTTCATAGTTTGGCCGGGGGTGCGACTTATACTCTGGTGCGACTTATGTGTGAAATTAACACATTATTATACTTTTTCACGTTACTTTCACACTAAACCGCAAGAGGGCGCTCTAGGCCTGTGTTGATAAGTTCGACATTGCATCGTCTAACTCCCGAGTTGGGGGAGTTGTTTAAAAGTGACACAGATGATGAAGATTTCATTGGATTTAGTGATTTGGAGTGAAACTGATAGTTTGGTAAACTTATATGAATAACTTGTAGTGATGGGAACATAATTCACCCACGGAACGTTGTGACGAAGGGAGAGTTCCGGGTGGGAATGTTTTGTTATGTGGAAAAGGGGAGTTAGCCTGTTAGCTTCTAGCTGAGTGGGGAGTTGCTGTTAAGACCTCAGAAGCTGATGTCAATAAAACACCAGCCTTTCGCTTTTAATATGTTACGTCGTTACTGACATTACCAGGCATGTCAGTCATGTAACGTTAGTATACCGTACACTTATTCAGCCTGTTGTTCTCTCTTTTATTTTCATTTTAAATTGGCTTTCAAGATGACATGTATGTTTTTGGTGTTGGATTTTACCAAATAAATTTCCCCCAAAAATGCGACTTATACTCCAGTGCGACTTATATATGTTTTTTCCTTCTTAATTATGCATTTTTTGGCTGGTTCGATTTATAATCCGGAGCGACGTATAATCCGAAAAATACGGTAATCTCTGGAAATAAATCTTTTGCAGGGAGCCTGAAAACATTGGTCTCCCTATATATTCTGACCTTGGAGCTTGATGTTCTTGCTGAAGTAAAACCAACTTTAATAAACATTCATGGGACAAACTTGTTCCCATTACAGTTGCAACCGAATGCTTCACGGAGCTGCTCGAGTTTATGATTACGATCGTGCAAGCATTCTGCATTGTTACTGTGCTCGTCACCTCAGCAGACCTCGTGTCCTCCAGGAATAGGCAATGTGCTAAGCATGAGGGGTTTATGTTGCAGGTCATTTCCCAGTGGGATCTGCCGGCTCCTGCAGAGGGCTTGTGATAAGAGTGGATATTGGAAGCTATGTAAACCTTATTAAACTGCCCTTCCCCGATGTGCAGAGGGGTAATCCTGAACACCTGGGCTAGTTAGCTAGGATTTGGCTGGATTAGGGGTTCCGTAAAGGCGGACCTGACCGTGCATCTGCTTGAATCCATTTCCATGCTTATCTTTTCACATTCGCACCCCAAATATTCAGGCTGCTGCAATTAAAACTTTCAATGGAATACTTGAATGAAATGCCTTGCTTTATTTGAAATGTGCATATCTTTTTAATGTCAGCTGATGTTTACTTAAATTTACAAAGTATTGATCAATCACTTTTTTTTGGGGGGGGGGGGGGGGGACGGGGGATCACTTACCATTTCAGTCTTTTTATCCCCATGGAGTGTGAATTTTCAAATGCGTACCATCAATTTCTGCCTGCTTCATTTACCAAGTAAACCATACTAAATATTCTACATTCAATGTCATTAAATATTCAAAAACGAGCATGACCATTGACGTCATCATCGAGAGTACAGGTAGTATACCTAGCGAGTTGTGAGTTGATCTGGTTTTCTTATTGCGGCTGAAGTTGATGCAAGACGCTCTCCTCTGTTGATTGGCCGCTGCATGTTTTATCTCAGCCACAGTGTACACAGGATCAAACTTTAAATTCAGCACTCTCAACACACTCTCAGTCGACAATTCAGTGTCACGCAGCTCGGCAAGGGCCAATAGAATCTGACGGTATGATAGGCGCAGAATTGTTATAGTTTTGGAATTTTTCATTTTAGTTAGTTTTTATTTCGTTTTGAGTTTTTTTTTGTTTTTTTTTCAATTTAGTTTTAATTCATTTTCAGGGTGGTTTTGTTAGTTTTTATTAGTTTTAGTTATTTGATAAATGCTCAGTTTTAGTTTAGGTATAGTTAGTTTTACTTAAAAAAAAAAAAAAAAAAAGTGTACTTGTGCGCAATATTCAAAACCACCATGGGAGCGACGTCATCTGAAGGTGCTTTTCTATTGGCTGCTGCTAGAAGATGTCACTTCTGTGTGACACATTTTCAATCGTACTTATTCCAGTTAATATCAAAATAAATCCACTTAAATTCATATTTAAAATCAACCCCAAAGGCTCATGCATTAAATTAATGACCAACGATGAAAATGAATGATATTTTTGCTTAGTTTTAGTTGTGTAAACATAAAATGTAGTTTTTTTTTAAAAAGCATTTTCGTTTTTATTTTATTTTGTTAATGAAATTGTTATTTGAATTTTAGTTTGTTTTTTTTCTTGTTAGTTTTAGTTAACTAAAATAACCTTGGATAGGCGTGAGCAAAAAAAAATCATGTATGAAAGTACCACAGCATTAAAGTTTCAATTCTAAAATGACCGTGTTTGAAATATTTGGGTCAATTAAAACATTTTATTCCATTGAACACAAAACATTTTATTTTTAAATAAAATATTGATCTGTGATTGGCTGGCAACCAGTTCAGGAAAATGGATGGATGTATAAAATATTATTTGGTATGGTAGAAACATACCATGTTTAAACGAATAAATAAATAAATAAATATTCTTCTGATGTAATTCTTCTTAGTAAGTCAGAATGTCCCATCCTCTGTGAACTATTTTTACACCAGATTCGTGTGCTACTCATGTTGTCCTTGGGTTAACTAGTATCAGAACAATGCACATCAGCAAAAAGTCTTCTGTGTTTGCGCAGTGTCTATTTTGTCTTGCTCCCTGCCTCCTCATCCGATGTGCGTAACCATAGATATTTACACTAGATGGCTTAAGGCGGAGTCTGCAGCGTCGTCACTAGTTGGCCATTTTAGGACAGAGGACTGCTCTGGTGCGCTGTGCTGTCATCGGTGGTAAGGTGGAGCTACCCACTTAAATACTGAAATAATTCTCGACGGATTTACTAATGGATCGTTTATTACAAACTTTATTCACGTGGCTATGATTCAGGCTAAATGTTTAAATTGCAGATATAATTTTTTTTAAACGCAGCATAGTTGTTTGTGTCATCTGTGTGTAACAACAAAAATAAAAATTGATTGAGAATTTACAAAGTCCGTGCTCCATTGACTGTAATGTTAGGAGTGAATAAGCAGCTGTGTCCCAAGATGGCCGCCATGTGATGTGTTACTTTACATTGACTCACAATGCGCATGAGCTATCTAGTTTGTGTGTAACTGCTCACACCTCGTCTCTTTGATTGCCGAGAAGGAAGGACAAAAAGTTAATTTGGAGCAAATAACTTCTAAACAGGTGGCTCATTTACTAATATCTGCAAAAAGCCGATCATTGTGCCCTCCTTATAGCTAAGTCACTTCAACTTTTCTGCTCACAGTCAGTATTAGCAGTTATTGAAACCTTGACTTTTTAATGGTAAACCGTCAACCCAATACAGTAATTGGTCCATTTTTAGTAGAGCTGGCTTGTACAATGTAGTCTTGCTTTAAAAACGTCTGGGTTTAGTTTCCCTTTAATGGTCATTTTTAGTGATGCAGGTGACTAATTGCTTCTTCAGATCTTTAAAGTCCAACTACTGTTTGCATTTTAGTGAGTGTATTTTTATTTGCTGAAGGGTTGTGGTTGATTATGGTCTTCGGTCCAGTCTTCAAAGTCTTAAAAAAAATCTAAACATAAAACAGCAAAAGTGAATGGATTTTACCATGCATGCTAAATGCCCACACACGCACATGCTAATTGCTGGCTCATTGAACTGTGAATGCTGTGTAAACTCATGAATTTTTAGTGTCACATCCCACTGACAGCATTTGCACTACATTAGCTTTGAGACTAGTAGCAGTTGGCAGCAACTAGCCCGGATGACGTTTATATATATTTTTTAGTTGGTTTTATGTTGTTTGCTGAATCAAACCATGACTGTTTGTTGTTATAACCACAAATTAAATAGAATTATAAAGTGAGTTGCATTTTACACTTTCACTATTTCAATATTTTGTAAAGATGTTTCTTGGTCAAATGATCCATTATTTTTATTCAGCAGTGGGCCCTAAAAACGATACATTTCGTTTGTTGATTAATGCAATTTTGGCTCAATTTAAACGATTATCTTACCACTGACCAATGAAGAGTAAGTCGGACATAAATGACCAATCATTTGTTGTGTAGCCAGCTAATATATACTATAGTCTTTCATGTTGAGTCACATGCATGAAGATTGGCCCTAAAGAGAAAGTCAAGCTAGAGGGCAGCGGAATAATACAATACACATAAAGTATACACTACTACTTTTTTTTTTTTTTTTTTTTTAATCATCTCCCAAAAGGAATACATCTGGTCTTTCATTCTCATCAACCCTAAACTATAAAGCTAATAAAGCTCTTCAAACTTTTGCTTGTCATCACCTGTACCAACTTAGGGGCCAACCAATGCCCATACTTTTATGTAAATCCAACATACTCTTTTGCTGCTAGATGTGGGAAATAAAATAAAATAAAATAAAATAAGCTAAAATAGCTTCACATGGATTTTCTTTTCTGTG
Source organism: Festucalex cinctus (assembly GCF_051991245.1). Taxonomy (NCBI): domain Eukaryota; kingdom Metazoa; phylum Chordata; class Actinopteri; order Syngnathiformes; family Syngnathidae; genus Festucalex; species Festucalex cinctus. The sequence goes on from NC_135412.1 coordinate 8,134,801, forward strand.
GAGGGATCCACTTAACAACTTCTTTCTTCCTTTCTAGATGTGGACGAGTGTGCAGAGGCGCTTGACAATTGCAGCATCGACGCCATCTGCCAGAACACACTGAAATCCTACAAATGTATCTGCAAGTCGGGATATAAAGGAGATGGCAAACATTGTGAAGGTAAAGTGTTTCAATTTGGGACTATGGAGAGAACTTTTACTGAAAAAGACATGCGTCTAATGTTGATTTGCTTTATTGATTGCAAAACTCTGTACACTTAGTTTGATAAGAGCTTCTGCCGCACTCCGTATTTGCCATGAGAGCAAAAGAGAAACGAGGGGGTGAGAAGTGGACAGAGGATGAGAAAAGCCAGTTGCCGAGTGCTCCTTTATGACAAGATGAAATGAAGCAGTAAATTTCCTATACACATGTTGGACAGAATTAAGACTGCAGCTGAAATAGCAGTCAGAGGTACAGCCAAGCAGTCAGGGTTATTTCCAGCAGGGGTTTTTGAAGACTTTCCCTCCCTCCCAAACTCAAACACACTGGATCAGGATATTCCACAAATCTTATTTGTGTTATTACAAAGCCATAATCACAATGTTTTCTTTTTTTTATTACTGACTGAGTGACGGCCATGGCCTTTTGCCTGTTGGCCATCGGAGTTGATTTGTGAAGACTTGGTAAAATATGTGCAGTGTTCAGTCTTCATCAATCAGAGGATTAGGGTTCGCAGACAGTTCTAAAATATTGATATTTTTGCACAGCAAGTTCAATTTAATGATAAGGTAGTTGCTTCAGTTTAATATAAGTGACGAGATTCAACTAGCAACACACTGTGACCACTTTTAAAAAACAATATGAGAGCTGTATCATCATATTGCTACCTCCATTATTTACTTGACTCAAATGACAGCAAGAAACACATTGCATCACCTTCTCAAACTAATTCATACCATATTGGATTGAGTAGTAGTTCATTGTGGATATCATTATATTGTGCAAGTAATCATAATGTGGCTGCTCTGTTTACAGTGGACATAAAAGATTGTAAATAATTTATTTTCAGGTCTTTCGGTGGATGATTCCTTAACTCATTCACTTCCAGCCATTTTCACTTTTGTCTGATTTTGCAAGGCCCACAGAAAATTGTTCTATTGTTCTAAAAACATGGAACCTATCAAACTAAAGATTAGAGTCTCTTCTTTCATCAGGAAAAAAAGTATATTTGTATCTGATTCCGTTTTACACCAATTAGCATTAGAATATAGCTACATTATTATTATTCAAAAACTTGTTTAAAACACTGGGGAAAAGGAAATGGCCCTGGTTAATCTCTTATACTCTGCTGCCACCTGGAGGCCGTTTTTGAAATAACTACCATTGCTTCAACCGTTCTCTTTAGTTCGGAGGCTGCATCAAAGCCTTCTCTATGCTCTAGCATTAAAAAAAAAAAAAAAAAAAAGTGTATATATACCTTTTTGGGACCATGGCAAAATTTAAAATAGAACGTTTTTGGAAGCAAATGAGTTAATGAGGAAGTCAACCCAAAAATATATATTTTTTAAAAATATTTCAATTTAACCACTCAAATATTTAGTCATAGTATTTAATTTGGGACGTAGGTGTAGAGGTGGAAGGTTGGAAGGTAAATTGCATGAAATCTGGAGATTGACTTGGCCAGTCTAAAATCTTCCATTTCTTGTTCCTGATGACCTCCTCTATGTTTTGAATCATATAGGAGAATAGCACTATCAGTTTGGTCACTATTTCCTTTATATTTGCAGCTAAAATATTTGTGGAGGCTTGTCAGTTCATTTTGCGTACGCCTTTCATCATGTGTTAGGTGTTGCATCAAGAAAGAGCTTTTCCTAGGAGAAACCCTGCGAACACTATACCTTGACTTTTGAATCCACAATTTGTTTCACAGATGAGCTTGCATGTTAGGGACCAAGAGTAGATCCTGAACTCTGGCCGTTCCATCACTTTGATAAAGGTTAATCTTTGTATCATTAGTCCATAAAACTTTGTATTTTTGAGGCTTGTCTCTGTAGCTTTATCATGCTTTGCCTTCCTGTTCTTCCTGCTATTTAGTGGTTTACATCTTCTACTAGTGTCACCTCCGTACTTCGACTGTGTAGTAGACTGTGATACTTAAACTCCTGCCTTCTGGATGTTGTTGCTGATATCATTAGAGTTACTTTAGGACATTCTTTACAGCTCTCAAAATGTCATCAGCTGCTGTTGCTTTCCTTGATGTGCTGACTTAATGGGCCTCATTCACTAATAAATGGGGAGAAGTTCTTACTCTGCACACAAGTTGAGTGTATTCGCCCCAGATAAGAATCCATTGTAAATGACGGCCCGTGGCGTGCACTTTCTTTTGCCCTATAAAGGGACATCCGTTTGACGGCATCTCAGCCAATGCCAAAAGTTTATGACATAAGAGGCCCAAAATGTCTATAACCTTCTTAATCTTTATCCTATTTTCAAAAGGTTCGTATCATCGGAATGTGAACACAGAAATTGACAACATAAAATGATGATCAAGCAAAGATGCTCAAGCATTTTTAACTCTTTTACTGCCACACGTTATTAAAAAAACAACCCCCAATGCCAGCGGATTTAGAGCATTTTAACTAATTTTTCGAAGCAAACAGAATATTGTGTTTGTTTGTTTTTTGCTCCATAAACAACATGGGTAGCACATGAAAGATCGCATTCCATTCTTTCATTAGAAAAAAAGTATGTTTCTACCTTCTTCCGTTCTTTAGTAATCACCATTTGAAAATAGGTCATTTGAGATTTGAAAAGAAACGATACATTTCCTCCACAACAGTGACTTTGATACTAATATTTTTTGTTTAGTGACACACTGTCAAATTAGGTTTAATGTTACAAAGGCTTTGATGATTCACGTCAGCCTTGAAGACGTTCTATTTCATCAGATTGCGTCATGTTTCATTCATGTAATTCGCAGCTCTAGTTAGGGCCCGAGCAGCTACCGCTGCCATCTGCTGGCCATAGTTAGTGGGTGTTTTTGATTTCACAACTCATTGACCCGGTTGCGCGGCACTTGGACGTTGCACTGACCACTGATATATTCACACACACAAAAAAAAAGTAGTTGACGTCACTTAACGTTTATGGCGGCATACATCGTGATTTCACTAAACGTTATTAAACGCTTTTGGCGGTCAAAGAGTTAAATCATTCTTAAGTTAAACCCAAACAATCATCGGAAAAAATTATTAAGAGCGAAAATTAAGAGAGAAAATTAATTAAGAGCCGAGAGTGAACAAACACTGCACAGGTTGTTGTAGTAAGGAATGAATATAGCACAACAAAGAGTTGGCATAGTGGGCAGAATACATGAAATTAGTGTTGAAACCAGTGACAGAAAATATATATAGGTCACAGGCAAGCCTGCTTGTGTGTATGCCTTTGATTTTTGTCAATTGTAAATGTCAGGAAATGTTGCTTTGTCGTGTGCATGTAGACTTGATCAATAAAAGAACTTTGAAGATTAACCAGGAAATGCAAGCAGTCCGATGCCTTTTTCACGCGTGCGATCAAAGTGTATTCGCTCAATCTGCTCATTGAGTGAAAATTGCAGATGCTCACACAGCGGCGGATTCATTTAAATACGCGCATACGTGCGCGTGAAGGGCATCAGGCTGAAAGTGTCCTTCGCGTTTAACTCATCAGCAAATGGGGGATTTAAATTCTGATTGTTAAAATCATTATTATAGATTATAGAAATAAAAGCAGTTTCAATACATTGTGTATGTTGGGCAAAAAGGAAAGCTAATTCATCATAATTTGTGTGTATGCAAGGTCTGAGTGGGTTGTAGATGTTTGAAGAATCCGTCCAAATTTAAGTGCGTATGCGTGTGTACATACGGTGAATGAGGCCCAAGTGTCTTGATGGTTTCTTCTTCAGAACATTAGAAATTGTTGGACTGGATATGGCCACTTTCTGTTTTTTTTTTTTTTTTTTTTTGCCACATGACAATCAATAGCTTATTTTTGACGCATCAACAGCTCTCTGATTTTCATGTTGGTTACGTCTTTAAACAAAACTAGAGCTGTCAAACGATTACATTTTTTAATCAGATTAATCACATTGTAGAATTTTGATTAATCATGATTAATCACTGACTTAAAAAAGCTTTTTTTCCCCCATTTTTTACCGCTGCTCACGCTCATCCTGCTTTTTCTAATCAATTAATTATTTGCATAATTTAAAATGGGGAAAAAATGACCTACAGCATATGTAAACATTTATTAAGTGATTTACTTTAATGCATGTAGTTATGTTTATTGCTCAAAATCCAACAGCTACCTTTAATGTAACCATCTACTGTCGGCTAAAAAGGATAATCTGCGGTCAAAATTAATAGTGTGATTAATCTGTGGTAATGCAATGATTAATGCGATAATTTTTTGTGATTAATTAAGTAGTTAACACTTTCACTTTGACAGCACTAAACAAAACCCAAATTATTCAGCATTATTTATTGTTTGAACATAACAGAACCCACTTGGGCAACAAAACACAACTATCAGGCACAAGTTTCGATGTTTTTGCTCACATGAAAAATGGATGTTGTTCAACTTGTGTATCATATCTAGATGAGCATACCTGGGAATACGAGTTGAAATGTTAATCTGTTGTCTCATATTAATCTTGGGATGTCAACTCAATTTACAACCAAAAATAAACCCATTCGGAGGGGAGTGTGTATGATTGCGAACCACGTCTTCATGCTGCGACTAGCAAAGCTTAGAATACCGAGCGAGCAGAATCTGTTTTTCATGTACGTGTTCCAAGTCAAAAGAGGAGCGGGAGAGCGATGGGCAATTTTGTGCTGAGCTTGGCGAACGGCGCTGATGTGTGGGAAGAAGAGACGTGGGGAGCAGAGAGTGTTCCTTTGTCTTGGTCCCATCCCTCCGCTGTCAAGTCTAATTAAGCCTTGAGAGCGGCAGCCTCAAAGAGAAGCTGAACGACCAGGATCATAGGGCCTAAATGGGCCAGCAAGTGCTGAGTGGATGTGCACAGTGTTCGCAATCCGTCGTGTCCCGGTCTTCTCAGTGGGGCCCCGCAGCCATCATCATAACTATTACAGACAACCTCACTCCCACTGTCAAACCAATCTGCCATCTTTCTGTAAACGTCATCCTCCGCTCCGTTTTTATGGGACACATTTCTTTGCTTGTCGCACTTGTGAATTTACTTTGTGGCGTTAATGGTTATTTCGTATGCACCGTTTTACCCTTTGTAACCTTATTACCATTAACAATGCAGAGAAGATTCCTCTCTGGCGACAGCTGCACACTGAATTTTGATTTTTTTTTTTATTCTTGCATGTCTTCAGTACCGATACCACTCGTACTTTTGATACATTAAAAAAAACAAAAAAAACAGATAAATCTAAAGGCAGACCTATATATCCCAGTACAGTGTTATATATATATATATATATATATATATATATATATATATATATATATAAAAAACAGAGTTCACTTTTTGTGGCCTCACTGTTTCGCGGATTTTTTTTTTGTGTGCAATTTTCCATGCATTTTTTTTTATTTTTTATTTTTAACAGTAATGTACCTATTTTATAAAATTTCTGAAGGTTTGAACATTGAGATTGAGTGAGAAATGTGAGAAAATGTAAATGCCTCGATGAGAAAAGTCGATATACTGTGTGGTGAGATTTTTTCGAGCCTGAAAACATTTATAATAAAAAATATAAACATTAAGCTCCCATTATACACAACAAAGATGGCTGATTACAATAAATTAGTTGTTGTTCTGGTTAACACAGTCAGTTGAAATCACATTGTGCTATGTAAAATTACTTTTTTTTTTAATAACAAAATTAATGTTTAAATAAACAAATAATTATCTATTGAACTTGATGTCAACTTGACGGCGTGTTGCTGAGTTGACGTCTGTAACAAGTCAAGTCAGCCGTTACGCCGTGACGCAACTTGAAAATAAGTGATGTCTATATATTATTGGTATGCTAAGGTTTATTTTGAAGTTGGCCTTCTCACCTCGTGTTACCATCATGAACATGTGCTGCTGCAGCTGGCTTGGCTGTCTTCCTAACAGTGTACGCTAAATAAGTGGATACCCAAAGCATAAAAAAAAAATGCCTGGAAAAAAAAATTGATTTAACCTGCACAGCCCAAAAAGGCAACGTGGGTCTCCATTGGCTCCAATGGGCTTGGACGCGGTGACCCAAGACAGGGAAAAGAAGCTAACCCTGTTTAAAATTCACTACTTTCAAAATACTGCCTTGCTAGAGATGCAATAATTATATGTAGAAGACATTATTGTCAAGGCACCACTTCTGCTATCAAAATCATCCAGTTATGAACTGGGACATGACGTGTCTGCTCTAATGTCTTCATTTGTTGTTGTTGATTTTTGCAGATGTCGACGAGTGTGCGACCGAATACAATGGTGGCTGTGTCCATGAGTGCATCAACATTCCGGGAAATTACAGGTGCACATGCTATGATGGCTTCCGCTTGGCACATGATGGGCACAATTGTCTAGGTGAGTGTGTGATTTGTGTGGGGGTGCGTGGGTGTGTGTGTGGGTGTGCGTGTATGAGCAAGGGTTGGCGTGTGCATGCGTGCGTGCGTGTGTGTGCGTGTGAATATGTTTGAGATATTTCCTCTGTTTTCACCAAGTGAATTGTCTTTCATAGTTATGGCAGAAAACTTTGTTATATATTGATTAGAGGTGTGAGTAGATTAAATATGGTTTGTGCAAGTCACAAGTAAGTCTGAAGTCATAATCTTCAAGTTTCAGTCAAGTCTAAGGTGGCCAGATTTTCACAATCAAAAACCAAGACACCACAAGTTCGCTGTAAATAAATAATTGCATCACCTACAACTAGACAAAAAAACAAAACACATTTCCACTTATTAATAAGTTTTTAGACAATCAACTTTTTTTTGTATTTACATTTCAATTTTGCTAAGAAGCACACTGTTTTCCTCTCTAGACATATTAGTGAGATTTTAGACAACTGTTTCCTGATAGAGATTGGTCGATGAGATGAAGTGACGTCAAAAGCGCAGTAGCGATATTGCCAGCTAAAATGGCACATTTGAATAAGCCTGGTTTGTTAAAAAGACATCAGGCAACTGTCAGGATGTCATTATCAAATTGTGCAATCGAAAGTTGGTTATCTGCCAATGATGGGCCGAAGTAGCGACGGTTTAGCCCGCCTATGCAAATTTAGATTTAATTTATATCGAAGATTATCAACTGTAACCCAACCATAATTGAGAACACCTCTTTTCAAGAATGCATTTGAAGCACGTTGCTGTTGACCACAGTCTCTTCTGTGAGTAAAAATGACTTTGTGGGCCAAACTTTTTTGTTTGTCGTTGGTGTTTCCCAGTAATAAGCAAGGAAAATGGTGGTGACTTCTCTCAAACTAGAGACATGCAAGTGCAAGGCAGAGTTAATCTATCGCTGTTGAGGTGATCTAACTCTACCGTATTTTTCGGATTATATGTCGCTCCGGATTATAAATCGAACCAGCCAAAAAATGCATAAATAAGAAGGAAAAAACATATACGTTGCACTGGAGTATAAGTCGCATTTTTGGGGGAAATTTATTTGGTAAAATCCAACACCAAAAACATACATGTCATCTTGAAAGGCAATTTAAAAATAAATAAAAATAAAAGCGAGAACAACAGGCTGAATAAGCGTACGGTATACAAACGTTACATGACTGACATGCCTGGTAATGTCAGTAACGACGTAACATATTAAGAGTTTGTAGCGAGCAGTGACGGGAGTCGGAGGCGGAGTGTTGAAGCACGTAGCGAAAGGCTGGCGTTTTATTGACATCAGCTTCTGAGGTCTTAACAGCAACTCCCCACTCAGCTAGAAGCTAACAGGCTAACTCCCCTTTTCCACATAACAAAACCTTCCCACCCGGAACTCTCCCTTCGTCCCAACGTTCCGTGGGTGAATTATGTTCCCATCACTACAAGTTATTCATATTCAACTATCAGTTTCACTCCAAATCACTAAATCCAATGAAATCTTCATCCTCGGTGTCACTTTTAAACAACTCCCCAAACTCGGGAGGTAGACGATGCAATGTTGAACTTATCAACACAGGCCTAGAGCGCCCTCTTGCAGTTTAGTGTGAAAATAACATGTGAAATGATAGAATAATGTTAATAATTTCACAGATAAGTCGCACCAGAGTATAAGTCGCACCCCCGGCCAAACTATGAAAAAAACTGCGACTTATAATCCGAAAAATACGGTACTCTGGACACTATTTACGTTTATTACATGTATAATATACATGCCATAACATGAAAATGTAGTCACCCTTAAAGAATTTATGGTGTGAACAAGACCTGCATTTCTCCTTTGTCCACTGAACTTTAATACAGTCACTCACTTGGGTAGCTCATTTACAACTATAGTACAGTGAAACATAACAATTGACCTTTTCATCATTAAAGTTTCATAAAAATAAAACATAAAAACATCCACTAAAAATGATTGGAATCGTCTGTATTTATAGTGTAAATAAGAAATAAACCACAACCCATGATTCCCAAAATATTATACTGGTGGTGCAAAGCAAGGAACATTTGACTGCACAGTAAAGCATAAGAGTAACATCAATGAAACATGTTTTGCTGGTCTTTGTGAATAATAGCATGCAGTTGCCAGTTTTAAGTGTAAACAATGTAAAACTAAACAGAATGACAATCAAGTCATGTAGTTCAAACCAAGTCCTAAAATTGGAGACTTGAGTCTGACTTGAGTCCTTTACTTGTGATATTGATCTTTTGTCTAGAGGACACATTAACCAATCCGGCTACATACATTTATTGTTTTGCATCACAAGTGCTAATATTGTATATGCCCCAGGACTGAATGAGCTCTTATTTGAATGCCTGCATGAGATATTAGAAATTTACTCATTTCACAAAGCATGTACCATAGTCTTGTCTTGTCTGGTTTCACCTACAGAAAGAAAAGACTTCTCATTTTAATTAGCTTGACAAAAAAATAGAGTGAATTTATGAAGGGCTTGACCCTGAGCTCAGAGCTCTGAGTGAGCCACCGGGCCAGTGTACTTTCCCACGGTTTAATATTTCACCAGTGCGCTGTGTAAATTAGCCTTACTGAAAATGTTTTAAAAGTCTATTAAATAATGCGTCTCTTGTTGCTAAACATAGACATCACCCCTGCTTTGGGTTATCCACCTGACCTACATCTTTTGATTAAATCCAAGTGCACTTGGGAGCTCCATCTGCTTCATGCTTTTAGCCTTAGCCAGCACTCGTCACTTCGATGAGGAAATGTAACCGGTTACTAGATAGAGGAGAGCTCACATTCAGGCCATTATTCATGGACAGTCAGCTTTTATATGTGGACACACAAAGTGGCACGGTCGCATGAGCCTCATCAATCATTTAGTTAAAGTGCAGTGATGCCGGGATTAAGGTAACCCTTATGATCAAATCCAGAAAATGCAGGTGATTTTCATTAAACTAACTAAACTAACGATACCAAATGTCATGTTTAACGACATCCTGCAAATGCCTGAATTGTCATTCGGATTCATGCATTACTCTGTGAAATAAAGGAAATCTCGCATCTCGTGTACAAACCTCACTGGCATCAGTACCAGAAGTTCAACGGGTTCTTCAACGGTTCTATTGTGTGCTCCACCCCTCAACAAAGAAATGTGTTGCGGTGCTTCTTCAACAGAGGTAACCAGTTGTGACTGTGCGAGGCCGCCATGGTTTTCTATTACTCCCACAGTCTACTCATAGCATTTCCCTTCTTTGCTTTCCCTCACTCGCTCCCCTCTCGGTGTATCTCACTTGGATCTGCAGTGCAGGGCTATTTTCCAAGCCATTTAGAAACTGCACCCAGTTGTGAGTGGATCATTTGATGTACCGAGGATTAGCTCCTGACTTGCGTGCAGGTGTGTAATTGCGGTTGTATGACGATTACATCAAACAGTCTGGTCCATCAGTCGTTTTTTTTCATATAGTTTGTCCCCATAAATCAGGCGCCATCAAATCAAGACAGCTTTTAAATTTGGCGTCCTTGTAGAGTTTATCCTTTCCACGATGGACCTGCAGTATGTACAGACGCTTCAGTTTTAATTGACACTCTCTAAGAGGGAGTCATTTAACTGTATATTGATTATTATTGTGATTGTACAGTAATTTGCTTAGATATGGAACTTTAGTGCTGTCCACAATATTTGTAATGGCGGACAAGAATTGTTCGCTAAGTAAGGGGCTGATGTGTTTTGATGAGTTTAGGGCCAACGCTGTTGCAAATTGGCAATAAATAATTGTCATAGTGATGAGTCAACTGTTCTCATGGCTTTGTTTCTTGTCCCTGAAATGAAAAACGACTTCCTGAATTGGTAATAAAATAGAGAAATCTCCACTTTGTGGCATCCTAGCCAAAAGCAGCCGTAGCGACACCCCGGCTTGGAGTGAAACTGCAGCAGAAACAGACGTGTATCGAGGCACATGCGCGAGCGTGGCTCCGCTGTAACGTCTCCATGTGAGCCTGACACAGAAGTATAACGATGCCTTTTGGGCTAGAAGCGGGATACTCACCTTGACTTGTTGCCTACCAATTGTACGGCAACTACTTGGAAAATATGGTATAGTGCTAGTGGTCATATTGTGGCTGGTCAGTATATGTGTATGTAGCTTCCAAGTACTTTCATGTACTGCTTTGAGGCATTAAAGACTCTTAAGATAACTATTTCTCAAAAGTTCTAAGGCAGTAACCCTCAGCACAAACCCAAGAAGAGGGAAAGAGGTATAAGTAAGGTTTGAAGCCAAGGCCCCGACTTCCTCTTTCAGGTTTAAGCTTCTTTTTGGCCCCAAAGAAAAGATTAGTCCCTCTTGGCCCTGGAGTGGAGAACCCCTAAGCAGCTGGTTCCCAGACAAGGTCAGACCCTCAGAGCCCTTAAAGACCAGATGTGCCCGAGGCTGCAGAGCAGGAGACGTTGTCTTAATCCTTAAAAGTTCACGCTGAGTTCAGAATCTTTGATCTTTAAATTGATTCTTACTGTATGTTACGTGTAACTGGTAGTCATGGCCATAACATCCAGTTTTAGCCCCCTCTGGCTTCTCTGTGTTCTTGTCAGCCCAGGGACAGTTTCCCCGTGCGTCGCCTTCGTTGCATTTCTTTTCGTACTGCGGCACGTGCCACATGACTCCTTGTAATTGCATGTGTTGGCAGCATAATGGCATAGGGCGGTGGCAGAAGGCGGCGGAGCATGAAGCAGAACGCTGCCTTGTGTGCCTCAACAGGGACGCTGTGGCTTCTGAGGTCTCCGCTGTCTGCCCTAAGCCTCACAGAGATGTCAGGAAGTCAGCAAGGTGGAAGCAATGCAATATCACAGCACACTGCTTCTGTCTACGTGGAGTGAGATGTCACTCACTGTATAATTTAGCCCACAGTGTGCTTTTGTACCCTCTTGAACATCAGCAACGTGGCATTCAGGAGCCTGATTACATCTTTTATAACCATCACGGCTATTTGCCGGTGGAGGTGAGGGATGGATGGTAGTTAATCACCACATGGCCAAGCTGTAAAGGATTTTTAGAGTCTTAGGAAAAACAGAGGAATCAATGTCAATTTAATCCAAAACACACATCCCCTTTACAATGAAAACCAGATGCAGGAAGTCTATTAGTTCCCCACTGTAGCACCGCCGTCCCCACTTATGACCTACGCAATTCGGATGAGGTCCTTTTGGAAACTATCATTCATTTTTACAACAGTACCTTGTCACCTGTATCGTAAACACTTGCGCAAATACTATTTTCATGATTAAAACATGCAATTTCACCTTCACGTTGAAAATAAAAAAAATGTTTGAAAAGCATGCTATCATCACAATGTTTACTTGTATTGATGCTTCTCTGTTTTGTCAAAAAGACACATTTCCCTCAGAGGTGACTTGGGGGTCCACCCGTGGGCCGTATCCCTTTTGATTCTTGTTGACTCAATCTGATTTGGTTTGCATTGATTCAGTAGAGCTCAATTCCCTTTGCAATCTATAGGGAAATGAATGGCCTTTTACTTTAACCTCCCCAAAGTCATAACATGATCTATAACACAAAAGCAATGTCATTACAGCTTTCAAGTAACAGCTTTGTGAAGGTCGCATCAATTAACCCTGCTAAGTGATTAGATTTTTGCCGATTAATGTTATTGTAAAAGTCGTAATTGTCTTGTGTTGCAACATTGAAAGCGCCTTTGATATATTTTAAGTAGATGAAGTAAGTCTTAAACCTCAATCCCAAATCCTGTAATCCTCTGAGACTATTTTCCAAGGTTTCAATCAAAGGGGGAAGCTTCAACTGGATGTATTGAACAGGTTGTCCAACAAGTCATCAAAGAGTCCCAGTTGCACTTGCAATTCATTTGAGTGTGTTGGGTATCAAGTTCTGAGGGTTGTGGTTTTATCCAGCTTTCCTGTGTGGAGTTCCTTCTGGCCTTTTACTCCAGGTTCCTTCAATGCTCCAAAAGCATGCAATGTGATTAATTTAAGACCCTACATTGTCCTTAGCTATGAGTGCTAGTGGTTGTTTGTCAATGTTTGCCTTCAGTATACATATGTACGGCAATTGACAGGCGACCAGTAGGAGACCAGTACCTCTAAACTTAAGTAAGCTGGGATAGGCACCAGCACACCCGTGACCCTCATGAGGTTGTGTATTATGGAAAATGGTTGAATGGGTGGATTTTGACTTAGTAGGCATCCCTGACAAGGTGTGTTTCAATTTGTATTATGCTGTACTTATATTTACCAAATTAAATGGATGAAGTTGTGCTAAGTTACAACTGAGATTGATTGTCAAAAAGCCAAACAAGTGGAAATGCATGACATGTGAAGCAAGATATGTCAATCCCTTGATGTGAAATTTGACTTGATTTCATACCCAAGGCAGATGGCTGGCTAATCCGAAATGTGAAATAGATTTTTCATGAGCCTTATTTTATATGTACTGTACTTACTAGGGGTGTTAAAAAAAAATCGATATATCGCGATACTACATCGCGCAATTCTCGAATCGATTCAATAATAGGCAAAATCGATTTTTATTTTTATTTTTTTATTTTTATTTTTTTATTTTTTTAGGATTCACACCTTAAGCATGGAAGAATGTTATATGAATGCAACATTAAGCCTTAATATTTTATTTCAATGCTGTTCAAACATGAAACAAATTACAACCTCTATAAGACTGAAATTTCAGATACATAAATAATACATTTTCATATCAATCTTACACTCTACAAGCTTACTGATTAGTATTTTCTAAATTTGAATGAAAAAAAATCGCAACAATCGACTTATAAATTCGTATCGGGATTAATCGGTATCGAATCGAATCGTGACCTGTGAATCGTGATACGAATCGAATCGTCAGGTACGAGGCAATTCACACCCCTAGTACTTACATATTTTTTTGTATTTTTTTTCCCCACGTTTGTTAACAATACTGTTCTCTGTGGTGTGCCAAATTTACAAGACGTTTATTTTCACTTGACAGGGACATTTTAGAGTTTTTGTTCAGGTCCTATACTGTATCTGCATATTGTGGTCCCTTACTTTTCCCATTTGAACAGTCTATTAATTACGGTATTTTCCGCACTATAAGGCGCACCGCATTATAAGGCACACCTTCAATGAATGACATATTTTAAAACTTTTTCCATATATATGGCGCTATAGTAAAGGCTGGGGTTACGTTATGCATCCATTAGATGGTGCTGTGCTAAAGGGAATGTCAACAAAACAGTCAGATAGGTCAGTCAAACTTTATTAATAGATTACAAACCAGCTTTCTGACAACTCCAGTCACTCCCAAAATGAATAAACAGCTGTTTAAGTATTTTCTCTGAGGTAAAGTATTAGTATTAGCTAGCGATCCAAGATGGCGGGATCTTCTGCGCATGCGCGTCACCGATCGTGCAGGGTCACCGATAGCGTCTTGACAGCGAGACCTGTTGTGGCTCAATATTGATCCATATATAAGGCGCACTGGATTATAAGGCGCATGGTCAGCTTTTGAAAAAATTGAAGGCTTTTAGGTGCGCCTTATAGTCATGAAAATACGGTAGTTCAGAATACTATGGGGGCTTGTAATGCACATTAATACTTAGCTGCACAGCCACAGATCAATGGGCTGACAATACCATGTGATGAGCACATCATCAGTTCAAGACAACTTCAAGAGTGTATCCCTGTTGCTATGAAGATGCAAATCTCTGCCATGCTCAGCTGACACGCCAAGTCAAGCCAACAAGTGAATTGTAAAGGAAAAATTGTCCACCACATTTAACCCCTGCTAGGATAGAATACAGGCAACAATGATCCAGTTACGTCTGTGACGTTCTACCCAGAGTCCAGGAAAGCAGAATTTCCTCTAGGCCTAAGCACAACTCCTCCTTTACCCTACCTCTCTCTGGGAGCAGCCACTCTACTTTTGTTGTGATACACGTACATCTGGTTTGGACAAGAGTCTCCACAACTCATCGGAGACGAGGCATAGGGATGAGTTCGGGGACGGATTTGAAATTGGTGCATTAGCCAGCTCTCATATCAACAAACGCTCCCTGCGTTCTTGGTGCTGTTCATTCCCATCCACCATGAAATTAACAATTCCAGCTGAGCCAATTGGCAGAAATGCTTCAGAGGAAACTCAAGCCAGAGACCGGGTTTAGCGATGTAAACGTCAAATAGCCTGGTAGCCATCAGACGTCACAATTAGGGCCTCTTCTCTCCTTGGCATACGGTTGTCCACCAAGAAATGTATCCTGGGCTTGTTAAACACTTCCAGACTTGTTTTGGAGTTTCAGAGAAATATTATTTTGTATGATTTTAGAAAAGAAAAACAAACAAACCCTGAAGCGTTTATTCAAGTGCACATACTCATACACGCACCGTACATGAGCTTGACACAGAGGCTGCAGTTACGCTTTAGGCCAGAGGTGGCAGTCGCAAGTAAAAAAGTGACAAATTCCTTCAGTCTGCCGCAGGGCAGCTACTTAAGTGTGAATGTGTGAGCGCACAAATAGTGTATCCACTGTAAAGCATCTTTGAGTGTCCAAAAAAGCACTATATAAATCTGATGCATTATAATAATAATAATAATAATAATAATTACAATTTACATCTTAAAGAGGACATATTTTTTAATTGCTTGCATACAAATAGTTGTGTCTCTGGAATGCCTGCCTATACATCAAATGTGATACTAAACAACCTAATAAATCCTATGTTAGCTGCCTATTTCTGAAAATGTGTCTGTATCTTAGCCTTTCCTAATTTTCCCCAAACTGTTAAAGGCGCAGTCTGCCGGATTCACTCAGGAAAGTTCACTCTTTAAATACAGGATGTACACACTTTCTCTCAGTCTACACATCTGTGTTTATGTTAATCTTTTGTGGTGATTTCGTCCTAAACCCCCACCCCCCCAGCCTGTATTTTGCCATTTTGTGTTTGTTTTGTAAACAGCGGGATGTATGTTTCTGTGGAAAGATAGCGTTTACAACCCTCCAGCCAATCGCAGAGCGGGGGGTGGAGTGTCGCAAACGGGGCCGGGCGAAATCACCACAAAAGATTCACATAAACACAGATGTGTAGACTAAGAGAAAGTTGAAGTGTGTACATCCTGTATTTAAAAAGTGCATTTTCCTGAGTGAATCCGGCAGACAGTCCCTTTAAGTAACAGTTACAATATAGTAACAATAATATCGCCCCTAGATGGAGTTTCTCCATGACTTGGCTGCTAGCTCCATCATTTACAAGACAAACCCAGACTACACTGTCTGAAACACTTAAGTCAAAGCCAAAAGGTAGGCAGAGCTGCACTGAGTTTTACTGGATGCGCAGATTAGCTTCTGATAAGCGGCATATTTCTCTGTGAAATTGTTGAGGTGTTTGTTTGTTGATTTTGGATGCTTTGTTTTTTTACATTCAACCTTCTGCTCTGCCCCAGCTTGTTGTCATGGTAACCAAATCCATACTGGACTCCACAGGAGAGAAGATAGGATGAGCAGTAGCTCATTTTAATGAAAAAAAAAGAAGGAGGAAAATAAGGCTGATTTGGAGAAGGCTTAAAAAAAATGTACTGTAAACTTAGTACTTGATCCTCGGGGCATTTTGAAAAACTGTAATGCTGTTACTGGAGGAAAAGAAAATTCTCAACATGTCTCATTTAGTACTTAAAAAAAAAAAAAGTGGGACGTTGGGACATTTACAAGTTTCTGTTTTCAAAAGCTAACCTTGCCGTCAATGACTTATGGAGTGCTCTGCTGAGGAGCAACTTTTGTTTATTTGAGTTTTTGAAAAGTTCTGCATAGATGACTACACTAACATCCCCTTACATGGATCTGCAAAAATGTTTGAAAGACACAGTCATATTGAGTAATAAACATGCCCGTGACATGGACATTTGCACCAACTGCTTGTCCTACCTCTCTTATCCAAACAGGTATTCTTAATGCTTCTGTACTGCATAATTCAATTTGGGAATTGAATTTGTTTTAACCTATATTTAGCCAGGTAAGACAAATGAGAACATATTCTCATTTGCAATGTTGACCTGGGAGCAGACAGCAGAGTAAAATGGAGCAAAAACAATGGCAAATATAAATACATGAACAAGAAACTGTACAGTGTGATTATAGTTACATAATACATTACGTTATGTCATAGCACATAGGTTCAAAATGGGCTAAAGCGGTTGCAGCGATCATTACTGTATCTCTTACTATCTTAAGTTATGGGAGTGCTATGTCCCCACTTATCACAATACAACAATTTCTCATGCAATGATATGGAACGGCGGCCTTGACTCTATAGCTAAATCGCTTTGTGCTTAAAAAAACTTGTTGTCCCCTCAGGAGGCAGTTCCGACAAATAAGGGAGTGGCCCCGTACTCCCTACTTCCTTTCCTCCGTAACCGGGCGGGAGTCACATGACTACAGGGAATTACACGTTTGCAAAGTACTTCTATTTCGACACGTCTCAACCTCATGAGAGTGAAAAACTTTTTTGCGATATTTGACGTCGTGTTTCCATTACCGGCTTGCTTTTGCGCAACTTGCCTTTTGCGCTAAACTGAGGGTAATGGAAACGCACAAGTGTCAACAAGTTCATTAGCTTGAGCTACACACATAAATATCCATGTATTCTGTCAATCATAAATCATGAATGAATGTGACTTTCTCATGCATGCAACTTAGAAAAATGGCGTTTCTGACTACTGTATTTAATCTGGTGTGACCATGTAGCCAATTTTTTTTTCTTAATGTTTTTACTCTTGAAAAACATGAACGCACAAGAAAGAATTTGTTTTTATTATAAAATTGTTTTTTGTAAACTGAGTGTAAAATTGTGGTAAAACCAACTTCATAAAGTCACTTGAAGAGAGACATTTCCATTGAATATTTAGCAGATGTCATATATATGATTAATAGAATGAGCAGCACAGTCTTGTCTAGCACTTTCTTTCGGCTCAGTTGACACTTGTAAGACAAGATGTGTGCTTGCACTCGGCTGTCCTCTCTGGCTGGGTTCAAACCCGTTTGCTGTGTTTAGTCAAGTGGCTGAGGAAACATGCTGCGTCACTGAACTCGAAAGGAAACATATAGGGAAATGGGAAATTCTGTTCAAAGCCTTTTGAAAATAAGAAATCTTGTTTTAATAGGAGCCTGCCGTGTACTTGCCACCTTTTGCTCACTGACGCTCAACTAAACTACAGCCTATTCACAAACCAAAGCGGCAACAGCGAAGCCTTTCCCCTCCCCCGAGCTTTCCTGTTGCCCGTTACTGCACATGGGTCTGATTTGCTGCCTTATTAGAGGGTGTTTGCCTCCTGTAAATGAAATACCCAAAGAGGCCAGTGTCCGTCCACTCACCTCCTTGTCTCTGGTCTGTCTAGACCACAGGGACAGTCCTGTCTGCGCCTCACAGTAACCGAGCAGCGGGATACGTACGTAGATTGCTCTGATGACAGACAGACAGTTGTTTTTCACTCACACTGTACAATCAGTCAGTAATAACTGTCACTGACATGGCTCAACCTCCAGAAAATAAAAATGAGCGACAGGTTCAAGATTTTCAGGAAGGCAACCGCCATGTTTACATGGCTCTAAATCTCCGCGCAAGGCCAAATGTTATATATACAGTCAAGGCTATCTGAGAAACCGGCGGACATGTCCTCCGCAAACACAACCGATCTCTTAATCTTGCTCTGTTTGAACCTTCCTTTTCCCTTCGTCTCCTGGACTGACACAGGGATAAAGCAGCGACGTGTCTCATTTTTCAGAATTAAGGCAGCCCTTTTAACTTGATTAAGACATTTTTTCCCGTCCTCAAGAGACGTTTTAAAAAATGTTTAAAGACCAAATAACATGAGCACGTCTCCGAGCCATGCCAAAAACCCTTTCCGCTTGGAAATATTTGCTTTGGACGCCAGCCTTGCCCAGCACACAACACAGGCAATTATGGGAGCTATTTTAAACGGGGAGAGATCTACTGACAGGCGACGCCTCATTTGGAGGGATGAAGGAATCAGGAAATGAAACCTTCATTGATGCACTGAGCGTATGGAAAGAGAATTCCCGCAGGCCTTCTGAAGCTGTTTGCATATCTCACAGGCATGTTGCGCATGTATTAGGGACATTTGGGTTCATGCGTGCGTTATAGCAACTTCCCCGTTTCAAGCAGCTCCTCTCTTTGTTATTGCCAACTCCATGAAGTCAACAGCGAGGCACACTACAAGGTAATTCAACGAAAACCAAACTCTGTGGCCACAGTGGTTCGTAGGTTGCAGACAGGTTTGTTGCTTGAATGTAAGAATTGGACAGCAGACTTGGTCCATGAGTGTGACCTGCCACTGACTGACCTGTCAAGTCCCCGAGGTTGCCGACTCGTCAGGTGCCATTTCAAACTGTCTGTGCATCTGTCTCTGCACTTCTGTGGGGAAGGAAGAAGAAGACAGAGTAGATTTTAATTTGTAACTCTGCCGGGCTGAGAATTCCCCAGAAAGGAAACTTAACCTAGAGGCCTTCTCAGACTGGACAAATAGACAGTAATTTAGTTTCGCATGACGGTTTATTAAAAAAACAGCCTTGTATACACAGCAGATTATTGATTCAACGAGCAGTGGGGTGGATAAGGTTCCAGTGTGGTCGGTAGTGATAGAGCTCAGGTCTCCAGGGGAAGAGAGAAAATGGAGTGTTACCTCCAGAGCCACAGTGCACTCACGCACAGTTCTTTGGACCAAGAAAAGCAAAACAATTTTTTTTTTTGCAAGATTTCTGATATTGAGAGACAAGTTTGTGTCCCGTTTGGGCATAGCAGTGAGGAGTGTGTGATTTATTATTAGTGTACGTCTCACTTGTGCTTGTGGCCATTTCTTGTCCTGTGGGAGAACCGAGCCTCAGGCGATATCTTAAAAAAGACCCCGTCTGCCTCTGTCTGCATTAACTTGGTCACTTGTCACCCTACTGCAACCACGCCACCCTTCCAAGTCACCCCGCCCCCACCAAGTCTCCCTCCTCCTCGACTCCCGCTTCCACCCTTCTAACTGCATTCCTGCTCCACGGGGCTGACAGACACTCGTCATCAGCAGGTACTCTAGCCCAGGTGGATCAGGTTTCTCACTTGCCAGGGGTTTGTGCTGCATGTGCAATTTTATGGCTTAGGCATGCTGCAGTTGGCAGTTTCCGTGCAGGTCTGGTGTGCTGCCATTTCGGATACCTATTAGTGAAGTCATGGCCTCTGCAGACAGATTAAGACAAGCCCTTTTGGCATTCCGATATATTTAACAGTGTTGGCAAATATACATCACATTTTTCTCAAGCTTCTTGTTCTTGACATCATATGCTCATGCACGAAAAGCATTTGTCATTTCTATCTTTTCTGCTTGACCTTGGTCACTTGTTCCATTTACATGTTATTTTGTTGAGATTCCACCCACTGGCTGTCTCTATTGTACGGAGCCCCTAAGGTGACATGGTAGAAAGAAAAAAAACAACAACTTTGCGTTCCCTCGCAAAAAAATTTGCGTTCGAACGCAATCTTTGCATTCGAACGCAGTTGTTTTGCGAGGGAACGCAAAGTTGTTTTTTTCGCCTGCCATGCCACCTTAGCTGCGCCGTAAACACTTCCGGGTCATCTTCCATGTGACCAAAAGCGACGAGGATGGAACGTTTGTAAACATGAAACAAAACATTGGGAAAACTTTCCCAAAACGACTAGGATGGAGCATGTATTTTTCCACTGCTTTGTTTACACGTCGCTTTTTTTCCACATGGAAGATGACCCGGAAGTGTATACGGCGCGGCGAAGGAGACATGGTAGGCGAAAAAAACAACTTTGCGTTTCCTCGCAAAACAACTTTGCGTTCAAACGCAAAGATTGCGTTCCCTCGCAAAGTTGTTTTTTTTTTTTTTCTACCATGTCACCTTAGGGGCTCCATAGTACTATGACTCAAAGGTAAGGAAAAACAAAGTATCCATTCCATTCCATTGGAATAATTTCATTTCCATATCCATTCCAATTTTACATAGATGTAGTGTGAATGTTATTACGACATTTACTTGGATATGCTATACTGCACATGTTAAATCAATTAATTAGTAAAAGTAAAAATTGGGATAGATTTTTAGGGCCAGATCTCATGCAGATTAAAATGAATTTTTCCAGTATTCAATTAGTGTTTTATAAAGAATCTTCTTTTCCTTTCGGCTTCTCCCTTCAGGGGTCACCACAGCGAATCAGTTGACTCCATCTAAACCTGTCCTCTGCATCCTCTGCTCTCACACCAACTACCTTCATGTCCTCTTTAACTACATCCATAAAGCTCCTCTTTGGTCTTCCTCTAGACCTCCTGCCTGGCATTGTGGGGGTGGTATGGGGGGATGGGGGTGTCTTCTCCTAATGTAGGGGTAAGCACGTTGAGCACAACAAAATGTCACTGGAGAAGTTTACCGTCCACGTTAGCGACCGTCCACAAATTAAATTCCCAGAGTGACCAATATAAATGAGAACTTGAATCCCATATACACCACCCCCTTGAATATATAATTTGTGGACAGTCCCTAACTTCTACTCGCACTGATCATGCCCTCCTCATC
The DNA here is from genome assembly GCF_051991245.1 of Festucalex cinctus. NCBI lineage: Eukaryota > Metazoa > Chordata > Actinopteri > Syngnathiformes > Syngnathidae > Festucalex > Festucalex cinctus. Next base: position 8,155,992 of record NC_135412.1, read on the forward strand.
GGCCACAGTTTCAACTTCACTTTTGGCTGGACACAAATCTTTGGTTAGGGCGTATTTTCCCCCTTTAATGTCCGCTGTGGGACGCAATAATTTCCCATGAGTGTCTTTGTAGTCATTCAAAGTCATGTGATTTTATGCATGTGTACAACACATTACGGGACGATGATCACATGAAAAAATGGCCGCTACTGTACCTAAAGCAAAAATATCTCTTAAAAGTACTACAAAATCATAATCGCTCAGTATAAATTTTTGTTTTTTTCAGGGAAGAGTTTAAATGAACCATTTCACAAACTAGCTGGTTAGTTTTTAATAAATGGTGTACTGCTTTAAAGTGTGTTTGTGAGTAAAGTGAGAAGAAATTACTTTTTGTGTCATTTTTGTTTTGGTTGTTTGCCATTATTATTATTATTATTATTATTATTATTATTATTATTATTTTATTTTTTAACCTGTCGTAACATTGGCATTGTTTCAGTTAAAGTTCGGCATACACTGCCAGTGCACAAGTGCACAAAGTAAGGCCTATAAAAGTCATTTGAATTTGTTGTGGAAAAACCTATGACCATGCAGCCAGTTACGTTCAAATTAACTTCAGTTACGTTGTGTTCCGTGCCTGCAAAGACATTGTGTTTGGTAAACATTAATATTACAGCTTGTACTTATACTAATATTATCATTTAACTGAAAGCATAACTCTTGTCTATGGTAACCGAGGCCTCACAGAGTGACTTTAGCCCCCTAAAAAAAAAGAAAAAAGATATTCATCTGTTCTTTATTAAAACTCTCTCTGTTCAAAGACTTGCTTATTATGATTGTGGTTTACAAGTAGTTTTCCCGACTCTGGCAAGTAGCACTCTTGTGTACCTTATGTTCTGTCCTGAAGTGATTCTATTAATTGTATCTTGTGTCTCTTTATGCAGATGTGGACGAGTGCTCGGAAGGCAACGGCGGATGCCAACAGATCTGTGTCAACATGATGGGCAGCTATGAATGTCGCTGTAGAGATGGATTCCTCCTGAGTGACAACCAGCATACCTGCATCCAAAGGCCAAAAGGTTACATGCACAATAATGCACACGTGCGCTTTAATGATCTGACTAAGTAGGAAAAGATTAGCCACAAAAGTCTTATTTGGACCATTATCTGATGATTTATTCTACCATATTCAGTAGGCCACATGTAAAAGTCATATTTTACTATTTTATGACCACAATTATTTTGTACTGTATCTGTATTTAAACTGGAGGGTTAGCAATATAATACGTTTTCATCTGCAGGGGCAAACGAAAGAAGAGTGGTGTAAATTGAACCCATTCAATGTTTGATAGCATTTGGAGCCGTTGGCGGTTGGAGTTCGCCCAGGGTGTTGTGAGCAGACAAAACCAGAGCTGCCAACTGTTTCGGATTGTCCATGTTTTGTTACGTAAATCCCTCAACGCGACCTCGTTAAGCCTGGAACGTGGTAGTAAACGAGCAAAAATACTTAGTGGATAATTGTGATTTTTTTTTTTTTTTTTTTTTTGACAACACACCGCTAAACCGTGACGTCAAGGTCCAAAAGTTATCGAAAAGCTAATTAAGCTGATAAGCTAAGCTTATTAACTCATTCACTCCCAGCCACTTTCACAGAAGCAATCCCGTTCGCTCCCGGCTGTTTTACTGGATTTTGACTGATTTTGCAAGGCCCACAGAATATTGTGTTCAATTGCTATAAAAGCATGGAACCTATCAAAAGAAAGATTAAAGTCTCTTCTTTCATCAGGAAAAAAAGTATGTTTCTTTCTCTTTCCATTTTGCAGCAATTAGCATTAGAAGAGAGCTAAGTTTCATCAGTTTTCACAAATCTATTTAAAATTGTAAGTAATTGAGCTTTTTTTCTAGATGGCCCTGGTTGATCTCCTTTGCTCTGCTGCCACCTGCTGGCCGTTTGTGTAATAACTACTATTTCTGCAACCGTTCTTTGCAGCTGAGAGGCTGCATCAAAGCCTTCTGTAGCATAAAACAAAAAAAACAAAAAAAACGTATAAATACGTCTTTGGGACACTTAAAACATAAAAAAAACATATTTACACGTTATTGGGAGCAAATGAGTTAAGAATGGAAACACAATTAAAGTGTACCTCCGGAGCCCCATTTTGAGGTATTGATGGGGAAACGGAGCAATACTAATATTATTTGATGAATAAGTGGTGTTCCCATTTTTGTGTCTGGCCTTGTATGTGCCAAAATAATTCCACTGGTTAATGCTCTTTGCCATGGTTGGGGTGGATGTGACATCGCCACTTTGACAAGGCCGTCACTCGCACCCATTAGTTACTACTGAGTGAGACGCCAGATCGTTTGTCAATGGATGTAAAGCTTTCATCCAGACTCTGTTATTTATTTATTATGATTTATTTCAACGGATAGAATATAACCCGACAGACAGGCTTCTGATTTTCATATGGCGGGAGAATACATACGTGACAACAACTCCTCCTGTCTCATCTCATTTGTCAGCAAATGGGCGTCGACATTCACGGATCGATGGACCTTGAGTGAGTATGGACTCTGGAGAGTTGCGGGAATTACTCCGATTCATCCAAAAATGCCACATTGAATTGGGGTAGATGGCTGAGCTCACACGGCTTTCAACGTAGTGACGTCACAGCTTCGCTCCTCGCCGCAAATATGGCTGCGAGCAGTAGCTGCCATGGTGTCTTGATAAATATGTTCCGGGAGCTATTCATGTATAAGATTGCTTTAATACCACCGACCAGCGTAACACAAAACGTATTGGATGTAGTTTATCTTAGTAATCCATATAACTTCATCCTTCGGATGACTTTATTTATAACCCCACTCTCTGTATAACAGCCAGAGATGGGTACCTTTCACGTTTGAACTGGTACTTGGGAAATCTGGGAATATCCATACCGGTGCTCAACGATACACATTTTCGGTACTTTTGTTCTCTCTCTCTCTCTCTCTCTCTCTCTCTCTCTCTCTCTCTCTCTCTCTCTCTCTCTCTCTCTCTCTCTCTCTCTCTCTCTCTCTCTCTCGCTCTCTCTCTCTCTCTCTCTCTATCTATCGCTCTCTCTCTATCGCTCTCTTTCTCTCGCTCGCTCTCTTTTTTTTAATTTTTAAAATTATTTATTTATTTGGGTGGTAATGAATGTTAATAATTTATTATAATAATAATTTCATTCAACAGTAAAATCGTCTTCAAAATCAATTAAAACAAGTATTTTTCAATATACGAACTTGACAAATAGCAACCATTTAAAATTTAAAACTAACGAGCCAGAGAGGAATAATTTGAAAAATAAAGATATAACATTTTACAATTACTGAAGTATAATTAATACACATAAATCAATATTACAAAAAAACAACAACAAGTGTGAAGCAAAGTTCTGTGTAGTGGACACCACATGGAACGAAGTTAAACAGTAAATATATAAATTAATAATTATATATATAATTGTATATTGTATATATTCTATATCTATATATATTGTATATTATATACATTAATAATTTTTCAAGAACATAAAGCCTTGGTTGGAAGAGGACATGACGTGGACAATGCAAATAAAGAATACAAATGCGACACAAATATGATCCGAAACCTTTCGAACCCCGACGAAACCCAACATTTGCAACGTTGAATGGAGCCATCAATGATTGTACACTGGTTATCTGAATTACAAAACATATTTTTGCAACGCATAATAATTCAGCAGATTCCAGTTTGAGCAGAGATTGCGATGGTCGTCATTGCACTCTGATGATCCAAACTAGCCTAGATTGTGCAAGTTAGATTATGGGATCAAGCTGGCCCGGTGAACTGTCACTGTTTACATTTCATAAACGCAGTGTTATTTGAGCGGAGTAAAAAGCTGGATCGTGTGTTTCAAAGCGCCACTACTCTATCCATGGTGCCAGAAGCAGAGTGTGAGCACCAGGCCGGTCTCCTCATGTTTGACAAATGTGCTCACTATTCCTGTTAACATTTCATTTTTATATTAATTTGAACTTCATTGCTTCCAGATGAAATTTAGATGAGGCGATAGTAGAGATAACGTAAATGTAATAAGACTCAGATAGCAGGTCTTCTGTCATTCTTTCATTATTTTTGAAAGATGACTTGCCTGCTTATTATTCAACACCTTCTCATTCCCAACTCATCCAAAGTGAACACTTGATCAGTGAAATACGAGTGGAGCTTATTAGCTGCCGGGACCCTTCAAAGGGTCACGTTTGGATCTAATAGTTCCCTTCGAGGCATGACGTGCGTGTAACAAGAGTACATTTATTAAAAGAGCCTTTGGAAATCGTTATGTTATATGATGTGTGAACGCTCAAATTGAGGTCTGGTTAAGGTTTATGCACAAAAAGCACCTGGTTAGAGTTACAATATACTGCGGCTTTGGCTCAAGTTATGACTTCCTCAGGGCCGTGTGAGCTTTACCTTCATGGTGACAGTAAGACTTTTTCATCATGCTGGCAATGTTGTGCTTGAAAAGAACTAATGACACCGTTTCAAGTGTTCTGTTTTCTGTTGTGGTGTGTCACCACAGTATGAACTTTGGTCACCAGTAGCAAAGTGTGGAGCTTGTTTGATCCGTCTCCCATGACATATTTGGCACACATCATGCAGCTAACATCACCACATTCTCTTCTTTAAACAAGTAGGCTCCTTTGCAAAATTGAGTACCGTATTTTACGCACTATAAGGCGCACCTAAAAGCCTTCAATTTTTTTCAAAAGCTGACCATGCGCCTTATAATCCAGTACGCCTTATATATGGATCGCCATCTTGGAACGCTAGCTAATACTAATACTTTACTTCAGAGAAAATAATAAAACAGCTGTTTATTCATTTTGGGAGTGAATGGAGTTGTCAGAAAGCTGGTTTGTAATCTATTCATAAAGTTTGACTGACCTATCTGACTGTTTTGTTGACATTCCCTTTAGCGCAGCACCATCTAATGGATGCATAACGTAACCCCAGCCTCTACTGTAGCGCCTTATATATGAAAAAAGTTTTAAAATATGTCATTCATTGAAGGTGCTCCTTATAATGCGGAAAATACGGTAGTTGACCGTGACAGCACCAGCGACCAATCCCTTGTCAGTCACAATGTTGGTGTGATCTGTGTTGTTGTTGATAATATTTTTTCTAGTATTATTACAGCATTGTGATGAAGGGAATTGGAAGGAATGATTGCGTCTCTGCCTGTGAATTGGACCTGAAGAATAGATTCACGCGCCACCTTTCTTCGCGAGTGGCTCAGGAACATAAATCCTTGAGAAAATGAAAAGTGAGCCTTTCTCCTAGCCAAGTAGGTTTAAATGCAGCTCTCCTTCTATTCTGCAGGATTTCTTCTTAACCCCGAGGGTGCACTTTTCTCATAAGTTTGACTGTTCCTGTTAAAAAGACACCAGCTCTCCATTTCTTTCATGAAAAAATACAATATTGTGAGCAAATTCTGACCTGCGGATGGTGTCGAGCTGGACTCGGTGTTGTCTGGCAATCTGGTTGCCGTCTGTTTTCCTCTGCCTGTTAGCAAACACTTGTTAGCATTGAACCTGTACCAATTAGGCAGCAGGGTTCTGATAGCCTCTCAGCTAATGACAAAGTTGCTGCTGGTCTGTCTCTTATTAGATTTGCCGTAAGCCCCCCACCAGCCCCCGAACAGAAATAACTCCAGCCAAATCAAGGTTCCGTCGTCTAGCTGGCCAAAATGTAACAGTTCATTTATTCTCTGTGAACATTTCTCCTCGTGAAGAGATAAAGTCTTTGAAAGGCCAGCCAAGGTGCTTGGTGCTTGATAGGAATGACATTTAGGTCAAGAAAGGGTCCACTGCTTTGGATTTGATTGAATGTTTACCTTTTAAAGGAGGATAACAGGAACCCTACAACACGTGTGTATGCGTGCGTGCGCGTGTGTGTTAGCGTGGAAGGATCCAGTGCACTGGAGCTTGGAAATTTCAGACTCAGGCAACCCACACATCCATATTTTCTGTTTTGCACATTTATGAACGCAAAGTAGGGCAATTACTTGAAGTGTGCGTTGATGGATTGGTAGGAAAGTCACGTACAGCAGCTAATGTATTCAGTCTGCTGCCCCCCTACTGCTTATTACACAAAATGAAAATGGTTTAAAAGTTCTGTCATAAAGTAGAGCAGCATGAGTTGTGGCGATTAAAGGAGGCATGTAATATTTGACTTGTCCTGTCACAGCATCAAGTACCGGTAAGTGCGTTTCCACTACCCTCAGTTTTGCGCAAAAGCAAGCTGGTAACACTGTATTTGCGGAAAAAAACTCCCAAATGTCGCCAAAAAGTTTTTGCGCTCTCATGAGGTGCTTTTTGAGACGTGTCGAAATAGAAGTATTTCGCAAAAGTGTAAGGGAAACGGTTTTTGCGCGTTAGTAGTCATGTGACACCCGCCCGGTCACGGAGGAAAGGAACCTAACACGTTGTTTATGTGTATTTTTATTAAACTTGTAACTACTATTTGTTTTGAGAATGATTAATTTCGGTTTTGTATTTTAGTTTTACATGCTGAAGTGATTTGTATCGGCTACTGCACGTCATGAGAGCAAAAGAGACCGAGCGAGCCTTGTTCGAGAAGTTGAATCAAAAGACAGAAGCTTGAAATCGTGTCCTGCCATGTCTGGTTAATTTAGCAGGGAAGACGCCAGAAAACATCAGAAACTTTAAACTATTTGTAACTAGGGGTGTTAAAAAAAATCGATTCGGCGATATATCGCGATACTACATCGCGCGATTCTCGAATCGATTCAATAAAAATTATTTTTATTTTTTTATTTTATTTATTTATTTTTTTTAAGAGCTCAGAATTGTTCATTCGGTAGTCTTACCGATTCAACGTCTTATCATCATTGCCTTTTTTTTTTTTTTTTTTTTTTTTTTTTTGTGTGTGTGTGAATCGATTTTTAAACTTCCATTTTTAATGGAAAAATATTCAACAAAACGTCTGACTTCGGGTTAGGATTCACACCTTGAGCATGGAAGAATGTTATATGAACGGAACATTAAGCCTTAATATTTTATTTTAATGCTGTTCAAACATGAAACAGATTACAACCTCTATAAGACTGAAATTTCAGATAAATAAATAATACATTTTCATATAAATCTTACACTCTACAAGCTTACTGATTAGTATTTTCTAAATTTGAATGAAAAAAAATCGCAACAATCGACTTATAAATTCATATCGGGATTAATCGGTATCGAATCGAATCGTGACCTGTGAATCGTGATACGAATCGAATCGTCAGGTACTAGGCAATTCACACCCCTATTTGTAACCCGCCTTTTACCCAGCGTCCGGGAACAACAACATTTTAGTGTTACAGGAAGTAGGAAGTACGGGGCCAATTGCTCTCCTGTCGGACTCGGAACTGCCTCCCAAGGGTATAACAAGTCTTTTTAAGCACAAAGCGATTTAGAGAACCAATATGCCACCGTTCAATGCACATTCCATATCTTTGCAGAAATCGCTTAACACGAGTTACATGCTCGCGCATATACACACAACACCACTCACACAACACCAACACTAAATGCCCGAACCCGCCCGATCAGTGGTGAGTGTTTTTAAAGTAATATAACTAGTACACGGGGGGTCCGTCTACCGTAAACAACATGAGCGCCTCCTTCAGAACAGCGAGATCTCGCGAGATGGGACATTCAGAGAATTGCGCCTCAGAAGCGTAACGCTCTTCAATGTACCCACCGACAATTCGAAATTGTACTTTATCGAAATAGTCGCTTTTATTTTTGCGAAAAAGGGTAATGGAAACGCACCTAGTGTGGCAGCAAGTGTGGCCAGGCGTTTGTGTCAAGATGGGAAATAGCAGAAAGTAGAGTGAAAATTTGTACCATCTAATTATTAAGTACTGTATATGTGGTGGAAGAGGAAAATTATGAAGTTTTGATGATGTAAAATTCCTAGACCGCTGTCTCCAGTCACTGCTGGAAGGAAACTGGTGTTAAAAAATATATCATAATATGCTAACAGGTTTTTACATTTTTTAAAGGTCCTATGCCATGAAAAACATGTTTTGTCCAAGTGTTGTACAATATGCATAACACAGGTCAAAATGAGTCTGTGACATGGTTGAAGTTTGACATCTATGTGTTTTGTCATTTGCATGCAATCGTCATTGAAAGGTCTAGAAAACAAGCAGATTTGATTTTGGCCCTTTTGTTAGGTACACGAGATGTGTGACTCATTATTCAAGTAAACATAATTGACATGGTTGCTAAAACGGCCATCCAACTCAGGACAAATGGTTGACGGCAACAACACACCCACATTTTTGCAAAGCTAAAACTTTGTTAGTAAATTCTAACGGTATGCATAGATGAGTATCATTAGCATAAGTCGTATTTAGGCATATACAGTGGATACTAAAAAAACAGAATTTGTAACGAATTTCCAGTGGAGAAGGTCGAGCAGGCATGTTATCAATTTTGCTGCACTAATAAATTGTGTGTCTTTAAAAGACTTAAGAGTCCTCAAGGCGTGAATGTGTAAGCAAAGAGCCAAAATGCCAGTTACAGGCAAGGAGGACTCACTTAACGTCTTCCCCCTCTGCCATCGGTCGCTTGTACTCGTCTGCGTCACGAGTACTCGAGTACTTGAAAAAACGCTGGTATCGGCCCGATACCGATACCTTATATCGGTACTCCCCCATCCCTAATAATAATAATAATAATAATAAATTTAATGAATGCCCTGCAATTGGCTGGCAACCAGTCCACTGTGTACCCCACCTGCTGCACGAAGCCAGCTGGGATAGGCTCCAGCACCCCCGCGACCCTTGTGAGGAATGAGCGGTCAAGAAAATGGATGGATGGATGGATGGATGGAAGGAATTTAATGAAATGTAATAGATGGAATCAGACATTGCTTTTGAATTATGGTTCAACAGAACTGTTAAAAAAACAACAACAAAAGCAACAAATTAATGAAACAGACCTATGCAAAAATGATGGCACCCCTGGAAAAGATTGACAATAATTTGACCATAGAGAGAGACATGTTCAACCAAGAAGCATCTTCTAATAAGCATCACAGGTTTCTTCAAACTTGTAAGCAGTTGCTTGGCCTATTTGAAGGGCAATAAGTAGTCACGTAGTAGTGAACAGCCAATGATGCTTCTCCTCTTGCAAAAATTAAAACAAGGATAAAGAGTAAAAACAAAGGGAAAAAAGCAAACACGTGCAATAGGTGTCCGGCTTCTCCGGCATGCACTGTGCCGTGCTGCAGACAGGTAGTGTGATGGGAAGAAGGAAGAGTGTCACAGCTTTCTCAGTATGCTTCACCGCTCGCTTGTTCTCTCCCCACCATCACATTAAAATGTGAACATGCACAAATCTGCAGCTTTTATATGATTCCTTCCCGGGACACGTTCAGACATGTTTTTATGACATTTAACAGCAGACCGGGTTGTGTCAGCTTTGGGATGTGTGTGTGTTTTTTTTTGTGCCGGCCAACCAGAACCGTAACAATGCAAGGAATTTTCCAATAAATGTTAAGAAATTCCATAATAAATAGTTACATCAGTTCGTGTTGCTTTTCGGCCTCTTTGTGTGAAATCACAAACGGGCTGATTGAAACATGTTTGTTCTTTTCTTTTCTTTTGGAGGAACCGTGAAGTAATGGCCAGTTTTCATTCTTCCAGTGATACTCTGCCAGTACTGTGAGGTTGTCCCACTGGGCAGGGGGACTACCTGACATGTGTGCCCTGTTGGCTCTCAGTATGCCTGCTTGTGTGCCACAAAACTGTTTTTACAAGTGCAGAAATCTCTGCCCCATTGCTCGACAGCCCAGCCGTATAATCAGGCTCTTTTCCTGTTCCGGGGAAGTGGAGCAAACAAAAGAACACGTTTCTGTCACCAGTTCTGTCCACTTTCCCCTCTCTCCTTTTCACCCTTTCTCTGTGTCCATACTGCATTATCTTCCCATCATCCTTCCTCTTCGTCCACTTTCACAGGCCCCGTGCCCTCGGTGCCCTCACCCCCACCGAACAAACATGCGTCGGCGGCTTGGGGTTTTTAGCAAATGCTGACTGCCTCGCCACTGAGTTTGCTGGACCTCATTTTAGACGGGTATCCCTTTTGCTTGTGGCTTTCTTGAAGGCTGAATCCCGAGGCTGGCCAGCCCAGCGCACTGCTGTGGACTACCTCTGTGCCAGTGGGGTTTTTCCACTCACACTTGGCTGTCATGGCTATAACCGGCAGGCCAGACGGGGCTCTGCTGAGACATATTCAGCTGTCTGTCCCTTTTTGATTTAGGAAAGAATGTGCCTGTAAAATCGCTTACTGTACCTCTGCAGCTGGCACACTTTCTTTTGTGAGAGGATACGCAATTGTAGAGGGAGTCCTTTGGGACTTCACAACAAGGTGACCCCAATAGAACAAGAGAGTGAAGACGAGGGGGACTACATCCCCAGCAGGTGTTGCGCTACAGTCTGTGACACAGATGGACAAAGGCACTGAAATGCAAGATGAATACATTATGCAAATACACCTATGTCAATCCAGACCTATGCATTGAACACAACACAATACAAGACTGGGTTTACAATTGCTGTCGCACATACAGTACCTGAACATGAATGCGTATCAAGGCTTTTGAACCTAAAGCCATTTTAGGAACAGTTAACCTTTAACAATAGAAGCTACCGTATTTTCCGCACTATAAGGCGCACCTTCAATGAATGACATATTTTCAAACTTTTTCCATATATATGGCGCTATAGTAGAGGCTGGGGTTACGTTATGCATTCATTAGATGGTGCTGCGCTAAAGGGAATGTCAACAAAACAGTCAGATAGGTCAGTCAAACTTTATTAATAGATTACAAACCAGCTTTCTGACAACTCCATTCACTCCCAAAATGAATAAACAGCTGTTTTATTATTTTCTCTGAGGTAAAGTGTTAGTATTAGCTAGCGATCCAAGATGGCGGGATCTTCTGCGATCGTGCAGGGTCACCGATAGCGTCTTGACAGCGAGACCTGTTGCGGCTCAATATTGATCCATATATAAGGCGCACTGGGTTATAAGGCGCATGGTCAGCTTTTGAAAAAATTGAAGGCTTTTAGGTGCGCGTTATAGTCGTGAAAATGCGGTAATCTAATGCTACTTTATTGCTGTTTCTTATTCTACTGGTTACTTGTAAATTAATACATCTGCAATCCGTTGTACAGTAGAGCAAATCTTATATGGTGAACAATTGCTGACAAATGACATATGAATAGTTTATAAAAGTGCAATTTTCAAATAAGAGGGAGCCATCCCAAAGGGATTAATCAAGTCGAGTCTAAGTCTAAAATCTGTACAGAATATCTCACAGTTTGTAGTTTTAGTTTACTATTGTTTCAGTCCGAAATAGACTTGATTTACCGAAGCCATTGCAAATTGAACAGTAAGACATGGATGGATTCTCGCTGTTCTTAACCCACTAGTTGACTCATCAGTCAGTCGGACCATCTGCGTTGCAGCTCAGCCTGACCAAATCCGGTTCAGATCCTTTCCCATTCTCCTTTCTATGTGCTGACATTTTTATCCTTCTATTAAAACTTTTAAGGAGCCATTTTCTAAAAGGAAGGAATGTTGCTTTAATAGGGTGGCAGTTCCAATGCATCGGCCCCTTCTTTTCAGTCCGTGACCAACCAGCGCTCACTAGCTGCTTAATGTTCTCCAGTCCGAGGAACATCTCCCCTCTGAGACATATGACAGCAGCTCAGCGTGGCCCATGAGACCTCTTTTCACTACTTCAAGCACTCAGAGCAGACTATAAACTCTTGGCATGCCTTGCACTACTTCAGAGCCATTGTTTCAGTCTCTCTACTATGTGGTTCTCAGGTTTGAACAGAGCTTGCAACGCTAGCTTCAAAAAGCTTTAGCCTCCTTGGATCTTTTGTTGCAAGATCAGTTGGTTCAGCTTCCGAGCTGGAACAGGTAACTACATATATTTTTTTTTGGTTGACTATGAGCAAGAACAGCAGCATGGAGTCTCACAGAGTGCGCTTGTACAAATAAACATGTAACTTATCAATCATCATATAATTGATTGATGGTGGTGCCGTGCATACAAAAGTATTACTTTTGGAAAGAGTTACGCTAGTTTGATATGAGAGTGCCATTCTCCTTATCAGAGGGAGAACATTTCCAAGGAGATGGAGGAGCCGTGCCATAAGCTACATAAAAGGAATTTATTAGCTTTGAGTAGCCCTTCAGGTTCAGAGGTCATGACCTGTCTTGGGAACACTCCCACTTGTTTTCACACCTAATTGCAGTGTTCCCTTTGATTTACACGCAATGACTTTCTCTTTTTTTCGAATGTCCACTCTTTCCCTGCTGCTTGTTGGACTCTTAAGTCATGCCAACCGCTATATTTATGAAAAGGTCCGAGTGTTATTGGTTTCATTTCCGCATTATAGGCTGTATATGGGCAAACATGTTGCTGTAGTGGCATGTGGTTCATATCTTGAGTTATTTTTCCCTTTCACTTTCCCATCCGTATTCATAATAACAGTTGTTTTTCTTTCTGCTTCCCATCATTTCGTAATGATAAAAAAGCTGGAGCCAGTGTGAGAGAACGGCACACTGTGGATGATAGCTGTGCTTGGCGCAGAGAAAAGGTCCATTGTGTCAACACTGTGACTTTTATTGGTCCTGGGAGAGATGAAGGCCTCGGTTCTGGCCCCAGACCGGCATGTTATTGATGGATGGCTCTGTAGCATTCGGGAAGCAGGGCTGTATAAAAATGATGAGGGGGCGGTGTGAGTTTTGGGATGCATAATAGAGCCTCAGTAAGTAATTTTTAGTCCACTGGGGTTACTTGGATAGAAATTCAACCCCATATTAAGTTCATGGATTTATCGCTCGTTTTCTCTCATAGGTTTCTCACTCTGACCCTAGAGAAGACGCAGAGGAGAAAAGGGGCCGCTGAATTCCTCAACCTTCTTAAATTTTCAGCATGATTCACAGAACTTGGAGTACAAGCTCCTTACTTGATATCATGATGTGGATTCATAATTTATGGGCCACGTTTCTCTGATACCTTGGACAAAGTTGGCTGAACCAACTATACAAGCAAATAAAATGAATGATCTTCTAAATGTTCATGACACATACAATTATAGATGATTTTTGATGGCTAGAACCTGGTTTCAACCACAGTATAAGCAAGTGGTTTATTTCAAATAAGTTTGTCACATTATGGTTTGGACCAAACAACATTGATTAGTAGTAATGGCATCAGCTACATAAATAGAAACACATGTGAATTGCCAATAAATTGAGCATTGGTGCTAAACATGACACACACTATAGTGCTACATTCTGAAAATATCCTGAAACAAGCAATACAAAGTAGGTGGAGGACTCAGGACCACAGGCAAAAGACTGAGGCCAAGATAAGATCGGACCAAGCTCCCACAGTGTTGCCCACTGTGATGACGTTTTGGGAAACAATATATGAAACTTCATTCCGTCAATAATAACTCCATAAAAGGGAGCAGACATAAGAAACATACACAAGATTGTTTCTAGTGGCAATATTTTAATACCAAAAGTAGGAATAATTTAATACATCTGAGATTGGCTGGCAACCAGTCCAGGGTGTACCCCACCTCCAGCTGAGATAGGCTCCAGCACCCCCCGCGGCCCTTGTGAGGAATAAGCAGTTAAGAAAATGGATGGATGGATGGATGGAATTTCATACATGAGTAGAAACAACACCACTCTAAATACAGATGTCTGAGGGTGATGTGCATTATTAGTTCGTTGGGTGGATTAGCTGTAGTCTGTCCCATTATCTCCCACCCCCCACTGCCAGTTCGTTGTTACACGTGCTTTATGTGATTTACGTAAATGGAACTGTTGCTGTGTGGCGATCTCACATTAGCGTCAGTCTGCTAAAACCGCATTCGCGGATGGTCGGACGTCGGATTTACCCCAATTGCCGTTTCCCAGTTCCGACCTGAAAACGTTCGAGACGAAAGTAAACCACCAAAATGGCAGCTAGTGATAAATTGTTTTTTATTTTGGTTTTCAAAACACATTTTGACCTCCAGCAAACTTGCCTTCTCGCAATTTAGCTTCATTTATTGCTTTTATCTTACTTCATAAGCATTTCAAACAGTTCTGTAGTTCACCGTCAAATTTCATGCATGGTGATAACGGCATACTGTCACGTAGGTTGTTACGTGGAGTCATGTCACATATTTATGAATGAAGAAAGCTATGTAGTTTTATACTCGAGTAAATTGTGTTTTACCATTCACAATATGTGTTTCCATAGGGGGCGCCATTGAAGAGTGACGTCACTTTGTAGTTGGTCAGTGAAGTCGGGGTACTTATAACCCCACCCCCCACTTTGCTAGTGGGATTTCTGAGTTAAAGGGGGCGTTCCCATACACACTTCCTGGTTTGAAGTCAGAAAAGTTTGACCAATTTGCTTGAATGCAGCATTAGTGTGCACTGGAAGTTGATATCCAATTAGAGCACGAACAGGAAGTGCATTTTAGCTGCCTAAATGTTGCTGACTGAACAGCGTTCAAAAATCAATTTTATGCCTTGTTAAATGTAAAGTGTCTTATCCCATCTTATGTACCGTTTCCTATCTGCTTCCATTACCAATACAGAAGTCACAACTCTCTGTCGACAGATCAAGGGACAGCAGCATATCTAACTCAAGCGCACAAGCAAACCATCGTACACTACTGCAACCGGTACCCAAACGAAAAGTGTTGAAAAATGTGATGGTACTAGTTAGATATTTCTGGTATACTTTCCAAAGAAACTGTTTGAAAATTTGCATATATCAAACGGAAGACCTTCAGACTCAAACTAGTCTGAGTCCTAGTGAGTCGGGTTGCATAAAAACGGAAGAACAGAGGTAACACAGGTTATGGTAGCTGGAGTTCACGTCTATAAATATGCAATTGGGCCTGTTTCCGGCATGCTGAGATTGTTCTCCTGTTGTAGGAACTGTACGACAAGCACACGCAAGTCTCAAGAGTAAGAATGCACAAGGTTATACAAGCTTTAAAAGGTTACAATGCACACGTGCAACTTATTAAAATTACAGGAAAATGTTGGTTTATTATAGAAGTCAGACCTCCAAATGCCCTTCGGAGCGGCAGCAGATTTAATGAGACATTAATGGAGATGTCTTGGAGCTCCCGGTCTCCCTTGCGCACCACAAGAGAAAGCGAAGGAGACGAGATGTGTTTGGTTTTTAATGAGCCGGGGAGCTGGGGTATGTCACTTTGCTGGGGTTTCACAACAAATACATCAAACATCCGTCTTCTCCAGCCAGCCAAGGAGGGTGTCTTGATTACAGCACGGAGCAAAGTAGTGAGAGATCGACTAATACATGAGGATCCTAAGTGGTAGGAGATCTATCCTTCCCTCTTCATCAAGCACTTACAGTACATGCAATCACATACTATACATATTCTGTCTCATTTATGCCATGTTTAGTAAAATTGCCATTAATTAAATGTCACATTTACACACCCCACTGTAGCACTTCAAACTTGATGACATAAAATTTTGATCTGTGTTCCCACAGAGAGTTTTTTTTTCTCTTTTATTCCAACTTTATGGTGATTACCTCAATTAAAATTACAAGTGTACAGGATCAGCTCCTGCTGGGAGTTTTATCCTTCTTTTCTGTAGGCAGACTCCTTTTTATAGCCTAAACCACGTGAACGTGTTCCAACAAGTGCTTGGAAGCTGTGCGAAGGCTTGCTATGCACGTCAGTCACCAACAGTAGGCGTCGATGTGATTTTAGGCCATGTCACAGGCATGTGAACATTTTTTTTTACCCCGCTCACCAGCCCTGACGGTTGGAAAGCTACCTCGACGTAAGCCGTGCAAAGCAGCGTGAAATCTGCGTGATATGCAAGGAGTAAAAGCTCTCGCTCTGTGTCTTTCCTTCACAGTGCGGCCGGAAGGAACAAAGGACGGACCCACCTGCATGGACAAGAATCACGGCTGCGCACACATCTGCAGGGAAACACAAAAGGGTGGCATCTCCTGCGAATGTCGACCCGGATTCCAGCTCACACGTAACTCGGACTGCAAATGTAAGACATAGCTCGTAGTTCATTTCCTTGAAAGGCGTGCGCACACACGCGCATGAAAAAAAAAAAGGGGGGGGGGGGGATTTATAGTCTCTTCAGGAGAAAGGTGATAGGGGTTGGAAACCTTCCGATGATGGATAATTGCACTCATTCCACAAATACCTTCAGGACAGACTCAAAGAAGACATTTACAATACATTACCAGCCAGGAACTAATCTTCTAAATGATCCTCATCAAGAAAAGCGTGCTTGTCAAATAGGGAATGATCATTTACTCAAGCAGGCCAAGTGTTGAGGTTATGTGAAGGGGACAGCTCTGACGGACAGCACACACTTCCTGTTGCCGTGCAACCAAGATCATCCTGTCAGAGCTGGGGCCACGGTTGATGGGGGATTTGTCTGTGTTTGGACAAGGATCGGAGAAGTGTTATTCTATAGTTTTTCTGTGACAGCCCAGGAAAAGGGCAGAAAGGGGCTGGGATGGTCGAGTGTAGACAGGATGGGCCGCCTGCTGCGGTTTTTCACTCTGTCATCACAGGTGTGTTAAAAGTGCCAAAGATTAGGCTTCCTTCAGCAGCCACAGCAGAAATGTGGAGGTAAAAAATTGCAGTCGTCAACGTGTAAACACACATACGACAATAAACGTCGACCACGGGAAACCACGCTGATGTGGCGTGTTCAGGAAATAGGGCAAATTTCATTGCGATTATGAGCGCAACTGCTTCTTGTGATGTCATTCCACTTTCATATTTTCATTTTTGCAGAACTTTGTTTAGTCTATGATAATTAATTATTATGAATTCATTGTTATTAAATTTAGTTTCAGAAGTGACCCTTGGGTGATATACGTGGCAATTTAACAAAACATATATATATACATACACACACACGTGTTTCAATGTGGGCACGTGCGGCTTATAGTCAGGTGCGGCTTATGTATGTACAAAATGCTTTGTCCTTTAGAAATGTACTGGGTGTGGCTTATAATCCGGTGCGCCTTATAGTCCAGCAATTATGGTATATGGCAACCGTGCGCCAGAGAGGGCACGGAACATAAACTAATATAGAACACATTCACAAAACGAACTTTTCAAACTTGTTCCATCTGGCAGATGCTACAGGAGCATCACTCTCAGAACAGCAAGACTAAAAATCAGGTTCTGCCCACACACCAGTCTCCTGAACAAATGACATCACAGACTGTCAACCGCATTGTCGTGTTTTTTCTTTTGTAGTCCTGACCACTTGAACGTTTACACTGTGCAATACTTGTGCAACTTGCAATACATTAATAGTATCTTTCCACATTATATACTTAGTCTTCTTTTTGCACTAACTAGAATACTAGACTATTTCTGCTGTCGAACTTGAATACGCTGTCCTTTAAAATAAGTTATTTCTGTGAAGTTGTACTTATGTGTAGGGATGTTCGATACCACTTTTTTTCAGACCGATACCGATACTCAAACCCTCAGTACTCACCGATACCGATACCAACTGCTCAAAATAAAACGTAAAAATGCTCTTTTAGTTTAAGATTCACAATTTTGAAGTATTTCCAAACCGGTGAAATTTTGGTGAAAAACTGCTGCAAGCTAGTGCCAGTTACAGACAAGGAGGACTCACTTAACGTCTTCCGCCTCTGCTATCAGTCGCTTGTACTCGTCTGCGTCACGAGTACTCGAGTACTTGAAAAAAGGCTGGTATCGGCCCGATACCGATACCTGGTATCGGTACTCGCCCATCCCTACTTATGTGCTTTGTCGAGCCCCGCATTTTCCTTCAGTATTCATCTCTCATGATTTAAAATGGCTCAACTGTATCCTTTGTGGAAGGTCACAAGTACGAATTTCATTGGTCAGTGCTACAGTTGTGTTTTTGCTGTGCATATGACAGATAAAGATCTAAAATCTATTTTTCAAGTAAATACCGAACCCAAATTTAGCTTGTTCCAAATCTTAGACATAAGAAACTATTGCTCATTTGTTTATCTCTTTCTGAACAAAAGTTTGTTATCTTGCTGAATTTTGTGCTCTTTGTTAGTGACGTGTAACTATGGGAACGGTGGTTGCCAGCACATCTGTGAGGAAACAGACCATGGGCCCAAGTGTTCGTGCCACATGAAGTTCGTCCTGCACACAGATGGGAAGTCTTGCGTTGGTGAGTCTTTACACCCTCATACGTCTTGCAAGAAAAACAAAACTAAAACATGGAACCGCACATTTTGAAGTTATGTTCGATGTCCTCAAGTAAATTTAATTTCTGTTTGGAATTGAGTATACTATGATTAGGCAAGTTGAAATACAAGCCTTGTTCCAGTACTTGTGAGTCTTTTCTCTTGATGTGTGACATACAAGGGTAAAAGGCTACCACCGACTGTGCTTTCCCTTTGCTGCTGCTCCAATAACCTCTCACTTCCTGCATCTGCTTCGGCTTCTCTTCCTCCTCCTCCTCCTCCTCTTGGCTGGACTCTGTGCAACAGCTCTACCGGTACCTCTCCATTTCTGCAGCCACGCAGACGGACACACACTCTCCATTAGTTCCTGGGTCAATTCCTCCGCTGCTGCCCGTTGGGGATTAACTCGCACACCTGACCTAACCTACCATTGGCATTTGTCAGTGTTTGCCTCAGTTGACTTAAGTTGAGTAAAAATCATTCAGCTCCTGGAGCATATTGAACCGTGCTGAAGGGCACGTTTCCATCAGATGGGTCCTTCAGGCGAAGAGCAGCCAAAGCGCAGGTCTTGTTGAATACTTTACATTTGACCTTGCGGAATTTACACAGGCATTTGGCAATCAGTTGTATGTTGTTGATAAGTTACAGTATATGCTTTAGCATGACAGTCTGTGGAAGTCATTTTCAGACTTGTCATGATTAAAGACGTCATGTTTATTGATTTTTTCAATGTTCATCCAAGGCTTGTGAATGTAATAGAAACACCTACTCAAATTAAGTACTACTACAGTATGCAATGCTTTTGTGTTTATGTTGGCTTGGACATTGCTTCTCTGTGAGAAGCGTATTGCCAGAATTCAATGCCACTGTTTCAGAACAGGCTGTGGTGATGATTGATTGGTTTTGGAAGGTGTTAAATTTGAGAGCTTGGTTTTGGCGAGCAGCTGAGCCTCTTTACTACCGCAAATCCCAAACGGGCCGGACCTATGTCAAGGTCTGGTCAACCAACCTTCCATTATTGAGAGGCCAACAGGATGCCACAAAGTTGACCACAACCGAATTCTACATCGTAGCCAGGCCATTTCCGAAGCAAAGCAAATGTACTGTTGATGGGCCAATAGGAAGAAAGCAGTTACTTAAAATCTCCGATTCCCCCACAGAGTCAGACTCGACATCTCCTCGACACTCTTATTAGTTGATGAAACCTCAGACAAGCAAGCACGCTGCCAAATGAACCCCTGATGAGGTACTAAGTGATGAGAACACCTCCACCGCTACTGTGTTTCCATTGTGAAACAGTAGTTGGCATATACAGTCAGTAATACATAATGCAGTGTGTCTGTATATATATGTGTATATATATATATATATATATATATATATATATATATATATATATATATATATATATATATATATATATATAAATCAAGCAATAATTACATTTGCACTTAGATTATCCCATATCATGCCCATGTTGTTATGAGTGTGTTACTTAGCTTTCGTCAGGCAAGGTTGATGTGTGCATTTTAATTCATGAAACCACATTTGTTTGGCACACAATGACCTTCTGGGTCAAGTTTGCTATATTCTAAGCGTTTTTTTTTTGTGTTTTTTTGGTCAATTTAGCAGTTGCGTAATGCCTGCCGTTCACCCAAGTGATGCGGCTGAACCCAACTGAGCTCCTGCACATTGTTTGGTGTTTGGTAGCTAGTTTCCACACACAATAATAACCCTAACAACTCATAACTATCTCTGGTACTAAGATTTTTTTCTTCACTCAAATTGAGTAAGCAACAAGCCATCAAACAATAATTCACAACTAGTTTTGAGTTTATTTGATTCAATATATTTCTTTTCTTTTCTTGCAGAACACTGTCTCTAGCCGCTTCGCCCCTAGGACAGGGCTGAGCAAATTCGGTCCTCGAGGGCCGAAGTTCTGCAGGTTTTGATTGTTTCCCTTCTCCAACCCAGCTGATATGTGATCAGCTCCTCAGCAACCTCTGCATAAGCCTGATCACGATCCTGTTGACTGGAATCAGCTTGTGTTGGAAGAGGGGAAACCTCCAAAACCGGCAGGACTCCGGCCCTCGAGGACAGAGTTTGCCCGCCCCTGCTCTAGCCTTATTATTTTTAAGAATTCTAGCCAAGTAAATATTGTTCACTCCATTGGTCTAAATTTGAAGAAATGTCTTTTATAGCACTTAACTCATTCACTCCCAGCCATTTTCACAGAAGCAATCCCGTTCGCTCCCGGCTGTTTTACTGGATTTTGACGTATTTTGCAAGGCCCACAGAATATTGTGTTCTATTGTTATAAACGCATGGAACCTATCAAAAGTAAGATTAAAGTCTCTTCTTTCACCAGGGAAAAAAGTATGTTTCTATCTGTTTCCGTTATGTGGCAATTAGCATTACAATATAAGTTTCATCAATTTTCACAAATCTATTTAAAATTGTAAGTAATTGAGCTTTTTTTCTACATGGCCCTGGTTGATCTCCTTTGCTCTGCTGCCACCTGCTGGCCGTTTGTGTAATAACTACCATTTCTGCAACTGTTCTTTGCAGTTGAGAGGCTGCATCCAAGCCTTTTGTATGCTCTAGCATTTAAAAAACAAAACAAAACAAAAACAAAAAACGTATACATACGTCTTTGGGACACTTAAAACATAAAAAACAAACAAACGTATTTACACGTTATTGGGAGCAAATGAGTTAATTTCAAATATCCTCAATAGTCCAGTGAACGTTTGCAGTATTCTGCAGATGCACTGCCATCCATCGTTCGCAGTGTCTTTTATACCTCTTGCCATATTTTCTTTTGTGGCGTCTCAACATCCATTTTATAAAATGCACCTCCTTCATCCGTTATGTCTCAATTGTTTTTGAGTCGTTATGTGTTTGGCTTTAAAGTCAGCTGGGTGTGGAAGACATGCACTTTTCTTGCCTACAGACACAGAAAACATACGCGCATGCACACCCCCACACACAAACACGCACGCAGACACACACCAGCACTTTAAGAAATATTTGCTCAGTGGCCCATTCAAACGCCACAATCAGATGTTTGATTTAAACCGTCAAAGCAGGTTTATTTTTGCATAAAATGTCTGTGTACCATGCTGGTTCAGATGTCAGAAAGGAGTGGCCATCATGTGGAAATGTTCACGCTGTTGGCAAATCATAAACATTCACAAATAGCAGGCAGATGCAGACACGCTCAGGAGTTCAGTCATCAAAAGAGTTGGCCGCACATTGCAACGCACCCATACACACACACGCTCAAAGTTATACAAATATCCTCACAAATATACAAGGCTTATCGAGCATGCATGTATCACGTGCACGTGGACGCACGCATATTGCCCATAACGTAAACACATTTCACTTTCATTTCAGGTGGTCTTCCATTCATGCTGGCATACTGTATGTGCCCTTTCCCCCCCTGGCTGCTGATACTTGTTTCTGGATGTTGCATGTTGGCGGGGTGGGGAAAGCAGTGAGATTAGCTGTCATGTGCATGCTTTGTAGTATTGATTTATTTCTGTCTCAATCTGGCATCTCATATTTATATAGGCTTTAAAGTCCTTGTAAGTGAAAATAAAACTCTTGCAAATTTGACACACTGCAGGGAAGAGTGTTGATGGCAAGCCTGCCAAATTTGAATGAATAATTAAAAAACACACACACACAAAGTATATGAACTCGGGCAAATAATTTGGCTGTGCTCCAGCTCTCAGTGAGTGTGTCTGCTGAATGTGCTGAAAATGCCCCGCTCGACTTTCACCTGTCACTGAAATACCTTCATACGTCCATCATATGACAATAAATCCCTTTAGGTGAGTAAGGCCGGGCCCCGGGCCCAATTTTTACATAATTCAATCGTGGGCCGAGATTACATCTTCATCAGACAAAGTGTTGGCCTCTAAATCCCTCGTCACTATTTGTGTTGACAGCAGGGAATTATTCCTAAATGTATTCAAATTAGGGATAGACCGATTATTGGCCTGGTGCCAAATGACAACTCTGAAGGCCGATAAAGCTAGCATCTTACTAAATCAGGATTTGTATGATGTTCACAGGCAGCTTTTACTTGTTGCAAAGACATTTCAAACATATTCTGAAACTTTTTCAGCGTCTGCGATGATCTTTTGAAACCTTTTACGAACCCTGATGAAAACCCCAAATTAGCTACATTCGCATGCATTGGTCGCTCAGTGAGATACAGGAAACTTTTCATTTTTCGATTTATTTAAGTTTCCATTTTATAAAAAAAATGGTGATGACACTGGGAACTCCCAGAACTTTATATTAAAATAATAATAAAATTAAGAAATTCTGTTGACATTATGGAATACAATTTACAGTAGAAAACTTTAGGGAACTATTTACTTGCATAGTTTTTATATTTAGCTTGACACATGCTGATGACCCTGGAAGCTCCCTGCAATTTTTGTCATAAATTTTAACCAAAGCTGTCAATTATTTATGTTTAAAAATACAAGAAAAATAGTCATTTAAAAAAAAAAAAATGACGCTAATATTTTCTATTTTACTCTAAATGAATATTGGCTTGAAATATTGGTTATCGGTCTCCTTGACTACTAATAATCAGTATCGGTCTCGGAAAAACAAACAAACGTATAAAACCATATGTAGCGTTGCATCTACACCACCTACACATTCACTTATTTGAAAAGTATGTACTGCGTTGAGCCAGAGAGTATACCTGTGCATCACTTTTAACTCTGGAAATTGTTTTTAGTGTAAAATGTCATACTTTCGCCAAGATCCCTGGCTGTGCTGTGGCCAAAGGTGCGACCCGGGTCCATTTTTATGCCGATTGGTGGTGGATCCCCATTTCACGATGGTTCTTCATAGTTGTTAGCTAGCTGTGTAGACTACCCGGGATTCCCTCTGCTTGTTGCTGTTTATGACGGAGTGAGTTAGTGTCGTGACGTTCACGACCGTTTCGCTCAAAAAGAACGAATCTTTTCAGTGAACGTGAGTGAACGGGTCAGTTCTTGAAGTGATTTGTTCTTTTCTCAGTTCATTTGAGAGCAGCATGCTTCGGTGAACGAATCTTTTGAACGGTTCTTTTAAATTAACTTTTTCTAGTGATTCAGTTCACCTAAAAGAACTGTAATGCCCATCACTAGAGTGAGTGAGAGGCTGGCAGCAGACTAGCAACAGAGGCGTTGATGCACTATGCTGACATGTGCTTTGTTGACTGTACTGTTTGATATTTTATTTGGTGCTCATTAACACATTCCCTGCCAGCCCAAAAAGGCATCATTTGACGTCTTTTTCCGTCAATGGCAGAGAATGAGTTAATTGGCTAACTATTCCCAACTGCTAGCTTGAAGGTAAGCGCGCTCCAAATCACACATGCGCACTCCCCGTGCTACTAACGTCACACATCCTGAGCTCCCCATTACATTCAAGTCTGACCGCAACAGTATCCTTGATTCAAGTCCAAAAATTATCTGGTGATCGCTTTTCTACACCCACTTGAATCTCAATTTGAACGAGAGCTGCGAGCAGCTATATAGGGCCCTCGCAGCCCGGGCCACGTTGGGGTCCTTGCACGTTGGGGTCCTTGCACGTTGGGGTGCTTGCACGTTAGGGTACTGCCACGTTGGGGTACTGGCATATTGGAAGCAAAATTTCTTTGAAAATGGCATAATAAACGTTTACATGTAGAATATTTTTTTTGCCAGTGTGTGTCAAGCTCAACGGGTTTTGGTGATTGTTAAGACCTGCAAAAATCAGCGTCCTTTTTTATTTTTAGGCAATGAGTTGCCCTGATTGGTATTTTTTGTAAAAGTGTATATACACATCATCGCTCGTTGTACTCATTGCACAATGTTACTTTTATTGTCCAAAGGGGCAATCAAAAATGAATAAAACAAAATGGAAACGTACATACGTTTGCATCGGTGTGAAGCCAGTGAACAATTTGAGTGGTGGAAACTAAAATAATATTCATAAATGACTTAGTTATCACACTTAGAATGAGTTTACATTTTTTGTACAAAATACCGTATGTGGGGTATTTTTTTTTTATGCCTCAAGGTCTAGGTGGCGCTGCATATATAACTGAATGTTGTCATAGAGATAACTTCAGGCCTTGACGATAAACATACATGTCAAGTTTGGGATTTTTTGGAGCATGTACCGGGGAGTTATCAAGCATATCCTTTTTCATTGCGAAACACAAATTTTGATGCCCCGCCCTCATCATATAGTATTTCGAAAAGTCAAGATTTTTCCCCCCTGTCGTTGGCTCAGGTCTTGACATTGTCCAGGTCAAGTCTTAACTCAGTCGGATGAAACGTGGAGAAGAAGTGGGCAAAAGTCTGCCCCCTGTAAATGTGCAAAAATCATCAAAAATGAGACATTAAAAAATTCGTAGCTCACTTCCTGTTCATTTTAGCATATGGGTCCAAGAGACTTTTTTGTAGGTCTTCGGCTCCCTCATACACCTAAAAATATTCGTCGTTCTTGCTTAAACGTACAACCGGGGCTGCTTCGTTAAAAATTTCTAGGGGGCGCTATTGATTCTTTTTTTAAAAAATAGCACAATCAACAATAAAATATTGCTCATTGTACCAGGCCAGATGTGTGTGCCAAGTTTCATGAGTTTCTGTGCATGTTTAGACCCTCAAAACTGGCATTGTTTTCTTGGCGAACAGCGCTTAGCCACGCCTACAGCAATTCGCGAAAACTCACAAACTTCGTGTTGTGACACCGTGAAGGCCGAAACCCTCATCTGAGCAAATATGAGGTAGGTCCAGTTAACGTGTTTGGAGAAAAACGTAGAAGAAAATTCGTAAGAAAAAAATATGCCACGAGGTGGCGCTATCAGTAAGATGAAATCTAAGTTCGTAGATGTCTTTAGGGCTGGACTCTCATCAAATGTGTGAAATTTTGAGAAGATAGGATCATCTCGGTCAAGTTAATGCAGCTTTTATTGTCACGAAAAATCTTCAGACTTTGCGTCACAGTAGCGGCCACGCCCTTTGGCGAAAAGTTACAATATTCGGTGTGGGGCATGATCAACATCTTAAGGCTTGTCTGACCAATTTTCAACTGGATCCCTTCAACGAGCTCAGCACAGTAGCTAAAAACGTAAAGTATGACATTTATTGTTACCACTAGGTGGCGCTATATGTATAACTGAATTTTATCATATAGAAGTTTTCAGGCCGTGACTATTACGTTGTATGAGAAGTTTGAGATTTTTCGGAGCTTGAACATGGGAGTTATTAAGCATTTGCTCTTTCTCGACAAATGACATTTTCAAGGCAATATTTGATGCCCCGCCCCCGTCATATAGTATTTCAAAAAGTCAAGGTTTTTTGCCCAGTTGTTGTCTCAGATCTTGAGATGATAAATGCCAATTTTCAAAGTCAACTGGATGAAAAATGTTTGCAAAGGGGGAAAAAGCATGACCACAGTGAATGTGCCAAAATAGGCCAAAATTGGACATTAAAAAATTCATAGCTCATTTCCTGTACATTTTAGCTACATGGTCCCAATAGACTTTTTTTTTTTGTGCGTCTCGGAGTGCTACACGTGCCTGCCAATTTTCGTAGCTCTAGCTCAAACGTGCCGGGCTTGGTTTTTATTTTTCTACGCTAGGGGGCGCTATAGAGTCGTGTTGTTATGACGACTTCATAATATCAAATTTTTCGCCGGGCCCGAAGAGTGCACAAAGTTCAGTGAGTTTTCGTGAATGTTTAGGTACCCAAAATCGCGATCGTTTGCGGAGAATAAATAATAATAATAATAATAATAATAATAATAATAATAATTTTTACAAAAACAATAGGGACCTCGCAGCGGTCGCTGCTCGGGCCCTAATAATAATAATTTTTACAAAAACAATAGGGACCTCGCAGCGGTCGCTGCTCGGGCCCTAATTACCACAGCACAGCCCTAATGTATTATAATTATTAGTTGTGTTCATCAATGTCATCGAGCAGGCAAGATTTAACTGGTGGCAGGCCGCTGGTTGCCAACCTCTGCTATAGGCACATGTTTGAGCCGCAAAAATACATCATCTTAAAGGCCTATCCCACAGAGGAATTAAAGTGTTTTCCGTTGCCACGATGACTCAGGCTAGTTCGCTTGCAGACTAATGTGTCCAAATGTCGGAGACCTACGGCAATGTTGTCCAATGCCTCACCGCCTTGCTCGGTGTTGTGCGTTCACATAACAGAGACACCTCGGGTAAATTTTATTAACCACAACAGCACATGTTATTCAGTCTGCGGTTGAGTGGATAGTCTTGCCTGTTAGAAACTCCTCAATGCTTTTGCGTTTTAGCTTATTACAGTAGTCTGAGTAGCGCAAAATATATTTAAATAATGACACCGGGCTGCTTTGTCCTGGGAAGATGTGTTTATCTGTTGTAGGCATGCTGTAGCTTGCTAGAAAACTGCATGATGTAGTGGTAGAAATGGGCTTCATAATAAAAACTAGCTAACTCACAATTGCGCCGGATAGCCAGTGATGGAATGAAAGTGCTCAGTACATATAGTGGGGGAGAGAAAGCTCAAATTCGTCGCTGGGCTTTGTTTTAGCCACTGCCGAATAATCTGAACAACTGAAATGGTGAAAAAGTGTTTAGCGTAATTCTACAATTAGTACTACATTGTTCTTAGTCTTCGCATGTTTTCAGTAAATATCTTCAAACATTTCGTGTATAATATATTTTAAAACAAATCTTCAAATTCACTTTACAGGGTCTTTAAGGATTTGTTCCCTTTTCAACATGCACTGTAGCTTCTATCACTGTTGTTTTTTTATGGTATGAATGGCACATTTGCTGAGAATAGACACAGCATCTAATTTCAGCATTTTTTTCTAAGATAAAATGGGAAAACAATGAATTTGTAAAATGCTAATATAAATAGTAGGGATGTCACGATAAGGGCAATATCGTGATATCGTGATATTAAAACTGCCACAATATCGTCGTTGTCATGTTCACAATATTTAAAAGGAACACATTTGTTAGAGAGAGAGAGAGAGAGAGAGAGAGAACAACGAACACACAAGTACCGAAAATATTCCCATCCCTAGTTGTTATACAGAAAGTGGAGTTCTTCAAAGTCAGATAAATGTCCACTCAGCTACGAAAACTTAGGCACATGATATATTACGTTAATACGTATTGCATAATTATGCTTTAGAGTGATGCTCTTGAGTCTTACAATGCACTTTTAAAGTATCATTTTGAAATGCATTTCATGCGCTGCTTGTAGGAATAATGATCATAATACTTTCTTCCATGTTAGCATCTAATTGAGTGCACTATTGACATTTTAGACAAACGTAGCCCCTTTAGAATGTATCCAACTAAAAGCCTATCAATTAAAAGCATGTTTTTTGCCGGACCTAGTAACCTTGCAGATAAACCTGACATTGTTGACAAAATGTACAACGTAATACTAAAATATATCTGACACAATGAGAAAGTATAAAACACAAGTTTGTCCCGGACGTCTTTCAGCTTGCAGCACTAACCATTTCTCGCTCTGTCTGACCACGCTCACAAAACTCACGCTTCCCAGCAAGAGGCTCAACTCACACACAAACCACAACTACACTGCACTTTTTCTGCAGTGTGTGGAAGATTGATCTTATTTGCATGACATGCATGCTATGCGATAACACTTTTGCCTTGAGATGTCACCTTCATTTTTTGTTTTAGTTTTATGAGAACCTGTTCACAGGTTCGAAAACAATCATAGTTTTACCATGCTGCTGTTGCCAGTAAGTCTCCATTTACAAGATGCCTAATGTCATTTTCACCTTCTGTATTAAGAGACAGCTCTGAAGACATAATTCCTCCTCATCATGTTACTTCTTTGTACGTGCTGTGAAGCTCAGATGATTGATGACAAACAGGAATGCTGCAAGGTTCAAGTGTAACGCCGGACTAAAGTGGTGTTTTTGCAATGTGTGTGTGTGGGCGTGGGTGTGCGTGTGCATGCAGGGGAGAGGAGTGTCCAGTCCCAGGCAGCCCCACAGCTGTTCCCTAATGGTAAATATGTGTTCCTCTGACTCCTCTCTCTCGGGCAGGGGTGTCCAAACTTTTTCCTCTGAGGGCCACATACAGAAAAATAGAAAGCTGCAAGGGCCACTTTGATTTTTTTTAAAGTTATTTATTATTACATTCATTGCCAGACCAGCAAAAAATGCATCATTTGACGTCTTTTTCCGCCAATGGCAGTGAATGATTTAAACAAGGTAAAAATCAATGAAGCAATTATAAATGGTTGATATAATGTACAGTTACTTATTGAAAACTGCTAACAGTCACAAGGCAAATAGTGACCCCTGTGTGCCACTATAATAGATACGCCTCTCCACTGAGCAGCAGCTGAATCCCAACTTGACATTCTGAACCACAACAAGAACAATCGGTCATCAACTGACCACACTTAAGAACCATTAATTTGATGTGATGTTTTCGCAAATTGGACCTTGACACTAAGCAACAAGTGGATGAAACTATTTTTATTTCTGAAACTGAATTATTAGCTGCAAATTTGTGTCTTTGCGTAGCTAGAAATGTTTAATCCACCCTCTTTTTTTTTTTTTTTTTTAAACAACATTGATAAATTCTTTTTAGTATTTGACGCGGGCCGCCAAAAAATGTATGGCGGGCCACAAATGGCCCCCGGGCCATAGTTTGGACACCACTGCTCTAGGGGTACATGGGTGTGGGGAGTATAAGGAAGCTAACCTCACAGGCACCCATCAGGCCCTTCCACACCCACAAGGGGCATCATCCCTATGACCCTTAACCTCTTCTATCTTCATCTTTCTTCTGTGAATGCCCTCTCTATAACAGCTGTTGCCTGTGTCAAACCGCACCTTTTCAAAACACAGCTGCAAATACAGTTCTTCCAACAAGCAGTAGGGACTTTATGAAAAGATACAGACCAGATACTTGAAGCCCGATTGATTTGTTTGCACACAGATGGTAATTTGCCAAGCACAAAAACCCCATCACTGTAATTGTGATGCCTTTAAGGATGTTTCTTTGTTTTGAGCTAAGTGATCTGAGTGAAATGAAGCTTGTACTGTTTCGAACTCTTAGTCTAAGTGTTCCCCGAATAACATCAGCACAGCCTATTAGCTTTGGTAAGGGAGCCAATAATGAGTCCACGATTGGCACTGAAACAAAGGAGGGAAACAATAGTGTTTAAAGAAGTACACAAGCCATGTGTAGCAGTAGACGTGGAATTAACACTATGTTGGAGATGTGCAGAAAAGATAGCATTATCAAACTTACCAGACAGGTCATGATTTACAAACATTTTAAATAGCACTAAATTGCAAGTTTGCTGTACACAAGATTTCCAGTGAGTATGACTCCCTTTTAGTCATTTTATAATGCAGCCCTTTTTGAAGGGAATCTCACTTAAAGGTGGCGTATGCAGTTTTTTAGCTGCTAGCAAGATTTGAATGTAGCCTCACTTCACTTGTTTTGTCTCAGGCAAAGTCCAATTCCTTCTTTTGAGCTTTTGAAACTTCTTCTCTCTGCTTGTTTTCTAAATATCTACCCAAGCAAATGGGGGATGGCGTATCTTTTCATTTCCAACCGGAGGTGGAGGCCACGGTTACTAAACAAGTCTAAGTGAGACTGCGACGGTGTACCCGCATGTGCACCAGAAAATGATTGATAAAACCCCTGGGTTACACCTTCTTTATCTACAGTCTGATTGTCTATTCTTGTTGTAGTGCGAAAAGTTCATCCTCCCATCCCAGCCTCTTCATCCAGATATTCTGGGGGGGATGCCGAGGCGTTCTTAGGCCAGCGAGAGATAGACATAGACATCTCCAGCATGTCATCCCCGGGGCCTCCTCCTGCTGCCCGGAACACTAGGGAGGCGTTCATCCTTATCAGATGCCCGAGCCCACCTCATCTGGCTCCTCTCAATGTGGAGGAGCAGTGGCTCGGATCTGAGCCCCTTCCAGATGACCGAGCTCCCGAGGCCTAGATACTAGTGATGTGTCGTCACGAACGAATCGAGTCTTTTGAACGGCTCTTCAACGTGAACAAGTCTTTTATCGAGAGCCTTTCATCCCCCGACAACAACTCCCCTAGCTGTCACTAGACAGTCAAAATATCGCTGGTGCATTGTACACATGCACGTGCTGGTCAATATATGTAAAGTGTTGTACACTACACTATATTTTCTTATGTTCCAAGAGAATAACATTTAACTCATTCGCTCCCAGCCATTTTCACAGAAGCAGTCCCGTTCGCTCCCGGCTGTTTTACTGGATTTTGACTGATTTTGCAAGGCCCACAGAATATTGTGTTCTATTGCTATAAAAGCATGGAACCTATCAAAAGAAAGATTAAAGTCTCTTCTTTCATCAGGAAAAAAAAGTGTTTCTATCTCTTTCCATTTTGCAGAAATTAGCATTAGAAGAGAGCTAAGTTTCATCAGTTTTCACAAATCTATTCAAAATTGTAAGTAATTGAGCTTTTTTTTCTACATGGCCCTGGTTGATCTCCTTTGCTCTGCTGCCACCTGCTGGCCGTTTGTGTAATAACTACCATTTCTGCAACTGTTCTTTGCAGTTGAGAGGCTGCATCCAAGCCTTTTGTATGCTCTAGCATAAAAAAAACAACAACAAAAAAACAATGCATAAATACGTTTTGGGACACTTAGAACATTAAAAAAAAACGTATTTACACGTTATTGGGAGCAAATGAGTTAATTGCATGTTATTTTTTTAGACTACTCCATATGTATTTTTTAAAAATGGCATTGCTATTTTCAAAAATGCTAAAAAAAAAGAAAAAAAAAGAAAAAGAAAAACATGAGATCCAGTCTTTTGTGCTTGATATAGGTTGAAATTGTTGTAGTTCATTTTACAGCCGTATAAGTTTGAGTCTGAGATCATTTCTTACACTGAGCTGGAGTTGTAGCTTGATAGACATCCAATATCACTAATCCATTTTGATCATTTATCTTTTAATAGCAGCTACATATTGCTAGATAAAGTTGGGATATTTATCTCCTTAAAGTAGATAATGATGGTAGATATGGGCATGTCACTGTCAATGACATTCCCTGGAGAGATCAGCGCCAACGCTACCATAGTATCAGTTGTATCAGAGCTGGGGAAAAAAACCCAAGCGCTTATCCTCATTAGGCTTGCAGTGGATCTGGTAGTTTACTCTTCTTAATATTGATCTGACTGAGCCTGATTAGATGTGACGGGCACAATGTGCTGATCCTTCTGCAGACAACTTTCTGTGGCTCTTTCTAAATGTGTTTGTGAAACTGTGTATCTGTCATGTTTGCAATGCATATTCATTCTACAAACCCCAATTCCAATGAAATTGTGTAAAATGTAAATAGTATAATAGTAATATTCTCTCATTTTAATACAATTCCTCCCCCAGCCGTTCCAAAACAGCTGGGGGTGGGGCAACACGAGACTGGATAAATTGAGAATGGTCAAAACATGTTTCTGCAGGTGACCAGGTTAATTGGAAAGAGGTGAGTGTATTGATTGTGCATACAAGGACATACAATACCTCACAGGCTCATTTTTTCACAAGCAAGGATAGTGCGAGTTCCATCACTTTGTGAGAAAACTGAATACAAAATATTTTATAACAAATTATTTTCAACATATAATTGCATGGAATGCTGGGATTTCATCGTAGTCAAAAATGCCATCAACAGATTAACTAATTTCATCCTAGCAGTCCCCTTCAATACCTGCCGTTTTACTGGATTTTGATTGATCTTGCAAGCCCCACAAAATATTGTGTTCTATTGGAACATACCAAAAGAGTGATTAAACCCTCTTCTTTCATCAGAAAAAAAGAAGTGTATTTCTATCTTTTCCCGTTCTTTAGTTATAAGCGTTAGAATATAGCTAAATTATGTTGAAATTCCAGTTCCTGAGGGAAAAAACCCAAAAAAACATAACCTTCCCAGCAAGTAGAATTCTCGCGGTATTTGTACATCTTGTACCGCTCCCACTGATACGTTTGAAGCCGACCATTTTTAGGTCGGACCAATCAGGTGTTGTTTAGGGTGGGATGAAACCAATAAGCGGCGATGGCGGGGTGGAAACAAACAAACAAACAAACCTTACAGGCGATTGGACGCTGCAATTAATTCTGTTCTGGCAGAATTACTCACCATTTCCTTGATGAATTTGAACAGCGAGAAGGAGCTTTATGCATTTTTATCTGGTAAAGATGTTCGTTTGTGCATCATCCCCCCACCCCCGAAGACAAAACGGAAGATGACATTTTCATCCGTTACATTAATTGGTCAAAACAAATGTGCAAAAATGCCTCATTGTCCAATCAGCTCGTAGTATTGTACAGCAAGTCCCTCCTGTCCCGAACACATCTGCCGAGTTAACTCCCAGATTGATAATGTAAAGAACTTCCTTGAGTGAATCACAATTATCAAGATGGCTTGTCAGGTTAAAAAAAAAAAAAAAAAAAAAAAAAACGTAGAAAATGAGTTTTTTGTATAACTTGGACTTTAACACTACTTTTTTTTTTCTTTTCGCTTGCTCATTGCTTTTGCTCGACGAACAAAGCGTCATTCCTTGACGTGCAGCAACTCGATCGCCGCCGTCACACTTTGATGAGCCGATGCGGATGCTTTTTTTTTTTTTTTTTAAAGCCAAAAAGCAATCCTGCAGCGTTAACTGTTTGGTTCTGCGGATCGCTTATTTTCGACTTCCTCTCTGCTTCTCCGCTGCTTCTCTATAACACTCTAGTAGTGACAGACATTTTACAGCTTGCCTTAAATGTGTGTAGAAATTATATGCTTAATGATGTTTACAGGAGGAAACTTATATATTTTATATTAAAGAATTATAACTGTAATTAAAAAAAAGATGTAATTTAAAAAAAAGAAAGAAATACAAGTGCACACAAAGCGCCATATATATCTGATACATTATTATTTTCATATTTTTATCAGCCTAAAATTTTGGAAGTTACATTATATATTAATTTCGTTCCTCTTCACAGTTCTGTGCTAATTTGTGTTGATTGATCATATAAAATCTTAATTAAAAAAAAACAACAACAACATTGAAGTAGTGAGGTGGAGAAATGTGGTTAAGTTCAAGGGGTATGAATACTTTTTCAAGGCACCGTATGTTGTCCAAGCAACGACTTTCCCAGGGACGTCCATATTTATTTCAGCAAGACAATGCAAAGTCACATTCTACATGTGTTAGAACTGCGTGGCTTCGTATTAGAAGGTTGCAAGTACTAGACAGGCTTGCCAGCAGTCCAGACCTGTCTTCCATTGAAAAATAATTAATAAGCACAATATATGACAATGGAGTCCCCGGACTCAAGTTCAAATAATTCCACCTTAGAAGCTTGAACAATTAGTGTCCTCAATTCCCCAAACGCTTTTTTGAGTGTTGTTAAGAAGAAATGTGATGAATGTCAAATGTGGTAAACATGGCCCAGTTTTATTATTATTATTATTATTATTATTATTATTATTATTATTATTATTAGGGGTGTTAAAAAAAATCGATTCGGCGATATATCGCGATACTACATCGCGCGATTCTCGAATCGATTCAATAAAAAAAAAAATCGTTTTTTTTTTTTTTTTTTTTTTTTTTTTTTTTTTTTTTTTTTTTAAGAGCTCAGAATTGTTCATTCGGTATTCGGATTCAACGGATTCAACGTCTTATCATCATTGCCTTTTTTTTTTTTTGTGTGTGTGTGAATCGATTTTTAAACTTCCATTTTTAATGGAAAAATATTCAACAAAACGTCTGACTTCGGGTTAGGATTCACACCTTGAGCATGGAAGAATGTTATATGAATGGAACATTAAGCCTTAATATTTTATTTTAATGCTGTTCAAACATGAAACAGATTACAACCTCTATAAGACTGAAATTTCAGATAAATAAATAATACATTTTCATATAAATCTTACACTCTACAAGCTTACTGATTAGTATTTTCTAAATTTGAATGAAAAAAAATCGCAACAATCGACTTATAAATTCATATCGGGATTAATCGGTATCGAATCGTGACCTGTGAATCGTGATACGAATCGAATCGTCAGGTACTAGGCAATTCACACCCCTAATTATTATTATTATTGAGTTGCATCAAATTCAAAATGAGCAAATAATAATAAAAAAAATAATAATTTCTTTTGCACATTTCTAATAGAATTGGGGTGTGTAGTATCTCTACATTGAAAGTCGAAACCCACGAATTCACCAAGCCTGTGGCCTACAACGATAAATAAAGTTATAGCAGCAGTTGCAGCACCATTTGAAATGTGATGCAAACAAGGGTGAAAAGGCAGAGGAAAATATTTACAGTGTAAAACGGGCAATTCAATCCAATTAGCAGGACATGTTTTAAGTCAACAAATACAGCAAACACGGGAGACCTCATGAAACTCAAATTGGGTTCAGTCTTGCCAGATCAAAGAAAATCATGTTTTAAATATATCACATAAGAGGCGGAGGGAGGAGGCTCTCAAAGGAGCAGGCAGACTGCTCAATGTAGGAATGGGAGACAACAGCTTGTTTAAGTTGTTACCACTGGATGCACATGAACAATGAGTTTTCACAATTGAACAGTCTGGTTTATTTCTGGATATCGTGTCCTAGTTTCGGCTATTTCTGTCCACGGAAGTAGAAACATTAGGAGGGATAGGCTGATTTAGTATCCTGCTTTATCACATTAATTTCCTGCGTAGATGTAGCACACAGGAATTAGCGTTTGCTTTTTCTGTTGCATCTCAGGGGCAGATTAGACGACTCTCGGGCATAGCTTGATTTCTGATTGTGTGGTTTGTAACTAAAACTCAAAGATGTATTCATCCGGCCAGCATTGCTTATCCTGTTCAGGGTTGCAGAGGGCTGCAGCCTACTCTAGCTGACTTGGGGCGAAAAGTGGACTATGCCTTGAACTGGTCGCCAGTCAGTTGCAGGGCGCACAACAACTATTCGCACTCACATCCCACCATCACTGAGTGGGGACTGAACCCACGCTACGATACCTACATCAAGGTCGGGTACAGAATCAGTGACAGCTTAGAGTTAGTATTTTTCGGATAAGCACTGTGCTTCCTGGCTAGCGAATGCTGCATTCGAGGATGGTCGGAAGTCGGAAATATCCGCGTTGAAACTTCCCAGTTCTGACCTCAAAGCTTTCGAGGTGAAAGTAAACAACCAAAATGGCGGATAGTAGGGGTGTGAATTGCCGAGTACCTGACGATTCGATTCGTATCACGATTCACAGGTCACGATTCGATTCGATACCGATTAATCCCGATACGAATTTATAAGTCGATTGTTGCAATTTTTTAAATTCAAATTTAGAAAATACTAATCAGTAAACTTGTACAGTATAAGATTTGGATGAAAATGCATTATTTATTTATCTGAAACTTCAGTCTTATACAGATATTAATCTGTTTCATGTTAGAACAGCATTGAAATAAAATATTAAGGCTTAATGTTCATTAATATAACATTTTTCCATGCTTACGGTGTGAACCCTAATCCGAAGTAAGACATTTTGTTGAATATTTTTCCATTAAAAATGGAAGTTTAAAAATCGATTCAGCCACCTATTGAATCGATTCAAGAATTGCACGATGCAATATCGTGATATATTGCCGAATCGATTTTTTTTAACAAACCCTAGCGGATAGTGATAAATTGTTTTTTATTTTGTACCTCAAAACTCAATTTGACCTCCAGGAAACTTACCTTTTTGCAATTTTGCTTCATTTATTGTTTTCATCTTATTTCATAAGCATTCCATACAGTTCAGTAGTTTACCGTATAATTTCATGCAGGGATATAGCGGCAATACTGTCACGTACGTTGCGTTACATGACGTTATGGTGAATATTTATGAATGAAGAAAGCTATCTAGTTTTATACTCAAGTAAATTGTGTTGTGGCATTCAGAGTGACGTCACATTGTAGTCCGCTGGTGAAGTTGGGCTCCTTGGTTTTTTCTGGCTTCGTGAGTGGAATTTCCGAGTTGAAGGGGGCGTTCCCGGACGCACTTCCTGTTTTGAAGTCGAATATTTCCGACTTCCGACCATCCTCAAATGCAGCATTAATGTTTGAATCTGCCTTGTCCTTTTTGCCTTTGTAAAAAAAAAAGTTTGTATGTGGCTCAAACAGCTCAAACGTCATATTGGGAAATATCTGCCCGTTGTTAATTGCAGGTCCCAACCTGGTGATGCGGCTGGTGTGCATCCAAAACTCACAAATCCCAACACATTCCAGAGCGGGCGCCTTTCGCCCATCTTCACTAAACCAGAATGTCAGAAGTACTTCTTTGCTCTCTTCGCACATGATCATTACAGTTGGTGGAGATGTCTGCCTAAGCGTTTTCCAGGCATGTCCCGACACCGTCTTATCGTCTTGTCTGCCAACTGCCTCTGCTCGCACTTTGCAATTATGTAAAACCGCAGCAGTGAACTCTGGTCTGGGGTTGGGGGCAGCGGAATCAACTCGGAAGGCCCACTCTAACCACTGCTATCAGGTTGCGCGCTATCATCTCGAGCTGTCCGTCGTTCTCCGGCAAACAAGAAAAAACAGCTACGACATTCGACCAAATATTGTCAACAGATTACAAAAAGGATTCACTTTCTAAAAGGCCTTAACTGCTCACAAACTCAACTCAAAGCAGCCAAGGAAAGAAAATGCATGATTACACAGTATTGTTTCTCTTGATGTTATCTTTACAAAGATTTACTTATTGAGCAATCCCGGTCAACCCACATTTTCATAACGTTATGATGGAGTTCATCAGGTGTTTATTTTATGCATCATGTACCTGATATATTGACGTGTCATGCACAGCCTTCAGCAAGAACATGCACTGTTTTGATTTGTTGTCTATGAGACCACTATTAAACATAGAATGACGCCAAGCACCTGTTTTGCTTGGACGCATCGCTTCTGCTGTGCAATTGAGCTTTTTTTTTTGTTTGTGCTCAGGATAGTTTTGGAGTGGCTGCAAGGAGGCAGTGAATTTTTTTTATTTGGTGGTTGTTAAAGGGAAAGTCTACCTCAATATTTTCTTTACAAAATCTATTGTATGCACCACTAGTCTAAACACGATGTTTTGATTAATATAGTGTTTGTGGAAATTGAGTTAAGCAGCAAATCCACCCATTTTTTTCCATTACGGGGTGGCCATTTTGCCACTTGCAAATAAGATCACAGTTGTTCGGGGCTGAAAGAATGACCAATCACGGCTCACCTGTTTTCTGAAGCTGGGCCGTGATGGGCAGAGGCCAGATGGAGCACCTGTTACCCCAGTGAACTTTTTTTTTTTTGGGGGGGGGGGGGTGTTACTGGAATGAAGTGCAATTGCTCATGTGTAGCAGACGTAAGATGGATGTAGCACTCAAGGAGGCGAACACTCAGGGAGTCAGGACAGACGCTTGTTTTTTTTTTTTTTATTCTGTGATGTAGCAAAAGAAAAGCAGTCACACTCGGAGGCAACGGCGAGGTCTCTCCCGTATTGAAGCAGTCTCTGTTTTTCCTTTCCTTTTAAAAAAAAAAAAAAAAATTCAGTGTGCACCATAAATGAATATACCTTAAAGAAATAAGGTACAAAATTTTAAAGAAAATACACAATGCTTTTTTTGGTTGTTGTGCCTCATTAATGAATGTCCCCCTTGCTACAATTGGAACTAACAATATTATTTATGAAATAGTCTATATGAATTAATGCTATATAGAAATAACTCTTAAATTGTTTTAAACAGAAAATATGAGATTTGAGAATGTCCATAAAATGAAAATAGCAAAATATCTTCAAACTAATATTTACTCTGCTACACATCCACGACTGTAGGTGGCGCTGTCATTGTCAGAAAATGTATGTGTATTAGCTCGCTTGGGGAGCGTCAAGTATTTTCAGAACAAAATTGGGAAGCGCTGGTTTAGAGTCACTGCCAGATGACACCCTACAGTGAAGAACTGATTGGATGACGACATCAAATTAAAGTGATTGTTATGAATTAGTTTTCTTGAACTTGGAAGGCTTTGTAAAAAGCAGCCAAAATCTTTTTTTTGCCCACATTCAGGCCTCTTTGAGGGCATAATGCTTCGCTGCTGTTGCTTAAAATTACCGTGAAATTCGTCTCCGTCCGTCCCTGTCGCATGAAACCCCGCCATCCCGTCTTGACCGAGTACCTCCATTTTTTTTCTAATCAGCCTAGCCATGCAGCAGCCAGGTAGCTGAAATTGCTATTTTGTCCCCCAAGCGCCTGGAAGGTTTTGTTGCAATCACAGAAAATGCAATCAGAGACCAAACAGTAGCCAACTC
Source organism: Festucalex cinctus (assembly GCF_051991245.1). Taxonomy (NCBI): domain Eukaryota; kingdom Metazoa; phylum Chordata; class Actinopteri; order Syngnathiformes; family Syngnathidae; genus Festucalex; species Festucalex cinctus. Next base: position 8,194,667 of record NC_135412.1, read on the forward strand.
AGAAAGCCTGTGAAACCCAATTGGGCTGTGTTTGCAACTAATTGTAACGGCACTGATCTCAGAGCATGACTTTATTGGTAACCATTATTATTGTTACTATTAACCATTATCGCTTCACTGTGATACTCTTCTGTCCGCTTGTTTCTTTTATTTTTCTGTGTACAACTAAAACCTCTCTAGTGCTTCTCTTGTTCTTTTTTTTCCCTGACACAAAAGCTATTTGAATCGAATAGGGGACCAGGAGACATATGTAGGTCAGAGCAGCATCCTTGATTTTGATCGCCGCTGTCTGTTTCCCTGCAGAGACCTGCGCCGTGAACAATGGTGGCTGTGATAGCACGTGTCACGATTCAGTGACCGGAGTTCGCTGCAGCTGTCCTGTCGGCTTCACCCTGCAGCCGGACCGCAAGACCTGCAAAGGTGACCTGTCGCACATTTTCAATCTGCAGCCTCACACTATGTTTTACGCTGCGATTCGTTTAGTGGCATGGATTTTTGAACATGAATTTCACCAAAATCACTTCATATTGAGTCCATCACAGTAATGAATACAGCAAGGACACACCAATCATTATACAGTGGTACCTCTACTTACGAAATTAATTGGTTCTGGAAGAAAGTTCTTAAGTAGAAATTTTTTTAAGTAGAGACGCATTTTCCATGTAAAGGCCCTAATCCGTTCCAAGCCTCCCAAAATTCAGACATAAATGTTTTATAAAGCATAAAAATGCATCAAAACATGTAACAAATACATGTTACAATTAGATTATTTGCACAATAAATGAGAGCTGTGCATAATGTAAAAAACAAAGAATAAAGAATAAAAATGATGGTCATTTACCTTTTTAACTGCTGTCCTCATCGTTTTTTTGCCCTCTTTGGTTCATGTTCTCTCTCAGAAGTGGTTTTTTTTTTTTTTTTTTTGCCTGTTTTTTTGTAAAGAACTGATCCATGGATGTTGGCTTTTTTGTTTTTTCCTTCGGAAATGTCCAAGGCAAACATCAACTTAGTGAGCAAACACCCGACTGGTGAACACTTTTTCTGGGCGATTCTTTTAAACTAATTCTGAAACTTCATGGAAACTTCCGGTATGGCGAGGCATCTTTTTTTTTTTCTTTTTTTTTTTTAAAAAGGCCCATCTCGTCGCAATTAAAAACTTACTGTGCCTTCATCAATCACCAATTGTTTGAATTTTTGCACAAATTCGTTGGCCGTTAGTTCATACATTTACGAAAAACTATCGGAACACCTCATGGGCCGCGGGATGACTGATGAGGACGCTGTATAGACACCGATCTAGTATACGCTCATAGATACCTATGGTAGAGGTTCCTCTTAGCCAATGGGATGCCAGAACGATGCAGAAACACCGATCTAGTATTTACGCTCATAGGTACCCATGGTAGAAAATAGCCATAGCCGAAAGTATGCTGGGTTCAGTAATGTATTTTTACCTTTCGTATCTAGAAATTTCTTTCGTAACAAGAGGCAATATTTTCCCGTTGAGGCGTTTCGTAACTCGAAAATATCGTATGAAGAGACGTTCGTAAGTAGAGGTTCCACTGTATTGGTAATAAGAAAGCCACGGTCCAATCTCCAGGTCAAATCATTACAAGTGCAGCAACTGTTTATGGTTTCATAAAGTGACAGTTTGTCATTATTGAATGAATGTCTCCTCCATCTTAATGCTTCAAGCATACATTTCAAGACAGTTTGGCCAATTACATGCTTCCAATGCTGTTGCTTGAGGACAGCACTTTTGTTCTCCAGCATGACTGTACGCTCTGCACAGAACATGATCCCTAATTACACGGTTCGAAGAACTTTGCCATCGATGCCATCGGTGTCTGTGTTACAAATTCATCTGACTCTCAAGGCATTGAATCGATCGCAAGTGGACTGTTCTGGTTGTCTTAGAAGATGTTTCGCCTCTCATCCGAGAAGCCTTCATCAGTTCATGCAGCAAGGCTTGGTTTAGGATCGGAGTTAGTGGGGAAAGGACAACTATTTAAACTACGACTGTCATGACATTGCATCAGTTCAAATCAGACACTAGCCACAAACAAAACACAGTCATGACATCCATGGCCTCACCAAACTCTTACCATGTCCGAGTTTTTGCCTCAGCCACCGCAGAAGCCGTGTTCCACTTTGCCAGCCAGTACCTGTCAACTGCCTCCGGAGTCCCACAGGCCAAAAAGGCCCGATAGGACTCCTTCAGGTTGACGACATCCCTTAAGCGGGTTCGAAGATTGCCGCCGTGACAGGCAGCGACCATCTTATGGTCACAGCTCCGATTGACAGCCTCAAAAATGGAGGCGCGGAACATGGCCCACTCAGACTCAGTCTCTCCCGCCTCTCCCGGTACAAGAGAGAAGTTCTGCCGGAGGTGGGCGTTGAAACCCTTTCTGACAGGGCATTCCGCCATCCGTTCTCAGCAAATTCTCACAATACTTTTGGGTCTGCCAGGTTGAACCGGCATCCTCCCCCACCATCGGAGCCAACACACCACCAGGTGGTGATCGGTTGACAACTCCACCCCTCTCTTCACCCGAGTGTCCAAAACATGTGGCCGCAAATCCGATGACACGACTACAAAGCGGCCTAGGGTGTCCTGGTGCCAAGTGCACATATGTTTACCCTTATGAGTCAGCTTCTGTAGCTGGGGATCGGTCCGCCAAGGTCACCGCCCTTAGCTGCCGCCCAGCCCACTCTGCACCCGATCCCTTTGGCCCCTCCCACCGGTGGTGAGCCCACGGGAAGGGGGACCCACGTTGCCTCGTTGGGCTATGCCCGGCCGATCCCTATGGGTGCAGGACCGGCCACCAGGCGCTCGCCAATGAGCCCCACCTGGTTCCAGAGGGGTGCCCCGGTGACCCGCATCTGGGCAAGGGAAACATCCATCCATCCATCCGACCAATCCATCCATCCATCCGACCCATCCATCCATCCATCCGACCCATCCATCCATCCGACCAATCCATCCATCCATCCATCCATCCATCCATCCGACCAATCCATCCATCCATCCATCCATCCATCCGACCAATCCATCCATCCATCCGACCAATCCATCCATCCATCCGACCAATCCATCCATCCATCCATCCATCCAACTGACCAATCCATCCATCCATCCGACCAATCCATCCATCCATCCGACCCATCCATCCATCCATCCGACCAATCCATCCATCCATCCATTTTCTTGACCGCTTATTACTCACAAGGGTCGCGGGGGGTGCTGGCGCCTATCTCAGCTGGCTCTGGGCAGTAGGCGGGGGACACCCTGGACTGGTTGCCAGCCAATCGCAGGCAATGGAAACATTTTTCCAATAATTGTATTCATCATAAGGAGTCATGTCAGCCGTGCTTAGTCTGGTCCCTCACCTAGGACCTGCTTGCCATGGCTGACCCTGCCAGGGGCATAAAGCCCCAGACAACATAGCTCCTAGAATCAGTGGGCCACACAAACACACAAACTGAGAATGAGATGACCTGGATGAATGCGAACATTCACAAGCACAGCTCATCTAACCAATATGCTTGTCGCTTTTAAACTATGGCTGTTTGAACAGTCTCAAGATGCACTTTGCCTTTCACTTTCATCAGTTTTTGTCCTGATACCAGCTTTCCAAGTCAAAACCCCCCTCAACTCAAGCAACCTGACAGCCTTATTTGTATTCACTGTGATAGAATAAAATAAGCATTATATCATGATACTGAGGAAACAAAGACTGAAAGACAGTGAGAAGACACAGTGTCCAAAAAAATCATTTTGCTTCCTAGAGCTTGCAATAGCACACTAACATCTCTAATAAAAGTTCATCTTCTGGTGTTAGTTTGGTTTGAGAGGAAAGAGCAGGAAAATAAACGCAGGCTGCACTGGCGCAGGATGACTGCGGCTCGTTGCGGGTCGGCCACTTCTGAAGGGGGAAAAGAGAATGGGACAAGGACGGGATTCTTTTGTTCCATTTTGGATACATTTATTTTACCAGAAGATGAAAAGACGTTTGGAACGATTAGTCAAGATGGACCTGAATCGGTGCCAAGGCAAAAACACCATCCAGGCGGTGATGGGCGCATGATATATTGATTGGTATTGGCTGAAGAAATAAAGTGCTCACTAATCAGAAGAAGATGGCTAATGAGGATTTGGAGGCCTGTCTGAATCATTAAAGCCTGATTCATGCTGGTTGCGCTACATTCTGCTGAAAAAGATCAGATGAAGTATGGAAAGTATGATATGAATACATTAATTGTATTTTCAATTTGGTCTGTTTGATATGGCCTTAAAACAAATCTATCATCACAAAAAAAAAAATATCAATTATAATTGTTTTTGCCTTTCGCTTATAGCAAATGAAAATGACATTATTAAAAACAAGTTTTGCTTTTCTTTTGTTGTTGTTTTTTCCCCTTCTGGGATTTGCTCTGTTTCTCCTCATAACAAACACTCTTTCAAACTGTTTTTTTTTTAAATGTATTACGAGTAATTAAAAAAAGAAAAGAAAAAAAAGCTTCCTCTTGGTAAATTGTCCCTTTTTTTAAAACATGTACAGTACGTTAAACATAATCCTGAATGAATGAACATTTTCAGTTGCAACGTTATGTTATCTACCAGTACTTTTCATGTTTTTTTTTTTTTTCTTATGTAGACTTGTGCAGGTGAAGCAAGGCAACCTTGGCAAAATATTTGGGGTTTGGAAGCACATTTTTGCGGCTCAAAACTTTCCAAGAAATCTCTGCTCTTAGAAAGTGTAATCGGGCACAATGTCTTTAACATAATTGAATGAATTGAATAATTGAAGGGCTCCTTTTTTTTTTGTCAAACGGAAAACAATATGAAAGTGAATGGAAAAAGTTGCGTGCCAATTAAAAGAAAAAAAAGAGGTCAGAAAGTTTACAGAAACTACACAATTAAGTTGGCATCACTGACTTGTGCTTTTGTCAGCTACGATGATCCTTTGCAGCCATGTCAGCAGGGATAGTTATTGGATAAAATTCATGGATCGCCATGCCCTAATTTCAATACAACTTTTTATTGTTGTTGAATCAAACAAAAGTCAAAATATATTTTTATTTTTTTTTTACAGTGAATGCACTTCCTTATTCTAAGTCTTTGTCGTCAACATTTGCAATTGCAAAATCGCAGATACTTATTCCAAAACGTGTGTGGGGATTTTTGCCACTTAAAGTCACAACATTTATTCATAGGGACCGTATTTTCCGCACTAAAAGGCGCACCTAAAAGCTGACCATGCGCCTTATAATCCAGTGCGCCTTATATATGGATTAATATTGAGCCGCAGCAGGTCTCGCTGTCAATACCCTATTGGTGACCCTGCACGATCGGCAGAAGATCCCGCCATCTTGGATCGCTAGCTAATACTAATACTTTACCTCAGAGAAAATAATAAAACAGCTGTTTATTCATTTTGGGAGTGAATGGAGTTGTCAGAAAGCTGGTTTGTAATCTATTAATAAAGTTTGACTGACCTATCTGACTGTTTCGTTGACATTCCCTTTAGCGCAGCACTATCTAATGGATGCATAACGTAACCCCAGCCTCTACTGTAGCGCCTTATATATGGAAAAAGTTTTAAAATATGTCATTCATTGAAGGTGCGCCTTATAATGCGGTGCGCCTTATAGTGCGGAAAATACGGTAATCATTGATTCATAAGGACACTAGAAGATAATGTCTCATTTGTTAATGTATCGCACACACTACAAAAATTTCAAATTGCAAGTTAGGCTTTTGTCATATTTGTGTGTGTGTGTGTGTGACGTCTCCCCTTGCCTGGTTCCCCTCTCGCAGACATCGACGAGTGCCGTCTTAACAACGGGGGTTGTGACCATGTGTGTCGGAACACAGTGGGCAGCTTTGAGTGCAGCTGCAAAAAAGGCTACAAGCTGCTGACCAACGAGAGAACATGTCAAGGTAGGAATATTTCAAAGCAACAATATTTACTGTATCTGTATCTTCAAATAAGAACTGATGATGTTAATACAGGTTGTGTCATATCCTGATTTATTGTTAATGGTAATGGCACTGGTGTGCAGTGCTTGTTAAAATTTTGACGTATGCCATGATAACAAGACATACAGTATAGTGAAGTCTGTGTGTGCGTGTGTTTAGAGGGTATTGGCCGAAAACTGATGCGAAGAGCCAACATTTGCAAATAACTGACGTATTTGCAGTACATTATCATAAACCCATGTTACAAACACAAATTTATTGAGTAATTCAGTTAAACAAACAAACAAACAAACAAATAACCTTCACATGGTACTCATTAATAGTATTAGCTAGCATGCTAGCTTAAATAACACACTAGCACAAACCGATGTGACATCGCACATTGGCAAACAAATACGCGACCCGTACTTTACACAAATGTTTTGTACTTATAGGAAAATGAAGCTTCATGAACCACTTGCAATAGTATTTTACTCCTCTAGATGGTGCTTTTGGATTAAAGATGCTGTGAAAATGGAATCGAATTCCAATGCACTAGCATTTATCTTTAACTCATTTGCTCTCAATAACGTATAAATAAATTTTTTTAATGTTCTAAGTGTCCCAAAGACGTATTTATACTTTTTTTAATTTATTTTTTTATTTTATTTATTTTTTTTATGCTAGAGCATACAGAAGGCTTTGATGCAGCCTCTCAACTGCAAAGAACGGTTGCAGAAATGGTAGTTATTACACAAACGGCCAGTAGGTGGCAGCAGAGCAAAGGAGATCAACCAGGGCCATCTAGAAAAAAAAAAGCTCAATTACTTACAATTTTAAATAGATTTGTGAAAACTGATGGAACTTAGCTCTCTTCTAATGCTAATTGCTGCAAAACGGAAACAGATAGAAACATACTTTTTTCTGATGAAAGAAGAGACTTTAATCTTTCTTTTGATAGATTCCATGCTTTTATAGCAAAAGAACACAATATTCTGTGGGCCTTTCAAAATCAGTCAAAATCCAGTAAAACAGCCGGGATCGAACGGGATTGCTTCTGTGAAAATGGCTGGGAGTGAATGAGTTAACAAGAGCACCATTGAGAGGAGTAAAAAATTTCAAGTGGTTCTCGAAGCTTCATTATCCCATCATTAGATTTAAATCACTCAACTCACCATTTTGTGCAATAGTAGTGGCAGAGTTCACTCTTCGTAGTTAATTCGGGAGAGGAGTAGTAGCATACTTTCAGTTTTGATGGTGCGCAAGGTGTATTAAATGATCGCCAACAAACGGACGAAAAAAACACAATGAAGTAAACAAGTTTCCACCAGATGACACCAATGTTATACATTAATTGTAATTGATTGTAAAATCATTTGAATATGAGCGCACTGAATACAAATCAAATGATTTGCATTATGACCATTTTTGAAGCCTTATTTACACTGACTTCACAAATGCAGCAACAAATCAACAATCACAAAACCAACTTGCATTCTTTATTTATATTTTAAAGCAAACTATATACTTGCGCATTTATGGAGCTCAGACCACAAACAAAAGCAACGTCTGCTGTGGCGGCACACAGGTGTTGGAAATTACGGTTCCGACCCTAAAACCTCTCATTGTTGGGTAAATCAAGCCACCTCAAGAACATCTGGTCGAAGACGTCAAGCAGGCTGAAAATACTGAGATGAGTTCTGCCTCATGCCGAGTCGAAAAACACGAGACATGCCATTCTTTTTAATCTTCAGCTTTTTCCTCATGTGGCCGATCACTCTGCCGCCTGGTTCGCATCAGTGTCTTGCGTTTGCTTTCCAGCACAAACAGATAAACATCATGTGTGTGAAAAGAAAACGGCGCGTCTCTCCGTGTGCTTCAGACACTTTCTTGTCACTTCATATCTATTTTTGGAACAAGGCTTGTTATTTGAAAGCCTCACATAGGTAAGTGGGAAAACGTGCAGAGCACAAATACAACAAAGTTGTATGGAACGAGTCTTTGGGTGCGCTTGGTAACAATGTTGTCCTTGTTTTGTCTTTAGTAACGTCTCATCATTCTCTGTCGAACTCATCTCATTTATTTCACACATTCAATTAGCTCCAGGTGAAAACAACAACTCTCAAGTCGAAATTGATTCTCTTATCCACTGTAATCTTTGGGATTTATCACAAATGTCATTAACTTGCCTTTTTGTTATCCTGTATTCATATAAAAATATTAGGGATGGGCGAGTACCGATACCAGGTATCGGTATCGGGCCGATACCAGCCTTTTTTCAAGTACTCGAGATGCAGAGGGGGAAGACGTTAAGTGAGTCCTCCTTGCCTGTAACTGGCGCTAGCTTGCAGCAGTTTTTCACCAAAACTTCACCGGTTTGGAAATACTTCAAAATTGTGAATCTTAAACTAAAAGAGCATTTTTGTGTTTTATTTTGAGCGTTAAGACTATTGAAGAGTGACTGTGCTGTTTTTTTTTGTTTTGTTTGTTTTTGGTCAAAATTAAGGGAAATATATTTGTTTAAAAATATCTTTTAGTGATTTTTTTTATTTGTCAAAATGTACAACTGGTATCGGCAGTTGGTATCGGTCTGAAAAAAAGTGGTATCGAACATCCCTAAAAAAATATATATTGCACGTTTAAAAGTAGCTTTACCAAACGTGTTCTGCAGAGTTGTGATGAGCGTGGAGCTGCCTAACCAAGTTCTGCAGCAGCCAAGTGTGCAAAAGCTGAGTAATATTGCTTCCTCAGCCCACCTTTACACCCCGAGTGTGACCTGCCCCTGCAGTAAGTCGATGCTGAGGCCTCCGTGGCATCAAATACACTTAAAGAGCAGTTTGGTGTCTCTGCGGGGTGTTGAGATGTGTAAGCGGAATTCTAAAGTTATCTCGGTTTAAACAGTCACGGTGCTTCCTAGCTGTCAGTGGACCGTGGCCCATATATCAGGATGGGGCATGTCTGCTGAAGCGCTGCCAGCATTCCACCAAACTCAACGTCCTCCTCTGTTTCGTTTCGTCTGCTTCTCCCTTCTGATCCATGGGAGGGCAGTCCGGGACACCTTCTTCACATCTTTTACCTAAAACAAGGGTGTCCAAACGTTTTCATTTGAGGGCCACATACAGAAAATCAGAAGGACGCAAGGGCCACATAATGTTATGAAGAGAAATTGTGTTTAGTCCTAAAAATTGTACAAATAATTTATTTGTGTTTTTGCATATTTAGAAAAATGCTTCTGTATATAAACCAATTGATTTGTAATATGGCAGTAGGGTTATTATAGTTTGGAAATTTTTCATTTTAGTTAGTATTTATTAGTTTTCAGGGAGGTTCTGTTTTTATTAGTTTTAGTCCTTTAATAAATGCTTAGTTTTAGTTTAGTTTTAGTTAGTTTCAGTATTATTAGTTTTTTTTTGTGTGTTTTTTTTAAATGTGTATGACTTGTGCGCAGTATTTAAAAAACACCATGGGAGTGATGTCATCTGAAGGTGCTTTTCTATTGGCTGTTGCAGGATGACGTCACTCCTGTGTGACATACTTTCAAACGTCATTATTCCGGTTGATATCGGAATAAATCTACTAAAAATCACACCAAAGACTAAAACGAAGGACATTTTTGCTATAATTATAGTTTTGGTTAGTTTTGTAAACATAAAATGTAATTTCAGTTTTCGTTTTTGTTTTTAATTTATTTCGTTAGTCGAAATAGTTTTTTGAATTTTAGTTTTAGTTATTTTGTTAGTTTTAGTTAACTAAAATAACCTTTAATAGAACCTCCCTTCTTACTTTGACCATCTCCAAACATTTTTGTTTTTATTTTATTTGAACTGAGTCAAATGCCATTTTTAGCATATGTCGTGGGCCACTAAAAAATGGACGGCGGGCTGCAAATGGCCCCCGGGCCGTAGTTTGGACACCACTGACCTAAAGGGACATTACCTCACACCTTTTTTTTTTTTTTTTTTTTTTTTTTTTTTAAACTTATGGGTGAAATTATGGCTTACAGTTTGATTTATTGATGCGATCCCATCTTATGATTTTGGCTACACCAAAAGGAATCATAGTGCTCACGTAATGTTTCCACCTTAGTGACGTTGCATACTTCATCTGAGCTGACTGATAAATAAGGGTTGCGGGAGTCCCAGAGGTCTTAGAAAATATATTCAGCAGCAAAGATCACATAATGATAAGTTGTGCATCGACATCCCCTATTGCAACACTTGATTTAGTCAGCACTCTTTAAATCCCATCATGGCTCAGACTGCGCAGTTAGCATTGTGTGAGTGGAAGTAAAAGTTTTTGACCTTGGTTCGCGACAGGTCACACTTCTTTACCGGTCTTCTTACTGTGCAAAAATTGTTGTGCAACACTTTACAGACAGTTGTGCCAAGGTATCGAACGCTACAGAAAGGGTGTCCATATATTGCACTTATTTGGAAAAACGTCATTATTTTGGGGTGTCCATGGCCCGACATCCCGCTACAATATTATCAAACTGAATTTCCATCTCTGCATTAATAACTAAATAGACGAGTGATCTGAAGTAAGCTGTTACTGAGGAGGCATTAATGTGTTAACAATCTGGAGAGCAGAAAGTGGAGACAACCATTTTTGCCCTCAAAGTTAATTAACTCATTCACTCCCAGCCATTTTCACAGAAGCAATTCCGTTCGCTCCCGGCCGTTTTACTGGATTTTGACTGATTTTGCAAGGCCCACAGAATATTGTGTTCAATTGCTATAAAAGCATGGAACCTACCAAAAGAAAGATTAAAGTCTCTTCTTTCATCAGGAAAAAAAAAAAAAGTATTTCTATCTGTTTCCGTTCTGCAGCAATTAGCATTAGAAGAGAGCTAAGTTTCATCAGTTTTCACAAATCTATTTAAAATTCAAAGTAATTTAGCTTTTTTTCTAGATGGCCCTGGTTGATCTCCTTTGTTCTGCTGCCACCTGCTGGCCGTTTGTATAATAACTACCATTTATGCAACCGTTCTTTGCAGCTGAGAGGCTGCATCAAAGCCTTCTGTATGATCTAGCATAAAAACGTATAAATACGTCTTTGGGACACTTACATAAAAACAACGTATTTACACGTTATTGGGAGCAAATGAGTTAAATGTATTCACCACACTCTAAAAAGAGAATTAACCAATTTAAGACTACAAAGAAGTTGAATTAATTATGAGTTCATTAAACTTAATATATGCACTTGAATTAAGTTAATCCAAAGTGAATATATTAATATAAATGAATTCATAATTAATTTACATTTGATATATCACTTTGGATTAGCTTAATTCAATTTTATGTTGCCAATTGAAACGATTGTTTTAAGTTGGTCAACAATTCAATTTATAATCTTAAATTGGTTCAACAATTCTCTTTTTAGAGTGCACAGTGTTATGAAAAATGTTCTTATAATTGTAAATAGTTCATTTGAAGATTTGTGCATCGCTGGCGTTGGACCAAAAACTTGTACTCCAAAATGGTCACTTTTTATGAGACGACAAAAACAGCTTGTTTGTTCAGTCATGAACATTGCATCATCAAAGAGAGCATGCCATTTGCAACAATTGTAAATACTGTAATTCATAAAAATGGCACCCACGTGTGTGGAATGACCAAAAATATAGGTATTTATATGAAATTGGTCAAAGTGTGATTTATGAGATTTCGGCGATTATATAACAGCAAAATATGAAATAGTTCTACACTAAAACACTCTTTTTTTTTTTTTTTTTTTTTTTTTTTTTTTTTTTTTTTTTTTTTTTTTTTTTTTTTTTTTTTTTTTTTTAAAGTAGTAGTAATGGTAGTCCCCATGTACCACTGGCCACTAATTTTTTGATCAAATGTAATTTGTAGTATATGCCACGGGCCACTGAAAAACGGATGGTGGATTTCAAATGAGCCCTATGCCATAGTTTGGACACCAGTTCTCTAACGCAAACATCCTTTGCTTTGGTTAAACCACCTCGAACCCCGTTTTTCAGGATTCCAAGACAAATGATTCTTTTCCTCAAACTTATTGGGAACCGTTTGGGAAAGCAAAGTCCATAGCGGCATGCTCAGATGACAACAGTGAACATTTCATGAACGTTGCTTGGTGCCGCCATGGTTCATATTTAACCCTTTTCATTGATTTTCTTGTACAAGATGATGATCCTTGAGCCCAAAGTGACTGGCTTATAAAGGTTGCAAACATTTTACAGGAGCATTGCTTTTGCACAGCTTTCAGAAAGTGACACATTTGATTTTTTTTTTTTTTTTTTTTTTAGCAACTGTCACTCTGACATTACAGGTTGACATATGAGGGTGCAGAGCAATCTGTAGGCCTTTATTGTATATTTTCGATGGGGGGGAAAAAAAAGGATTGACAGGCTCTCAGAGGGAAGAAAGAAAATGCACTTGGGCACCTATTATCAGCTGACTCCTGCTGCTCCCACTCGCCATTTCCAAAAGTATACTTTGAAAATTCCATTCCGCCACATCAAAATGGAAAACGGAGCGACTGCAGGAGGGCAATCACGGCAACAGACATTTGGAACCAAAGGTGGCGGTTGTTATTTTTTGATGTGCTCCATTGAAATGCATGATAAACAATACGGAGAGAGGAAAGTGGACCGGGTTCTGCTCTTTGCGGTTTATGAGTGATGGCAACATTTCTAACTTGTCTTTCTCCGTTTTGTGCAGACATTGACGAGTGCTCCTTTGACCGCGCCTGCGACCATTTTTGTGTCAACTCTGCGGGAAGCTTCCAGTGCCTTTGTCACAAGGGCTACGTCCTCTATGGCCTGGCGCACTGCGGAGGTAAGCCAGCTACTTTTTTTACTTTTTTTCATTTTTTTTTTTAACCTCTTCAAACCCTCAATGAGTTCATACTGAACAGGAAGAAATTACCAGAAGCAGACAGATTTATTCAAGTTCATAACAAGGTGTCGAAGCTTTCTGTTGCCATGTGTGAAGGTGAAGGTTTGCCAGATGCCCTTGAAGCGACTTTTGAAGCGTTCTTTTGAAAAATAAATGAATACATGTTTAGTAATTAGATTCATCTGAGAAGCTCTTGAGTTCTAAACCAACAATTCAACATGATGTGTTTATTTCCATGGTTTCGGGGTGTAAAGTCTTTACGCCGTCCAACTCATTAATCTGAATGTCGCCACATCGGGAATATCAACTTGAAAAAGTCCCTGCATGCGACCGCATCTAAAGACAAAGTGTAACTAAATGCTGGCCGTGATGGATTACTCAGCTCAAGATGGTTTAAGTCTCTGCAAGTTGATTTCCAAATCGACTAAAAATGAGCAGAAACAGGTGGCTGCCCGGAAGGCAGGAAATCAATCTAAGATTACGCTACACTTGGCAGCGGTGTAAAGCGTAGGTGATTTCTTGCTGTAGTTAATGGACTAAAACATGATTTCACAAAAAGTGTTGGGCTACTTTACTTTAAGACCTTTGTTGATATGCATCATAGGAAATCAAATGCAACATTGAGTTCATTTAATATTACCGGAACGCACCGGTACGGAGCTCCGGCACTTCTAAAAAAATCTTCCGTGAGCGTTCATGTACTTCTCAATGTGCAAAGTATGTACTATCAGCGTTCCGGTACACCTTAACAAGGCAAGGCAAGTTTATTTGTATAGCACATTTCATACACAAGGCAACTCAATGTGCTTTACACAAGGAAAGGCAACACATAAACATCAACAAACAAAGTAGTTAACATTCAGAGGAAGAAGAGTAAATAAAAATAGGTTTTACAAAATTTACTAAAAAGAACATACAAAGACAATATTAAGACATTATTAATCAAACTTTAAAACATTTAGCGTAAGGAAGTTTAAAATAATAATAAAAATAATAATTAAAAAGGAAGAAAACAAACAAACTCGCAATGCATGTTTTGACCCCCAAAAGCTGTTCTGGCGAGGGCCGCTCTATCCATTGACTTAAATATAGTATGGAAGTTCTGCGCTCATCACATCATCACGCACACGCTTACTCCAGTACTATAAATCTGTGCTTTCACTGCTTTGCGAGATAAGCGCGCTTACGTCATTCAAGTAGCTCGCTGTCAATGCTAGCCCGATGCTAGCCAAACCCGAACGCCTTTACAACCGTAGCTCGTGAGTTAAGAAAATGAAATGAAAAACGCTACCATGCTAACCTGGATATCCGCTGCATAATTTTCACTTTATTTTCTTTCTCTACAGCGAAAATACCTCAGTGTGTGGCGTATGGTTGTTCCAATAAGTATAAAATACGTGTGGGAGAGGATCTAAACGCAAATGTCATCAGTAAGAATGTGAATATAAATTTTCTCTTAGCAGGTATTTTGCCGAGTGCTAAAATAGTGTTTTCGGTAAGAAAAAAAAAAAGGGGTAGTACCGGCACTTATTTTTCCACTTAAAACACTGAATATTATAAACAGTAAATTCTGTAGAGTAAATGTTACTCTAAACAGAGTCTATTTGGTCACATTCTAAACAGAGTAAAATTTACACTTGCAAGAGAGTAAAATATTCAGAGTAAATTTTACTCAAAGTATTTTTACAGTGTATAAGAGAATTGGCCTATCCCATGACAAAAACCTAATTTTTTCTAAATAATTTCTAGAATGAATTGTTTTGTACATTTAGTACAATTTACTAGTTTATTTTTAAAAAGTTACACGAGGGTTGAGGCACGAACTCGCGACCTTCAACTTGGGAGACTGCCACTCTAGCACCTGAGCTATGCCACTCATACTGTTTGCTCGTATCCAAAAGGAGACCAAAAATGACTCTTAAGAGGTACGAAGATTCCAGCTAACGAGTGATATGCTAACACACAGTAGGAGTGGCATGACTCAGGGAGTAGATTGGCTGTCTCCCAAACTGAAGTGGTGAGTTTCTTCCTCAACCCTGCAGTGACCTTTTTAAAAATATGTAAATAAATGAATACATTTTAGTCAAAATATCTCCTTGCAAAATGTACTTAGAATTTCTGAGTGCGGCAAATTTTCCTCATATACAGTAAAAATAGTAGGGGTATGAATTGCCTAGTACCTGACGATTCGATTCGTATCACGATTCATAGGTCACGATTCGATTCCATACCGATTAATCCCGATACGAATTTATAAGTCGATTGTTGCGATTTTTTTAAATTCAAATTTAGAATATACTAATCAGTAAACTTGTACAGTGTAAGATCTGAATGAAAATGTATTATTTATCTGAAACTTCAGTCTTATACAGGTTATAATCTGTTTCATGTTTGAACAGCATTGAAATAAAATATTAAGGCTTAATGTTCCATTAATGTAACATTATTTCATGCTTAAGGTGTGAATCATAAGACGTTTTGGTGAATATTTTTCTATCAAAAATGGATGTTTAAAAATCGATTTGGCCGCCTATTGAATCGATTCAAGAATTGCAAGATGTAAAATCGCGATATATTGCCGAATCGATTTTTTTTTAACACCCCTAAAAAATGGTGTGAGTAAAATCTACTTTCTTGCAAGTGTAAATTTTACTCTTTAGTGGGACCAAATACTCCTTTTAGAGAAATGTTCTTTTGATTCCATTGTGAGGGTGATGAGGGTTGTATGTGTGAGTACGATGATGTATTGTTGCGGTGTGCGCAATTACTGTTTGAAATAAGATGTAAAGAATAAGGGGTAGGATTAGATAAGTTTTTAACTTCTTCCTACTCCTTTTGGACATGTAAACAATTTCTAATGATTGTTATGATTTTGTATTTTTTATTTTTTATTTCTTTTCTGTCTCTTAATTTTTACTTGCTATTTGTTTATGTTTATATGTTATGTTTACATGTTCAATAAACTTCAAACTTCAAGAGTAAAAGTTACTCTATAAAATTGTGTATCAATACAATGTCGTACTCCAAAATCTTGCATGTCAGCATGTCAAGCACGTTTGCAAATAAATGTCACCATAAGCGTAAGTTTGGGAGGTGTCAAAATGTAAACGTGTTGGCTCAGGCTGCAAAATGTCTGTCGACGGAATAAAAGCACCAGCATTGGATTTGTAGTGCTTTTTTCTCTCATGATGGAGCGCACCGACATAAACGACGTGCTACCATTGTTTAGAGGACCGGTGATGAATGGCTTTGCCGGGCTTTTCATCGCCGCTGTCGGAACTATTAGATAACCCGGGAGATTTATTGAGCGCCCCGCTGTATGTCCTTACTTGCCGCTCATAACCAAGCTTAGGTTGCCCCGCTGTGCTTCATCAAGCCCAAAATATAGCCGAGAGCCCGGCGAAGTGTTTAACAATCGGCTCCCAGTTCAACAAACCCAGTCAGGTCGGCGACCCCGCTGTCGAGTATTGTGCCGCGACCTGTTGGCATTCTTCAAGCCGTTCTCCTCTTCGCCTAGCAAAACACTCCGCTTGCTTTTTGCTTATCTGCTGAGAAAATATTGTGACTTCAGACCTCCACAAGTGTGTTTGAAAATGTCCCCGGTTTCATACATGCGGCTTTGGCCTCGGCACAAATAGATTCCTGGGGTGCAAACAAATGTGTGTGTGTGCATTCATTAATATTTGTTTGAGAACAATATCAGAATGTCTTTGGCAAGAACTCTCCCTCTTTGATCACTTCAACATATTGTAATAGTCCCTAAATTTGACAATTCCCAATTCCATGAAGTCAGTCACTCTCTATGGTGTCGGCATTGATTCCAAATTTCAATTTGTGTTTTTCTTTCGTCTTCATTCGTCTGCGTGCGTGAAAAGGAAAAAAGCCTGAAGGGATTTGCAGAAAGGTCAGCAGAGATTTATTTGATTGTATTTCAAGTATGGAAGACAATAAAAGAAGTCAAAACAAGAGTTTCTGGCAGATGAGCGCCGCTTGCATCAGATATTCATTAGAGTTCTTGGTCCTTTAAATCGAGTGCTTTGATGCGGAGGATAAGCGGCGCATCTCTCGCCATGTTTCCAAGTCGCTCTGGGCGACACATTGGCAGACTGCGCTTGATGAAGTCATCATCCTCTTTGTGGAATGAAGAGGCATGCAGACATTTTTTTTTTTTTTTTGCTTGGGGCGAATGATTGAACGAGACAAGGTGGAGCGTTTCATATCAACAGTCAGCTTCATCAATCACTGACATGATCTCAATCAGTTTCTTCTACTCTTTATTTTCTTGTGTCTCTCAACGTATAAACGTCTCAGGAGATCCTGAAAAGCATAAAATAGCTGCCATTTATTGTTATTATTTTTGTATTGCTCCACGAATGTTACCAACACTTTTATTTACTCTGCCCCCTTAAGTCATTCCCTGCTTACCATTTAGGGTGATTTCAGTCACCCTCATTGCGATGTTTTGACCAATATATTGAAAGTGGACTCTGTGGACCGCAACTGCGCCAGCACATTCCATCAATCCATCCATTTTATATAACGCGCTCATCACGTTCAGGGTCACAGCAGAGCCTGGAGTCCATCCTAGTGACTCCACTCTGGACTGACAGTTATAAAGAATACACTAAGGCTGCATTGACACTGCAGGCCAATCAAGTGTCCAATTCCATTTTTTATTTTTTTTTGGGTGCTCCATACCAGCTACAAAACCACCTAAGCAATAACAAGCAACCCATCTACACATTGATCTTCTTCAAATGTCAGATAGACAAGTGAGATGGACAGCGTGTTAACAATCTGTTTTAATGAGAGCTGGATGATATGGCCTTCAAATAAAATCACACTCTCCCCCCCCCCCCCCAACAAAAATCCACTCTCTGATTATAATTGATTTTTTTCCCCCCCTAGGCATACTGAGAAAGCAAATGACAGTGGCGTACTTGAAAACAAAATGTGCTTTTCTTTTTCACACCCCCCGGCCCATATTTGGGCTTTATTTTGCTAAAGCCAAAGAAGCTTTAAAACATTTATTTATTTTTTTTTATCTCTGCAGGTTTTTTCCTCTAGCATTAACTTGTGTCAACCTCCACAGAATAATTTAAAGTGTTTTGTTTTTATTCTTTACAAATAAAAATAATAATAATAAATTTTGGGGAAATATCATTTTCATCAAAACATGTTTATAACCGTCTTTAAGAAATTTTCAAATTCTTATTTAGTATGTTCAACAATTTAACATAATGGCTGGCTCATATGTAAGAGTTAACGTAACACCAAAGTCCATCCAGCTTTCACATTATTTCTTGTTTCGAGTTGTAGCAGGTGAAGCAAGAAGACCTTTCTAAAATATGTGTGGTTCGGAAGCCCGTACCTCGGGTCAAAAGTTTCTAACATGTCAATAAATCAAACCTTTTGCAGTGTATAAATTATGCCTTTAAAATGTTCCGCATGATTGACTATGTGATTGCCTTTCACCAGGAATCATATGGAAAAGAATGTGACAATGATTCCGCTCATGTAGGCTGTTTCTGAACTTAGACACTTTTTCAAAAACAGTCGCTGGACTGAGAGGTCGGAAAAGTCCCAATTTTAGTAATAGTGACTGTGTATGTATGTTGTTGTTTTTTTTTTTTTTTTAAACTACCTCCTCGTTGTCAGCAGCTATGATCTTAGAGCAACGTCAGCAAGAACTTGTTTGAACTACAAAAGCCACTAAAAACAATCACTTCAAAAGTACAATTTTCCTGAGAAATAAACTCAAATGAATCAATAAAAATGTTTGTCTATGTTTTTTACAAAGAACATCCAATCAACATATCCTCCATTTTCAGATATTGATGAATGCAGTATAAATCGAGGAGGATGTAAATATGGATGCATTAACACTCTGGGGAGTTACGAGTGTACCTGCCCACCTGGATACAAGTTGCACTGGAACAGAAAGGACTGTATTGGTATGTAGCAGCACTGCCCTCTAGTGGTAAAGGGGAATCCACTCTTGCTCTGCATCATCTCGACAGCATGGTTTTGATTTCTACAGTACTGTCTTTTATCGCTCCTCAGAGTTGGTGAAATGTCCTCCGGGCCTTATCGCCCCCAAGGCTACGCTCACCTGTAGCAAAACGGGCAAGAAGGAGAGCTGCTCACTCACCTGTGCCTCCAAGGCACACTATCTGGCAGGTATGTTCCAGCCGGCACAAAACGCTACAACAGTGGTTCTCCACCTCGGAAATACTTTGCTCTCCCAAGTATCACCACCATGACCAACGTTCAACAAACAGGACATTAAAACGAAAGCTTCAATTAGAATGTATTGCACAAATGTACTTGAAAATTAAATACACTGAATTGTACTTAAAAAATGTGCTGAACTTGGAAAAAAGAGTATTGCACATATATTGTGTCCAAAAAGCACATAAAAAATACTGTGGTTAAAAAAAAAGTAGACTGTAATACATTAAAACAAAAAGTTTAAACAAGCTGTTTGCATCATTGCAGATTCTAATATGTTACAATAACTAGTGGCCATACCACACATTTTTTTTATTCTTGGTTTCGATTTTGCTTGTGTGTCTTCTTGAAGAGTCTGACAACAGCTACTCGGTGAGCTGCGGCATCCCCATCGTCAGAGGAAAGTCCCCCGTCCGGCTCAACTCCAGCAGCAGTCAGAGCTGCATAGGTGCCGTCCGCCACATCATTTGCTTCACAGCCACTTGTGTTGACGTCCTACCTACGTTTGCTGTCTTTGTCTGTAGAGACTTTGGCGCCTCCAGTGAAGCAGACGGCATCGTTCAAGATTAAAAATGCCAAATGCCACCTGCACCCTAAACTGACTGGCAGGACAGAGGACAGGGGGCGGACCCTTGGACCAGGTCTGCCCTTAACTCATTCACTGCCAATGACAACTATAGACGTCAAAAATCCAAGCAAACAGCCAGTGTTAATTTAAAAAAAATAAAATAAAATAAAATAAAATTTAAATTTTAATAATAACAAAAAAAAATAATTTAGTTTTAATTATAGTTTTCTGATGAAATTTCATTAAAGCCTTAGTCATAACTCAGTCACCTGATTGTGTTTTAGTTTTAATCCAATTTTAGTCAACAAAAATAAAGAGCACTTTTAGTCGACTAAAATTGACTTTTAGATGCTGAGACCCAGTATGTGGTCTCAGTAAGACCAAGACCGACCACAAGAACGTCAACGCCCGTGTTGTAGGGTAACAGGAATCCGTTCTACGCACGATGGTAGCACTTAGCCATGAAATTGTTGTCATCGTTGTTATTAATAACAACAATGATTAATAACTAGGACTGAAAACAATGAATAACTAAAACTAAATTCAAATTTCTTGTCAAAATTTGCACTGGCTGTTTGCTTGGATTTTTGACGTCTATAGTCGTCATTGGCAGTGAATGAGTTATATGGGTTTGGTGTTATATTTAAATGGATTGTTTGAAGGAATTTATCATCAACTGGGGTAGAACATCTCTGAAAAATTTTGCAAAAGTCTCAATGTCTCCAAACCCTTAGGTATCAGTTCCAATACAGTATGTTGAGAAACAACAATAGCACATAGCCTTTTTTGGCACCAAATTAGTGTGAGTACTAGGGATGTAATAATAAGGGCAATATCGTGATATTAAAACTGCCACAATATCGTCATCGTCATGTTCACAATATTTAAAAGGAACACATCTGTTAAAAAAGTCAGGTTGATTTCCATTTGTGCAGTTCTATCCCCCTCTAGTGGCTATTTTATTAGTGCAATTTAATTTTTATTAGGGATGTTTTGGCCTTCTATGTTTAAAATCTATGCAAATTGTCAGATGAAGGGTCACCTAATTTTTTTGTTAAGCGATCAATGTGCTTACATTACCAAGTAAGTGCCTCAATATTGTCATTAGCAATTGTAGGTGGTTTATATGCATTGTTGTTATGTACAAAAGCACAATATTGTGAGTATGAGCTCTTTTTTTTACAATATTGTGATCTTTTTTAAATATCGCCAATGCCCCCACAATATCGTGATAATTATCGAATCGTGATGTTTGGATAGCGTTACATCCCTAGTGAGTACGTACTATATGCTTATATACTCTTTTTTTTTTTTTAGCATTACACAGTTATTTTTCAAACACTCTTAAATTATAATGTAAATGATGCTATACTCAGCTGGTCTTCATGTGACAACGATTGAGTGACTGTGATGGCATCTTTCCACAGGAGGTGGTCAGCCCTGCAGTAACTGCCTGGTGACATTTGTCAATCTCAAATGTGACTCGTCGAAGAAAGCAAAAGGGCGTCGTGCTCGCAACCCCGCTAACAAAGAGGTAACGCGCATCACTTTGGAGCTGGAAGCAGAGGTCAAAGCTGGAGACACAACAGGTCAGTCTTAAGATGAAATATTTTCATTTGAATAATATTCATTTATCCTCATAGATGTATATATCTGATTTTTATTTTTATTTTTATTTTTTTTTACCCTTACCAGGAAGTTGTAACCTCAGCTGCCTCAGACAACGTATGGAGAAGCAAGTAAAGACTTACATCAAGGCTCTGAAAAAGTCCATCAACCAAGAGCGCTTCCTGATCAGAGTTGCTGGTTTGGAATATGAGGTGGCCCAGAAACTTCCACAGGCTGCTCCTGTTCATGAGAATTGTGGCCCAGGCTCTGAAAAGGACAGTGGACGATGCGGTAAATAAGACTTCACCATATTTACATGCCTCAAAAAATAAAGAAATAAATACATAAATAAATCTAAAGTTTCCTCTACTGCAGTGGACCCCCGCATACTCGTTTGGCACACACAGATTTAACTATTCTCGGATTATTTTTCAATATAAAAAAAAAGTAGGGTTTATTTTTATTTTTGTAATCTATGTATTTGGCTTTTAGGGGGAAGGCAGTCCTCAATTTTTAATGGAAAGGTATATTTTGGGGGTATTTTTGGGGAGTTTTCAAAAACATTTGGACAGTCTTAAGTTGTAATATCATCATTCACCACTAGATGGCAGATACAGTTTACATACCGTAGTTGCGCTTGCTCCATTTCTTATGCTGCGTTCACACCAAAACCGAAAAGGCGATCTGGAACGCCCACTTCGTGAGCGTTTCACCGCGTAGTTTTTTTTTCCAAACGATTGCCACTCATTTGTGCTTTCGTGCACACCGGAGCGGAGGCGGCGTGTCCCTTGGTCAACGACGACTGTCGAGCACTTTAGCGAGTCACTATAGTATAGTACTTCCACTTTTTTTCCTGGGACGATACAGCCGTGGCACTATTTTCTTCTTTTTTCAGGTACGTTATAGCACTTTCGCTTTTTTAGTGGCAATCTGGCGGCCGACAGTTGCGCTAAAAATAGCTTTGGCATGGATGATAAACACTACTGCTAGTCGGTACAGTTCAACAGCAAGTAAATACACTTACCAGCACTTGTATGCTACTTCGTTGCTCACCATTCTGTCCCGGCTGGTTGTGTTGTTGCGCTCGCGGTGAAAAAAGACAGGATGCTGTGTGTGATGTAGCCCGTACTCGAAGCCGATTGGCTACCGTGAGGTGAAATGCGGAAAAAGTTCATTTTTTTTAACTAGGTTTTAAGAGGTTGTGAGTTTGATCCCATGCCATTGTCACCATGTGCTGGCTTCTTACTGTAGCTGTTGTGAATGTTGTTTTTCAGTCAGGTGCTTGCCGGGCTCGTACTACCACGGTGAGCAGGAACGTTGCGTCCAATGTCCGCCTGGCACCTTCCAAGAGCGGGAGGGGCAGCTGGCATGCGACCTGTGCCCGGGCAGTGACGGCCACGGGCCCGTCGGAGCTCGAAACATTTCATCGTGTGCAGGTAGCAAAAAGTCCAATTCCCAGATGTTGTGGCGGTTCAACAATCCAGCCAAACGTGATGTGGCTGTCCGCGTTCCACAGGCCAATGTCCCACCGGGTTCTTCTCCAGCGACGGATTCAAGCCTTGCCAGGCGTGTCCCCAGGGCACATACCAGCCAGATTTGGGTCGGACCTTGTGCTTTCCTTGCGGGGGAGGCCTGAGCACCAAGCGTGAGGGTGCGAGCTCCTTCCATGATTGTGAGGTCAAAGGTGAGAAGAGCATGCACTATGATGGCGTATTAGGGCCACGTATAAATATACTTTTTTATAGGGCGGGGGCAATATTCCAAGAAAAAAAACTTTGCCACTTTCTAAATTCATAAATTTGCCACTTTCTAAAGTGGCAAATTTCCAAGAAAAAAACTCGGAAATTTGCGAGTTTAGAAAGTGGCAAATTTACGACTTTCCAAACTGGCAAATTTGCGAGTTCAGAAAGTGGCAGATTTGTGAGGAAGAAAAACTCGTAAATTTGCAAGTTTAGAAAGTGGCAAATTTACGACTTTCTAAAGTGGTAAATTTGCGAGTTTATAAAGTGGCAGATTTGTGAGGAGAAAAACTCAAAAACTTACGAGAAATACACGTACCGTAGCTGAAGTCTAATCAGTTGGGGATTCGTTGGTGGTTAATGGGACTGTTTATAAAATGAAAAGGCAGGATGGAGACGGCTTCATTCTTAATTTAAACTTTACTCGTCATACATGGCAGCTAGAGCACCAACACTTACTGATCCCCTATCAACTGACTAGCACTAACCAACCAATCAGAAGCTAGCATACTTTAGGTAAAAGCAAGTGAATGACGGAGAGCAGCAAATCTGACACATCAACTTAGATACTTGTGCAAAAAAAAAAAATTATGAATGTATAAATAAATAATTCTGGAAACATAAATGTACAAGTAAATATACTTTTTTTTTTTTTTTTTTTTTTAAGTAAATATACATTTTAACAAATTACCTTAAATAATTTGCTCACAAAAACGTATAAATACGTTCTATTTTAAATATTACCAGTGTCCCAAAGACATATTTGTTTAATGCTAGAGTATACGGAAGGCTTAGCCTCTGAACTGAAGAGAACAGTTGAAGCAATGTTAGTTATTACAAAAACGGCCAGCAGGTGGCAGCAGAGTATAAGAGACCAACCAGGGCCATGTTGCAACAAGCTGTTTTCTCGACCATTTTAAACAGGTTTTTGAATAATGAAACTTAGCTATATTCTAATGTTAATTGCTGCAAAACGGAAACAGCTAGAAATACATTCTTTTCCTGATGAAAGAAGAGACATGGCCCTAATACGCCGTCGAAGCACAGAAGCCATGCAAGAAAAACAGCATTGCTGATTTCATGTGTGTCTTCATCGGTGCTGCAGTGCAGTGTTCTCCGGGTCATTACTACAACACCACAGTGCACCGGTGCATCCGCTGCCCAGTCGGAACCTACCAGACTGAGTTCCGGCAGAACTACTGCATTTCCTGCCCTGGAAACACCACCACCGATTTTGATGGTGCCACGAGTGTCTCGCAGTGCAAGAGTGAGTATCCGCGACATGACAGTTTGAGACGTTCAACTTTGGAGCCAGACTGTAACGTGTTGAGTTTGTGCATGTCTAGACAGGCAGTGTGGCGGCGAGATGGGCGAGTTCATGGGCTACATCGAATCGCCCAACTACCCCGGTAATTATCCGGCAAACGTGGAGTGCATTTGGAACATCAACCCGCCCAGCAAGCGTAAAATCCTTATCGTGGTGCCGGAGATCTTCCTGCCCTCGGAGGACGAGTGCGGAGATGTGCTGGTGATGAGGAAGAACTGTGAGTACCTCCACGTCCGATACGCCACCGCGTCCGCGAACTGGATTCATCATTGCCCTTTCTGTGCTCTTGCAAGGGTCAGCTACATCCATCACCACTTACGAGACATGTCAGACATATGAGCGGCCCATCGCCTTCACGGCGCGCTCCCGGCGCCTCTGGATTAACTTCAAGTCCAATGAGGCCAACAGTGCCAGGGGCTTTCAGATCCCCTACGTGACTTATGACGGTCGGTATGCTACACAAACGGCTCACGGCGCTTCTCGGCGTCTTGTCACGTGACCGAGAGTGATCGTGTGGTCTGTGTGACTTCAGAGGACTACGAACAGCTGGTTGAGGACATCGTGCGGGATGGAAGACTCTACGCTTCAGAAAACCATCAAGAAATCCTCAAGGTTAGCCCTGCTAGCTATTATTACTTTACGTTAGAAAATGAAACTACCGTATTTTCCGCACTTTAAGGCGCACCTAAAAGCCTTCAATTTTTTCAAAAGCTGACCATGCGCCTTATAATCCAGTGCGCCTTATATATGGATCAATATTGAGCCGCAACAGGTCTCGCTGTCAAGACGCTATCGGTGACCCTGCACGATCGGTGACGCGCATGCGCAGAAGATCCCGCCATCTTGGATCGCTAGCTAATACTAATACTTTACCTCAGAGAAAATAATAAAACAGCTGTTTATTCATTTTGGGAGTGAATGCAGTTGTCAGAAAGCTGGTTTGTAATCTATTCATAAAGTTTGACTGACCTATCTGACTGTTTTGTTGACATTCCCTTTAGCGCAGCACCATCTAATGGATGCATAACATAACCCCAGCCTCTACTGTAGCGCCTTATATATGGAAAAAGTTTTAAAATATGTAATTCATTGAAGGTGCGCCTTATAGTGCGGAAAATACGGTACTGTAATCAATAACTGCAATCCATGTGAATCGTTGAGGCTACATCAGTAGTTAGTGCATTCACATGATAAAAAGACTGCTTTTTATATAGCACTTTTTTTTAACTGCACCATATGGTGCCCAAAGCGCTTTATAATGCCTCACATTCACACATACATTCACACGCCAATGGTCAGCTGCTGCCACGCAGGGTGCTGCCAGGTCCACTGGGGTTCACTGAATCCACTGGGCTAACAGGGGTGGGGATCGAACCCACAACCTCACGGATGCTAGATGATCACTCGACCACTGAGCCATGCCAGCCCACCACTTATTCAACTCTACTGTATATTTATAGAGCACTTAGTTGAAAACAACCACTGCTGTTTTCTTAAGATGGAACTCATCAACAGCAGATACAATGAAAACGGCAGAGGCCCCAGAAATGAACCCTGTGGAACACCATAAGTTATATGTGTGATTTCACATTGCACTAGAGCAGTGGTTCTCAACCACGGTCCTCGAGTGCTGCTATCCAGCCTGTTTTCCATGGCTCCCACAAGCAACGCAGGTGTTTCAAAGGATCAGCTAATCAGCAAGCTCTGCATGAAGCCTGATAACGATCCTCAGCGGTGTTGGCTGGGGACAGATGGAAAACAGTCTGGTTAGGGGTACTTGAGGACTGGGTCTCAGAACCAGTGCACTTGAGTAGTAGTGTAAAATCTGGTGATTGGAAAATGAAGCTTCACGAACCACTTGTGACATTTTTTTTTTTTTTACTCCTCTAAATGGGGATCTTTGGTTTAAATTTCCACTGCATCTTTAAACCAAGAGCACCATCTAGAGGAGTAAAAAAAATATCGCAAGTGGTTCATGAAGCTGCATTCTCCCATAACTTTTGGATGGGTTGTAAAATGAATTTCATTGCTCTGTACTTGCGACATGTGCAATGACAATAAAACTAGATTCCCATTTCCATTAAAGAGGAAGTCAACCTTAAACATTTCTTGACAATTATATGTTATGCGTGACCTCACTGGTATGAACACGACATTCTTATTAATATCACATTTGTGGAACGTGAGTTATGCAGCAAAATCCAGTCATTTTTATCCATCTCAGGGGGCGGCCATTTTGCCACTTGCTGTCGACTGAAGATGACATCACTGTTGCTCAGGGCGCAGGCAACGGCCAATCACAGCTCACTTGTTTTCTTTTTTCTTTTTTCTTTTTTTTTTCTTTTTTTCTTTTTTAAGCTCACTTGTTTTCTGAACCTGAACTGTGATTGGTTCTTACCTGAGACCTGAGCAACTGTGATGTCATCTTCACTCGACAGCAAGAGCCAAAATGGTCGCCTTCTGATATTGATAAAAACTGTTGGATTTTGCGGCTTAACTCATATTCATATTAATGCAATATTAACCAAAATAGTATATTTATACTAGTGGGGCTTCACAGTATGGAGGACCAAAACTGCCAAAATTCGAAATAAATAAATGACTAAATTAATAAATAAATGTCTAAAAGTGACAAGAAAAATGAATACAATAAAAATACAATTCAAAAATTATATCTAAAAAAATAAATGTAAATGGAAATAAATCAGTTTTTATTTTCACTTTGTCATTTATTTCTGTATTTAGACATTTATAATTTATTAAGACATTTATTTATTTATTTCATCATTTATTTATCTATTTATTTAGTCATTTATTTATACATTTATTTAGTCATTTATTTATTCATTTCGCCATTTATTTACTTAGTCATTTATTTATTTTGAATTTTGGCAGTTTTGGGCCGTACAGCCAAGTGGAAATGTTATTCAAATGAGGGGGCGGTCCTAAGCGTGTCTTGGGTTGGACCCCGCCGTTGCAAACTGGGGTTGACTATCCCTTTAAAGACCAATGAATGATTTTTTGTTTGTTTGTTTTCACATCTGTTCTTTTGTTTGCAGGATAAAAAACTGATAAAGACTCTTTTTGACGTGCTGGCTCACCCAAACAACTACTTCAAGTACACCACTCGGGAGTCCAATGAGATGCTTCCCCGATCCTTCATACGTCTCATAAGCAGCAAAGTCTCTGCTTTCCTGCGACCATACAAGTAAAAAGGCATCTGCAATTGAGTAAACACCCCCCCGTCCCCCTTTACAGGCTTACATCCCGCAATTCTTTAAAGGACTTTGACACACAAAATACACACTTGTTATTTTTAAACCCTCTTTTGATTTCCATTGACAAACCTGCAAAATGCTGAATATTTGTGTAGTTGTTTGTCAGTTTTTCATCACAGGTCCACAGTCCGGAGCGTAAGCGTTTTAGTGGGGATGTAGAAGATGTGAGTGGCTTTGGTTTTCGATTGTGTCGATAGTGCAACGAGACCGGTCAAAAGGGGATAGAAACGGCAATTTGAGACAGTAGGCGTGATGTTGTGTTTAGAGCTTGTTGTTGTATTTGCTTCAATGACTGGTCTGTATTCCGACTGTGACCGTTCAGTATGACTGTAAGTGTTGTGCAAGTGTTGTGTAACCCTGGTTCCATCGCGTGTGCGCTGGTGAGGATGCGTGCTTGTGTGTGTGTGTGTGTGTCCTCGAGGAGGAGCAGTTGCTAACTAATTCATGTCGCAGCTGTGTTCCAGCTCATTTAAAGCCTTACTATGTTTGAGCTCTTAGAGCAGTTTTACTGTTAAAACAGTTCATCTGTGCTGTCTAGACTGCACCAGCCTTTTCCAACCCGCCCAGCATTTCTGTTGCTCCTTTTCTCTTTTTTTTCTTTTATTTTCCAAGGCAACTTTAAAGCAAATACACACGCACACACACACAAAAAAAAAGGTGGTTAATCATTCCAGGAACACGGAGGACATTTTTGGAAGATGAATAAGAAACTAATAAGTGGGAGAGCCACAGGAATGAGATGATGTGGAATGTGTCTGGGAGAGGGATTGAGAGTTGAATGTCTTTTGAGGGACATGATGTTTTGCTGCTTCTTGTTAAAAGGTCACTTTAATTCTTCAATCTCATCTTGTCTTTCTCGTGTACTCTGCTCATGAAACGTGTAAAGGTTTGAAGTGAAAAGGAAGCAACGAATGTCAAGTGCTCGACTTGTTTCGTCAGAGCAGGTTGATCGTCTGCTCACCTGTCTGTGGAGCAGGCCGAATGGCGTCTTGACTTGTAAATACTGAACCTAAAGTAAGACAAGGGTTGGATTCCATGAGGCCGACCCCAAGAATCACACCTGCAACGCTACCCCCCCCTAAAATGTCGTGCCCATTTCAAATCCAAAGACAGCCAACTCCCGAACTCAAGTTTGCCCAGTGAAGTCAGCTCTTCCAAAGAGGGCGGGTCCTGTCGTTTTGCGCACTCGATCGTCAGCCCATCCTTCTACCTTTTATCGTACAAGTGCAATGAATGAAAATAAATAACACACTTTCAATTTGGTTATAGTGACCCAAAATCATCCTTTGGAAAGCAGCACTGTTGATCCTTTGTATGACACGTTAAGTCAAAGATGAACATATAGCAGTTTGAAAGGGGAAAAAAAAAATGTTATTTGTGATCTCAGAACAATGACAGCAACAGGGTATAATAATGTAACTTTAAAATTAAAGAACATTCCAATAATAGGAGCTGATTAGCAGGTTTGAGAGTTTGATGAATGGATGAAAACCGCACCTGGCTGTGAGCCAGGTGACGCCATGGCGTGCTTATCAGAAAGACTGGAAACGGGAAGCAGCTAGACTGGTTTAGAAACGTAACATGGTTTTGCAGTGGATCCATTTGCCTGGGAGGCCCGATAGAAATTGAAAAAAAAAAAATCATCAAATTTTAATTCATTAATTGCGCTTTTGTTTTCACATGGCCCACAATACTATTGGAAATCACCGAACATATACTCAACACAAATATAAATTCAACACTTTATGAGATGAACTCAAAGATCGTAAACTTCTTCCACATGAACAATGTCACTATTTCTCTCAAATATTGTTCACAAACCAGTCTAAATCTGTGATAGTGAGCACTTCTCCTTTGCCGAGATAATCCAACCCACCTCAGAGGTGTGCTGATTAGACACCATCATTAGTGCACAGGTGTTCCTTAGACTGACCACAATAAAAGCCATCTTGACAGGTGCAGTTTTGTCTTATTTTGGTCTGGGGAATCAGAAAAGCAGTCAGTATTGACTGATTTTTAGTGCTCACTATCACAGATTTAGACAGGTTTGTAGAAATTATTTGAGAAAGATTCCGATATTGTGTATGTGGTAAAAGTTTTAGATCTTTGAGTTCTTCTCATAAAAATTGGGAGCAAAAACAAAAGTGTTGCATTCATATTTGTGTTGAGTATGCATATTTCAGCCATGCAAGGAAATAAATGTCTCGCTTTCTGATGTGATTTATTTTTAATTTAGGAAGTGGGATGGAAGTTTGTTGTGAAATTCACCAACCAGGGTCACGCAGAAGGGATTTAGATCACACGTGATGGTGACGCCAAACCATGTCACACAAAATGTTCCTACTGAATTCCCAACTCTAATATCAAGACCTGGCCCATATCCCCCCCATGGGCAAAAAAATAAAATAAAAAAAATAAAAATAAAAAATCCCCTTCCACCAGAATCAGCTTCTTCCCTGCAACCTGATTGATTTCTCTCTCTCTTTTTTTTTTTTTTTTTGGTTGAGATTGTTGCCTTTTTAAAGAGAGTTTGCTATGATGTATCATAGAGTTGATATTTGCACTTGAATTGTAATTGCTCATGTAAATGTCTGGATTTTGTATTGTCTTTTTAAATGAATGGAATTGGTGTTCTTATTTTCTTGTAACTTGTTTGTTCATGAACGCTCACTAGCAGTTTAGCCTATAGAAGAAGATGATGATGATGATGATGATACACATGATGGACAGTAAAGAAAAAAACAATGTACAAGTATAGAGGTGAAGGCAACAAGTTTGTACTCATTCTTGCCCGAAAACACTTATTGAAATAAACACCCTGTATGTCAGCTTCATTTTAAAAACATGTTTAATGTGTTTAAGGCAGAGAACGTCATTTTCCATCCTCCGTTTGTTCCTGTTATGCTGGTCCTGGACTGACTTAATGTAGCATCACATATCAGACAGCGTATTGTCTCTGCCATTTAGTGCGGCGTGCTTTAAAAAAACACACACAAAAAAACAGAAAAAGGAAAAAAAAAAAAGTTGTTGATAAAAATAATTACGATAATAATCCTGTGATAGATTTCCACCCGAGTTGTTGACTTACATGCGCGTGTGCATTTGGGAAGGCTGGAAATCCACCGACCGTCGTCACCGCAGGTGACCGTGCTGGCGCCGACCAATGTGTAACCATGGCGACAGGCCACGGTGATCATGTCCCGGGGTTGATAACGTGTGATGTGAGCTCGCGTCCAGAAGGCGTTGGGCACTTTTGGAGATGGACATGTGATTTCTGTGGAGAAACGCCAACTTTTATTCATGGCAAATTGTAAATAAATTTGTGTAAAGATGACTGTGTGACTATTTGTGCGGCGGACCTCGGCACGAGGGAGGCGCACTCCACGTGCCGTTCTCTGTGCACCATACGGCCTTGCTCCCCTGGAGGGTCCCCCTGCGGCATTCATACATAATCACGCTCCTGTACTTGTACGGCGCTTCGTCATTGCGATCTCGCTCGGCGTTGGCCACCTCTGGAGGCTCGTCACACGCCACCACTGGAACAGAGAGGAAACACAGCGTGTGCCGTGGTAAGGAACAAACCGCTGTCAATTGGCCTCACCTTCACAATAGGGAGCGTGACCGTCCCAACCAAAATCCATGCAATTCCTGGTTGGCCGTCCGACAAGCTGAAACCTGGTGACAGGGTGAACGCTCACAACCTTTCCGGCAGTGTTATCAAGAGAGATGCATGTGAAGCACAACAATTATTTGAGTGTCTCTCTCACCCATCGTTACAGCGAGCTGTAGCAGTGTCTCCGAACTCTACTCCAGTATACATGAAGTGTCCATTTTTAATCTCCCCAGCAGAGCCACACAGCTTCCCTTTACACAATGGCAACAAAAAAGTGTTTTGTCTTTAAAGGCCCAGTATGCCGGATTCACTCAGGAAAATGCACTTTTTAAATACAGGATGTACACACTTTAACTTTCTCTCAGTCTACACATATGGGTTTATGTTAATTTTTGGTGGTGATTTTGTCCTAAACCCCCACCCCCCCAGCCTGTGTTTTGTCATTTTGTGTTTATTTTTTAAACAGCGGGACGTTTCAGTGGAAAGACAGTGTTTACACCCCTCCAGCCAATCGCAGTGCGGGGGTGGAGTGTCGCGAAAGTGTCGGCTGCGTGACGTCACTCCCGCGGCAATTTGAAAGCACGCACGGATTATTATTATTTTTCTCACTCACTCACCCACAGAAGCTTACGTTTGAATGAGTGAGTGAAGAAAAAAAAAAAATCCGTGCATGCTTTCAAATTGCCGCGGGAGTGACGTCACACAGCCGACACGTTCGCCCGGCACCATTTGCGACACGCCACCCCCCGCTCTGCGATTGGCTGGAGGGGTGTAAACACTCTTTCCACAGAAACGTCCCGCTGTTTACAAAATAAACACAAAATGGCAAAATACAGGCTGCGGGGGTGGGGGTTTAGGACAAAATCAGCTCCACACGTTAAGGAAAGCCCAGATCTGTAAATTGAGAAGTAGTTTGTTTAAATCCTGTATTTAAAAAGTGCATTTTCCTGAGTGAAACCGGCAGACTGCGCCTTTAAATGGTTACATTCGGTTCACACTGTCAGCACCATACACACACATATATACTGTATAGTCAATTACATTGACAATTGAAAGTGAACACAACCCTGTTCAAATTATTTTTTGTTTTTCCTTGTTTGAGCCAAGACTTGTTAATCATAGCAAAGCTTGTTACAGCCAACTTCGACATGCAATCCGCATCTGTAGCAAGTGCATGACTCACTAATACATTTATTTATCAGCACTTCCGGTATTTGTTAAATCCTCTTCCCTACCCAGTGATCTGTACCGTGGTACAGCGACTGAACAGGTATATTCTCTTTTCGTTCTCTTCGCACAAACTTTATTTTAGCTTACTTTTACACCAACGTAGACGTCGAGTGTGCTGAGCGCAAGCTGCACAGCTCCCATTCACTCCCTGGACCGACACCGCCCCCCTGTGCCAAAGTATGGCACTGCAACACTCTATCCCCCATTATACTACTCGGGGCCAGGCTTGGCCTGAAACAGGTATTATGTATTTTATTTTTGATTACTTTGTCATATTGTGAGATAAATATTCATTTCTGACATCAGAGAGTATGATAGGTGGTCAAATGATTATTTTTTTTAGCACTCTTTACTTGAACTATGTATGTTGTCATAATTGTTCAAATAAATCTAGATCGCAATCTAGTAAGTTATTTTAATTTTATAAAAATAAAAAATAAATAACTCGACGTTGGTTGGAATGTTGAGCTATTTTATATTGATACATTGTATATTGTATTGTATATCTTCATTACTTAATTGTACGTCTTCATTAAAACACTGTAAACCCAAGTGGGCCAGTTTGTGCAATGAAACTCCAGGGCTGAAAATTAGTCCCAGTCCTTACTCTGCGGTAAGTAAATAAATCAAAAACTCAAGAAGTGACCTCACGTTCACACTTCAGCAGAAGCGGCGTCCATCGTCCACTGTTACATCTTCGATATCTGCTGCCACCCACTGGACTGTAGCCGACATTGCAAGTGTACCAGACTCGCTCACCAGGGGCAAAAGTCGTCCTGGTGATAAACTCGTCATCGAGGTTGGCGTGAGACTCATCGAAATTTGCCGGAGCATTGCAGCCACCTGCACAGTGGAAAAATGCGAAACAGAATTTTTCGTATAGTATTTCACCATGACGTCACACGTCCCTACTTCCGGGTGGCAAAAAAGCCCAATCTTTCAAGTAAGCTTGTGTGTGAGTGAGTGGGTTTAAAAAAAAAAAGCTCTAGATATCTCTCTATCTAGCTAGCTATCTAGCTAGCTAGCTAGCTATCGTTAAAAATTTCATGACTTTTCTGTCACCCGGGAGTAGGCTATATATTGACGCCTTTTTGCAAAGATTAAGAAATAAATGGAACATGTTTGTCACCTTGACGAGCAGGTGGTACCAGACACTTTGGGAGTTTGGGCTCCCACTGTCCCGATGAGCTGCAAGTGATGTGCTGAGGGCCATCTAACAGGAAACCTGGCCTGCAAGAAAAGGTTAGCTTCTTTCCCGGGCGATGTCTGGAATCATTAGCTCCATTAAATCTGACGGAGTTGGCCACTTCCGGAGTGGAGCAGGTGGTGTCGTCCTCTGCACAAAGGAAAATAATGTACTGTATCTTTTAAAACGTGACAGACGCCTGCATTGGACATCTGTGTTGATTATACATCCCCATCCGTATCTTGCTACACTTTTGTGTTCTTTTGGAATGTGCATTGGAAAGATACCAAATAACAGCCCAAGGTCCATTTTTGGCCTTAGTCCTTTAAGAGGTTTGTCATTATCTTTCACATTCTTGTTTTACACCAATCACATGCCACTAAAATAGCAAGAAAATTGTTGTGAATATGTGACGCCGCAATGACTAGAGATAATTTAGTTACAGTAGCAAATAGTGTGAACCAACATCGTTTGCTCCACTTTGCTGTGCCACGTCAAGGTCAGTTTAGTACAGATTGCTCGTGTTTTGGTTAGAATGTGAAGATATGGTTATGCTGCTGCTCAGTACAATGGCGATGTATGATAGTGGGATACAGGATCGCTTTTCACACAGTTTCGACATTCATTGGTTTCATCGCTTTCTGACCATGTATTTTGTAGGTAACACTGAATTGATATGGCTCACTGGTAGAGTATCCCAACCAGGAGGTTGTGGGTTTGATCCACAGGCACCAGCCCTTTGTGACAATGTTGAAGTGACCTTGATTGAACAAGACACTGTACCCTATTTGCTCCCAGTGGAACTGCATGGCAGCTGCCAACCACTGGTGTGTAAATGTGAGGTTTTGTAAAGTGTTTTGAGCAGCATACGGAGTAATTAAAGCAGTCCATTTAGGCAAGGCAAGGCAAGGCAAGTTTATTTGTATAGCACATTTCATACACAAGGCAACTCAATGTGCTTTACACGAGGAAAGACAACACATAAGCATCAAGAAACAGTAGTTAACATTCAGAGGAAGAAAAATAAATGAAAATAGGTTACAAACTAACAATCTTAAAACATTATTCAACAAACTTTAAAAAATTTAACATAAGGAAGTTTAAAATGATAATGATAAAAATAAAAAATAAAAATAAAAAATAAAAATAAAAATTTACCATTTTAGTGGGTGGGGGTGGAAAGTGGGTGGGGGGCAGTTCATAGTCAAAGCCATCCAAGTATTACCTTCACATGTGGGGAATTCACCAGTCCATCCAGTCCTCTTACATGTCAAGTACTTCGGTCCTTTTAGAGTGTAGCTGACAGCAAGGAGAAACATCTTTTTTCCCCCCCTTTCATTTTTAAACATGTCTTTCTATTATCATACTTTACCCATTATTACACAATGCGTAGACCTTCTCCCCAATGACCGGAAGTCCTTCATAGTGAAACCTTCCATTAGGTAAATCACCAACATTGGCACATGACATCTCTATAACGCAAACGGACAAAGTAGATTAATCAGGGTGTAGGCCGCCCTCACGTGGCCATAGTAAAAACTACAACTGTGCTGAATTTATCAGTACACACGTAAAGAAGCCACTGCTGGCAGGTTTGTCACATTCATTCTTACTTTCGCATTCGAGTGTCAACGTGGTCCAGGTTCCGTTGACGCACTTCACAAAGAAGTTGCCCGTGTATGGGACGAAGTCCTGGACACACTTGTAGTAAACGCTCGCCCCACTGTCGAATTTGCGTCTGCCTTTCCATTTGTCGTCCAGTCTGGTGAACGGATAATGGGGCGGCGCTGAGCATCCTTTTGGAACCTTCGCTATAGTTAAAATACAAGGCCATCGACTAGTTAAAAAAAATAAAAATAAAAATCTGAATGTGTCGCAAACTTACCCGAGTCGAGTAATGCAATGGATAAACAGAGAATATTCCACACAATGGTCTTCATTTTGTTGAATGCGTTCAGGTAAAATGTGAATAACGAGTACAAATGGAAGGATGAGAGCTGTATTTGTAGAGGGTTGGGTTGAACCCTACCTCCCACTCCAAATGCGCGCGCACCCACATGCTAATAAACACAGTCGTACTGAAAGTATAGCCCATCAGCAGCATGTTGATTTAAAAAAAAAAAAATGCATTTATATTCACACGTGACATCTTTGAATAATAATGTCTAATGGAAACACTAGTGTAAATAGTGTAAAGTTAAATTAGGAAAACAAACGCCTGAAACGCAAAATACAGTCGGTTGGAATTTTGTATGAATGCTTAAATTTCCATCAGGTCCTAAAGTAGTAGATGACACAAGAGCGCATAACTGTTGTGCACACATAAAATCTGTAAAGGCTTTTCCTTATGAAAGTAAAGACACAAGTCGAGTTAACAGTCAAACAAAAAATTGTAGCTATGAATACATGGTTGTACTTGTGATTCATTCAAAATGGCAATGATTCTTAATTTGATTCTGAAAATCATCAGAAATTGAAACAAACAGATCACATAAAAAGTGCACTCATTTGCAGCGTGACAGTACTGCACCTCTTTAAATATCGCGTTGATTCAAGTAGATTTGTCATTGTTTACATACGTGATGCCATCATGTATGACTCTTTAGAAATGATGTGAAACCAAATACAGTTTAAATATAGAAGAACCCATAAAAACAAAACCACAAAGTCTAAAATACTGACTTGTCATTTTTTTTTCCCATCACAATCATTCAAAACACTTCAAAATGCACCTTGTAGCTTGTTATACAAAGACACTGTTGTATAAATTATTTCTGACAATATTTTGCATGAACGTGTTGATACTGTGGTGGAAGTTACATTGTGCACACTGCACACTTTCTATTTCACTGAACAATGATTGTTGAATACTAGAGCCATTCGCAACACTGCATTGAATTTCAGATGGTTCAAACGTATACATCTTGAGATTTGAATGAGTTATCTTGAAGTTAAGAATAACAGCCCAATTGGTGTGACAAAAGCTTTAACAACCAAGGCAAAGTTACTTCCTCCTATGTGAAACTTTGCATTACGTACTTAGTAATACACTAAAAAGTAGTGTCCACAATCTAACATTTCAGATGGTGCATTCTAAAAAGTAACTCTCAACCTGTCATGACATTTAAACCACAATACCTGTACATGCGAAATAATACAAAACTAACACATTTCGAGAGCAATCTAAATTTGGCATATCTACATTCATTGTCAAAGTTACAGATCA
Source organism: Festucalex cinctus (assembly GCF_051991245.1). Taxonomy (NCBI): domain Eukaryota; kingdom Metazoa; phylum Chordata; class Actinopteri; order Syngnathiformes; family Syngnathidae; genus Festucalex; species Festucalex cinctus. The sequence goes on from NC_135412.1 coordinate 8,231,498, forward strand.
GCATGGGAGAAAAAAAAAACTCTCCGCTGACTGGAATGACCGTCGACGCGTAGGAATGAATATCAAGGAACAACTGTAGTCACCTACAAAAAGAAAATGCCAAATGCAAATGGAATTTGGAGTGAAATGCACAGTGAGGACTGTTCAGAACAGGCCATAAAAGGAAGAGCGGAAGTTATGTGATGATAAAAAAATATATTCTAATAAAAATAATAATAAATGAATACATAAATAAATCATCCCCTCTTTGTCTGGCCATCAAATGATGTTACATAGGACCCCCATATGTTGTCAGAAATTTGGTCTGGGGGTTGAAAAGCCACTTAATTTGGTTTTGACATTCGGCTTTCAAACCTGAGGATCTTTTTTTTTTTTTTTACAGCCAAATTACTTTGATTTTTGTGCCAGAAGTGTCATCAAGTCCAAATCAAGGCCATTCCTTTCAGTATTGATTTCTGAACCCATAGCATCTTGCTGTTAATTTATTCTCTTTAACCAGGAATGTTCCTTAGATTAAAAACCTCTTTTTCAAAAGGTGCCCTGGCCAAGAGGCAGCAAAAAACAAGTTAGTTTCAACACAATTCAAGTAAGATAAAACAGTTACATGTTAACGAGATTGTCTTCAGTGCTCTGTCTGGATTGAAAGTCAGTCAGTGAGAGAAGTTTGCAGACATTTTGTAACAAGTTCCATGTGGGGTGGCATGGCTCAGTGGTAGAGTGGTCGTCTGCCAACATTGAGGTTTCGACAAGTGTTGCTTTTGTCACCATAAACAAGACTGTAGCGCACAATGAGAATTGGCTTCCCCTCAAGTGTTTTATTACACATTTGACATCCTATAGGTAGCAACCTATTTGCAAAGAATCTAATGATTGGATGGAGTCTGTTTATATGACAGACCTGTACAGTGATTTTGTTGAGAATGCATGTGACAAACAAACAGCTACTTGTGACGGTTCAAGTGGAAGGTACATGTGGAGCAAAGCCAGGCCAAACATTGAGTCAGCGGTTCTCGACTAAGAAACTTTTCTTCAACTGCCAGCGCAGTCGTCTGTGTCTGCTGCACTGAAGCCGTTCAGGGAGTCCTGCAAAGATGCAAAAAGCGAGAGCTGGAGATTTCATGAAAACACCACACCAAGAGTCATAACTTAGCCACGTGCTCTAATTTTGACGCGTGAGCTCATCAGTCGGGGTGAAACACTCCCCGTCTGGATGGCAAGTGACAAACAAACCATCTTTTTTTTTTTTTTTTCACCTGCTTCACAAAGTCAACAACTGACCTCTCTTTCTCGCAACTCCACGCCCTCCAACGCCTCAGAGAACGGCATGCTGGGTAAAAGAGGGGTCTGGGACGAGCGAGGCTGCGGGGGGTTGCCGACGCTGTAGAGGCGAGGCCGTTTGATCTGGTCGTGGCTGGACAGTGGCGTGAAGCTATTCCTCCGGTAGAACGCTGGTGGAACGTCACCCCTGCCTTGGTTCTAATCGGCGATGGCAGACAGAAACCAAAAAAACTGAATAAAAGTGATGCGAAAATGAAGCTTCATGAACCTACTTGCAATTTTTTTTTTATTTTATTTTTTTTACTCTGGATGGTGCAGTGGAAATTTTTATCAATTTCCATTGCACTAGTCTATCTTTAAACCAAGAGCACCATCTAGAGTGTATATATATATATATATATATATATATATATATATATATATATATATATATATATATATATATATATATATAGCAAGTGGTTCATGAAGCTTCATTTTGCAATCACTAGTTTTTACACTACATCAAATGTTGAAGTTGGGAAATAATCTGTAGCCCTGCGCTGAAAAGTCAGTTGCTAAATGACCTCCCAGAATGACAAAAAAAATAAAAAATAAAAAAAATAAGCACCATGAGAATGTTTCCTCTCCAGTTAAGACACACACACAAAAAAAGAGAAACTGCCAGCGAGTTTTGAAAAGTGAGAGAAATTCTAACATTCAACTGTGCAGAGAAAATACCAAGCTGCAGCTTTGGTGGGTTATGTCGCTACAAACTGCCCAAATCCAAAAGACATTACTGACAGAAGAACCAGACAACTTCCGACACCTCCCCAAGGTCAGAAACAATATGTGCTTGGGAAGCGATACAGAAATTGTTAAGCTTGCTCCCATTCTTTTCAACAAAGTGTTTCTCTCCTCAATAACTTCATGTAGGAGCACTCACTCTGTGTCTAGGACTCCAGGCTGAATGTCTCACTGCAAATAACACACAGTTATAACCAGGAAACAAAGATGCAGCTGTTCCTAAAAGTTGGCACCCACGTGCCAAAAAGGTTGTTTTGAGCTGGTACAAAAACAAAAATACACAACAGCAAAAACAAAAGAAATACTCACAGTTCAAATCAACTTGATCCCGTAACGTTTTGTGTTGTCACATTGCATTGCAAGTAGGGATGCATGATAACTGTTAGACCGAAATTCGGGAAATATAATGATGTCAGTTGTGTCAGTCTGACTTCCACCGCACTTCCCATCCCAGACGAGATGGCACCACCAGCGTTAGTTAGAAGGCGAAGGTAACGTATCAAAAGCGGGCTAGCCAAACCCAACTATTGCTAAGCTAAATGGCTAACAATAAGGATAAGTAAGTGGTTCAGAAAATGGAAGCATGGATACGGCACAACTGTATAAAACCGGCCACGCCTTGAATTGCAGCTATGGTGAGTGAAATTGTTAACATTTTTGTTTTTATTTTGGTCCTTGAAAATGTCTTCATATGAGGCAGATATCACAAGTTCTACTTCTTTCTGTCCCACTTTCGTTTCTTTTTTTCAAGAGTGAAATAAAAACGTATTGTATTAGTGGAAGTGACACAAAACGTGACCAACTTGATTAATAATTGTCATGTTGACAATGACCACATGATTGAAATGTTTAATTATTTTATGCTGCAACAACAGATAGGTTTGTAGTTCACACACAAAAAGTTAGCAGTTATCGATATCGGTGTGGAGGAGCAAGAAGTAATTGTCGTCTGTACTGGTGGGGGGAAAAAAAAAAAAACAGTAAACGTGCATCCCTATTTGCAAGCTTTGCATTTTGTTTGAAAAATACAGCTTCAAATGTTTAGCGCTTCTTTTGAAAGCCTCTTCAATCGTCATTAAAAAAAACTTCTTACATTTTGGGTCGGTGGTTGTATCATGTCAGGTCAGCACCAACAGTAATATCTACTTTTTTTTTTTTTTTTTTACTTTTATAACCAAATGTTTTGATCTGGAATAAGGCTCCTTCCAATTATGATTATGATGAAGTGCAAATGATGTTTACAAGTGACACATATCCACAGAGAAAACTGCCACCCAATTCCCATTAATGAAAAGCTTACTAATGGTCTGTCCCTGTGAGTGTTGACAGCCTCCACCTTCAGGTCAAACATATCCACTTTACAACCTAGAGGCACAAGACAGGGAAATTAAAAAAAAAAAAAAAAAAAAAAAGCCTCAATACCACAAATGAATACTGTGAATGTGAGTTTCAGCTGACTCAAAAACAGCAAGCGGACTTACCATAAGCCACAGGGGTGAGTTTGAGGACAGTGTGCAGGGGACACTTCAAGTATGGAAGATCATCTGTGACCAAGAAGAACAAATGAACAAAATCAAGAACAAAATCATACTTTGTTGTGTAAAGCGGCAAATGTCTTTCTGTGACGATGCAAGATGTTGTTTTCAAAGTACGCTACTCCCATTGGGACATGACGGCGGGCGAAAAGTAAGCCCACACGTCTTTTTGGCTCTTGTCGTCAAAACTGTTTCGTCTGGCTGTCCACGCCTAATTCTGGCTCAGACCTTGAGTCATAGTCCTCTACGCTCTCTTTTTCTACTCTCCAATGACCTTATTGGGGACATCTGCACAATCTACACAAACAGATAAAACATATTTAACACAAGTCCCTCTCCTCAATCAAAATAAAAAAAAATAAAAAAAACCTTCACAGAAAATATTGCTGAATTAAGAGCTTGCGAGGAGGAATGGTAACAAATTCCTCCTGACAGTTGTTCACCTATCACTAACCACAAGTTGAGTTCAATACATACATGGAAAAACATAATTTGTGTGGGATTAGTTAACCAAAATTGTGTTTGTTGTGATAGATTAGGATCAGCCTAGGTAACATTTGATAACCAAAAATCTGAAATCCAAGAGCAAGAAAATAAAATGAACTGAAGTGAGATGTTGCATTATCAAGATTTTGTTTTACTAGAGTGCAAATAATTCATGAGCTGAATGTGTGTTAGCTTGAACTATTTTGCATAACTATTTCTGCGCTGAAGTGTACATCTTTCATAGACTTATGTAGCCAGCAAGACTATATACATAAAAATCTAGTTTGATCAGATTTAGGGAGAGGTAATTATTGGCGCCGATATTTGGCATTTTTATGAATATCGGTATCTGATATACCGGTATCTATTTATTTTATTTTTTAATCCGTTCGCTGATAATAGATCCATTTAAAATTGTGTTAACCCCAGGAAACTATTTATTTTAATTTTCAGTTAACTTTATGTGATATTGCTGACCCAGTAAACACTCTGCATCTGCATGTGAAAGTTTAACATTTCAGTGATGAAAATTTGGTAAAATGTATTTACTCTAGAAACTATAGCGAACTCCTGGTCTAAGATAATGATTTTGACAAACTGAAAAGTTGATTACTAAACATATGCTAAGACATTTTGTATTTTGTTGATGCCATATTTTTCCAAATATCGTTTATCGGCCTCCGGGACTACTAATTATTATTATCGTATCGGCTCTGAGAAAAAAAAAAACACAACTGCCTCCTCTTTTAATAAGTTCACCCTTCTATTTTGATTGAACATCATTTTCTATCTCTTTGAATTTGAAGTGTATTCAGATATCTCTCACAGTGTCGTCCGGCCTACCTAGAAGAATCTTGTGAAGTGGAATCACTTCATCACATTTTCAGGAGAGAAAAATAACAAAATAACTGAGATTAGTTTGCGATGGTTGTTAAAAGCCCAAAAGGATGCGTAGAATGTGAAGCCTATTACTGAAAGACAGGCTGAAGTCAACATTATATCCGCAGGTTTTCCACCTGCACTCTTGTCCAGGAAGTAGGCAAGCAGGCAGCGCATGACGGCCTGATGACAGATGACCAGCACGTTGCCCTGTCGCTCCAGCTCCATGATAACTGGCTCCAGCCGCTGCACCAGGTCCTGATAGGACTAAAGACAAGACAAAAGTACATAAGAGGCCAGTTTGACTCAGCCAATCATCAATTACACAAATGAAACGGTAAATTACTTCTCCTCCAGGATAGCGGTAGTGATACTTGTCCTGGTACCTCATGGCGTACTCATCAGGGTAGGTTTCCTCAATTGCTTTGTATGTCATCTCTTCACACACTCCCTGAAACGCAAAACCACTAACACCCTAAGCACCAATATCTGACTGCCGGCGTTGCTGTCTCTTTGGAGGACATACAGCATCAATCTCGTTAAGGATTTTCCACTGTTCGTAGGGAACGCCAAGCTCCTCTGCAGTCTGAATGGTGCGACGCAGCTGACTTGTCCAAACTTTCAGGTCTGACAGATGATGCTCTTCTACAAAACTTTTCAGCGCTACAGCAAACTGAAAAAGAAACAAGTTATTAAAAAAAATAACAAAAATAAAAAATTTTCTGGATGTATTTGACAGCATTAAACATAAGCAAGCGTGATCTCAGCACCTGTTTCCCTCTGTCCGACAGCTCAGAATCTCCGCCAATGCGTCCTTGCAGATTGTGATGGCTCTCTCCATGTCGGCAGATGTAGATGGAGTGCGAGTGCACGTGGATGTTCATGAGGTAGTAGACAATTTTACTCTGAATGTAATCCTGCACCCTGTTGACCAGGAAACGACGGCCAACATTGATGACCTGAATAAAGGACAGGCTCCTGCAAGAACAACATAATAAAGAATCATACAGTAACTGAATTTTATTTTTTTTAAAACAGAGTCAAAGGGAACAGAAAGTAAACGGACAAAAAAGAGAGACTGTACTTTTGCTGCAGTCTCTCAAATTGGCAATTACTTTCAGATAACTCGGGGCTTTCAGTATTAGAGGACAAAAGTTATAACACATTTATGTAACTATAAGAGTGGACATAAATTACAACCTAAAACTGAAGTTGAATTTTTATAAAATCTGTGTTGTCAACTCCCTCTGATGGCCAACTTTTGCAACATCAAGATGCTTTTTTTTTTTTTTTTAATTAAAAATGTCAAAGTTAAAAATGGACTGGCATAAAACATCTTACTTGTCATGTTCATCTGGATCCAAAGGCTGGTAAGTTACTTTATAACATTCTATCCTCTTGAGAAAATCATCCATGACACTTTCTCTGTCCCTCTCTGGGTAGTCCGGACTGGACACCTTCACGTCCTAAAATAATCATAAAAAAAAAAAAAAAGAAGAAGAAGAAGAAGAAAGAAGGGCAGAACATATGATGCCAGAATGTAATTAAAAAGTTGCATTACAGCATCAAAATATGTTGATTGTTTTTTTGTCAATCAAATAGAAATATTGTTGCCTTAATTACCAGGATGTTTGCTGCAATGACATCTGGATCATCACATATAGATTCTACAAAAAATACCTGAGAAAGGGAAAAAAATAATAATATATAAAACAAACTATCTGTATGCCATTATGAATAATCATTTTTGGGGTTTTGACCTTATATGAATGATCCTTTGCAAAACTAAGGATGAGCTCCCGCCTCTCCCTGGTGGTGTTGGTAGCATCAAAAACCTGTATAACAAAATGAGGCACTCATTAGTAACCAAGAAAAGAACTGTGACATTTTTTAGTTTGCTTACAGCGATCTGCCCTCCTTCCTCATTCAGGTAGGACTTGACATCTTGTAGTGCCACCAGAGCACACTGTCTGTTAAAACCAAGTTGCTTGTTAAACCTCTCGTTAGGTTACTAGCTTGCTGGGCTAGTAGTCTTACTCACTTTCTTATTTGCATGGCTTCTTCATTGTCATGTCTGAAAAAGTCGTAGGACTTGTATGATTTCACGGCTTTTCTGCGATAAACTCCAAGGTTGAACACTGTGGAGAAACCATATGAGAGAGTGTGAAAGTGCAAACCCCTTGTAGCCGGTGACCTTCATATCAACTGCGCCCAACAAACCGGTTCACCTGCACTCCAACAGTGTACTACAGAGACAGACAGTGTAGCTATGGACACAATCACATACAGTACAAACAGTATCTGAGAATGGAGTCAGTGACTGAAAGGTTTGAATTTCCAGCCAGACTTGGGGAGAGTGGAAGCAGTGCCCACAACCCCTTTAACTCTCCCACCTTTCCTCGAGCACAAGCTACTCTACAGAAGCTAGCACCTAGCTACGTCAATTTGTGGCATCAATGGGAGAAAGGCTTTAACCTTTTCCAGTGAACCATGCTCAGCGCCATTTGCTTTTCCACACTTTCTTCCCAGTAACGATGTGACCACGCCATGTTTAATAATTCTCTTCCATCTTTGAAAGGTGCACAATTTATCTAGATTTGTCATTGCGCTATTTCTAGACAAGTCCCGCCTATGATTGGCAAGTGGCTGTTCATTAGACTTAGACTATTGGTGGATTATTAAAACTCTTTCACTACCAGCCATTTTAGAAATTTTCAAAATTTTCAATATCAACGCGATATTACGTTCAATAATTATATATAAGCTGAATCTACCAAATGACAGAAGAGAATAGAATACTTTTTGCCCCGTCCCGTTCTTTTATAAATGATAGGAGAAAAATGTACGGTAGGTTTGCCAAAAGATAGCCATTTCTCCCATGGACTCTGAAACTGTGTTTATTTCGAATAAAATGGGGCAATGATGTCATCTACCGGTGGTTAGGCATCAGTAAAGTTGTTTCCAAATTTGACATTTAAAGTGGAGCATAATCAGATTCTTCCCATCTATCCCGACTCTGAAAAATTATAACTGACAAGTATACTTGTCACCGGGAGTGAATGAGTTAATTCTTTTGATTTGCTATAGTGTGGAGTGGACGCATTTATGAAGTAAGAACTTGTCTAAAAATATCTCACACCGGAAATATGGTACTGTGCCGGAATACGTTAAGCCCTGCGTATCGGTACTTATCCATCCCTAATTTTTAGTATAAACTGTGAGCCACTGCAAAAATGGAAGGCAAGGCACAAATGGCCCACAGTCCATACTTTGGGCACTACGGAGTTCGTCATACAAGTCTCGAGCAAATCCCAATTATGTCTGAGTGTCAATCAGATCATCTCAAGCACATCGCAATCAAGACACAAGGGTCGTATGAATACAGCAGAAAGCAGCCCAAGTGAAAAAGTGCGGATATATTTTTATTTATCATTTACTGCAGAATTTATTTCAACTAATTATCCTCTATTCAAAAAATATCGGTTGCAATCACAATCACGATCATTGTTGTCTTAGTCGTTTTTAGTACATTTTGCATGTATGAAAATTCATTTTGGTTGTTTCTAATGACAACTTCCCAACTGTTTTGGTCAGCGCTTCCTCTCTCTATTGAGTGATGACGTCATCAACGAAACTACTTCATTCATATTATATGTTGGTTTGCTATTACGTTTTTGCTCCCGATGAAAACCAATCTCGCTTATTTCAATCCTGTTTAGAAAGTTAGACCACAAACTTGGATTTGTATTATACATACATGTTTACAACAGAATTACCTTACAAAGTTAATTGGTATTTATTTGAATATTATTATTCTTGATCATTTTCTTTTTTAAATAAATTATTAGCTATAAAGAATTATGAGCCTGCATATTGATCAACAGCGCCATCTTGTGGGGCCAGGCCCCAAATGCAGAGACGTCACTGCTTGATACCAACCCTTCGTCGGCACTCCAATCCAGTTGAGGTAGCGCGTCAGCTTCTTGGACATGTAGGTTTTCCCCCGAGCAGGTAACCCAATCATCACAATCACAGTTGGAGAATTGGTCATGTAGGAGGCCCAGGCTGAAAAATAATGTAACGATAAACCAACCTAAATAGTTTGCACAGCTGCATGAGAAATAAGTTGTCACCAAGGTTATTTTAGTTAACGTAAACAAACTAAAAAACTAAAGGTAAAATTTAAATAACAATTTCGTTAACGAAATAAAATAAAAACAAAAATGGTTTAAAAACTAACTGAAGCTAAATTTTTTGGTTTACAAAAATAACTAAAACTAACTATAATTATAGAAAAAAAATGTTCTTTGTTTTCGTCTTTGGTATCATTATTAATTTAATGCATGAGCGTTTGGGGATGGTTTTAAATGTGATTTTAAGTATATTTATTTAGATATGAAAAGATGCTGAATTTTAGATTCGTTTTTGTATTAGTTAACATTGTAAAATGAAAAAAGTAACACATTTCTTACCTAACGTTGGATTTCGGCTGAGTTCAATGAAAAAGCAGGCAAGCCGGCCATTGGAGGCAAACGTTTTTTTGTTTTTGTTTTTTGTTCTTTTTATATCACTCACTCGCACAAGCTTACATCCTCTAAGCCGCACATGGTCTCCCAGGTGGAGAAGTGAACCCACGCCAATTGGAGGCACAAGTTAAGCACAATTGCCACCTAGCAGTGACATCATCTGAACGTGCTTTTTCCATTGGCTGCTGCTAGATGACATCACTTCTGCGTGACACTTTCAAACGTCCTTCCATCCATCCATTTTCTTGACCGCTTATTCCTCACAAGGGTCGCGGGGGGTGCTGGCGCCTATCTCAGCTGGCTCTGGGCAGGAGGCGGGGGACACCCTGGACTGGTTGCCAGCCAATCGCAGGGCACACAGAGACGAACAACCATCCACACACACAAACACACCTACGGACAATTCGGAGCGCCCAATTAACCTGCCATGCATGTCTTTGGAATGTGGGACGAGACCGGAGTACCCGGAGAAGACCCACGCGGGCACGGGGAGAACATGCAAACTCCACCCAGGAATGGCCGAAGCCTGGACTCGAACCGGAGTCCTCAGAACTGGGAGGCGACGTGCTAACCAGTCAGCCAGTCAGTGCCGCCCTTCAAACGTCCTTATTCCGGTTAAATAACTAAAACTACTTAAAAACTAACAGAACCACCGTGAAAACTAATCAAAGCTAACTAAAATGAAAATTCCCAAACTATAATAACCCTGGTTGTCACACAGAACAACAAGGTGCACTCAGTTACCGGTACTATGACACTTCAATTTTATTTATGTATGTATTTATTTATTTATATTTCTGGTCTACAAGTGTTTTTCATGAATAGGTTAGATTACTGTTAGACTACAGTGTGTTCAAACTTACAAATTAGGGTTGCATCACCACTGAAGGAAAGAAACTCCAAAATAAACTGAGGATGTATTTTACTTTTTTTTTTTTTTTATGTGAGCAATCTTATAGTCATACTGAAGCACAACACAAGCCAGAGCTGCAGCATTACATTTTGATAGATGTTTCACTGGCAACAGCATGTCCGTTGGTTGACTTTTTAGCAAACATGATTACTAAGCGAGCGGAGCATGGGTGAACAAAATGTCAAATAGTAAATCCACAAACACTACTTTCCTGTTTCCATAAAAGCAAGACAAATAAGAGCAAATACCTGACAAGACCAGACTTGACCTTAATCCTTAAGGCAGTCAAAATGAGATCATTCAGAAAAGTAATTCATGGAATAATTTCAGATCCATCCTGACAGTTGTAGTTCTTCTGGTTCTGAATATGACTCACCAGCGGCACTTAACTTAGGTTATTATACAACGTTGAATAGTTAATACATAAGCACCTCAGTGGAGTCCACCTTTTAACCTTGAGGCACAGAAAGAAACCAATTGACTTACAGCACTTTTTCTCAGTCCTTTTGGACTCCATTGAGCCGTCTGCCATGTCTGCTGGCCTCTGATGCCGGGCAGCCATGGCGAGTCTGCTTGCTGCAGCGCTGGCCTAATGGTCCCGAGTCACTGTCACGATGAAGTCAGCATCTTTCTATCTATGGAGGGCCGGATGAGAATGTCATTCAAGATCATAGCAGTACAACCAGATGCAAAAGATTAAGAAGCAGTGTGTGATTATAGGAAATTGGGTGAAATTTATAATACAAGAGTAGATAACTGCTGCATGCACCAGTGCTCAAGATTGGTCACAATGCCACGAGCCAGTATTTAAAACTAACTTAACTAATACAATAAATTAATTAATTAATTAATTTAAAAAAAAAAGATACACATTGGGATTCACATCATTTAATAGATAATGAAAGATTGACAAATGCCGATTATGTACAATCAGCAACGTTACAGGACATAATTGGGAGATTAAATTTCAGCAAATAGCAATTCAAGGGAACATTTGTGAAAGTTATCACGTGGAAAATAAAACATGAAGACAAGCCCATGGCGATGACAAAGAGGTGGAAATGCGCAAGTAATAAACCGATGGCACACGTCTGCTCAAGACCTTACGACATTACCGGCCGTATGAGTTCATCATTTCACTTTTATAGAACACCTTATAGTGACAGAACAAAGCACGCGACAACGCGGAAAGAAAGCGCAAACTTTGAAGACTCACCAGGTCTACGGCAGGTGCCGAGTAACGTTCGTTTTTCCTTTGTTTCAACTACTATTCGCATCAGTTGGTGACACCTTCTTCTCCTCGGATGTTTTCTGCTCCTCCTCCTGGTGTCTTAGCAGGAAGTGCAGCCAGTCTGAGCCCGCTGAAGTTCACTACAACAATTACAAGATCCGGAAAAAACTTCAATTTAAAACGCATCAACCGCCAGCCAGCATTTATCAACGCAACACTGTTGTGTTTTATCTTTATTCTCCGAACATAAAATCAATAATTTTAATGATTCTAATCCAGGGGGCGCTCGAAGACCGCATTTAATTTTTAAAACGTGTTTTTGGAACGTGAGAGGAAGCTAGAGTTACCAGGGCAAAGCCACACAAGCACAGGCAGAACATTCAAACCCTTAGGCCGCAGCCAAACCCTGAACCACAGAACTGTCATGCAGCATTATTCTTTAAAAAAATAAAATAAATAAATAATAATAATAATAATAATAATAATAATAATAATAATAATAATAATAATAATTATTATTATTATTATTATTATTATTATTATTATTATTATTATTATTATTATTATTATTATTATTATCCCCTGGGCATTATCTTATTTTGAAATGACTTGGTCAGAACAATCAAAAGCCGAAAACCGGTCACAATAACGCCGAAGGGATTTATTATTGTTATTATTATTATCATTGTCATGCTGAAAAAGGAATGCAATTATAATTAATCTATGAAGGGGTCAAAATATTGGGTGTTTTTTTTATGAATTGGTATGCTATTGTTGTGAACTTTAAGTGACCGGAATGTATCTTCTAGAGAGTAGGTTAAAAAAAAAAAAAAGAAGGTGTTGTAAATAATGTTTCTGTTAATATGTATTTATTTTGTACTGTACAATATATTGTTTGTTTAATATATTTATGTAACACGATGAAAGCAAAAAAAAAAAGTTGACAGTGGAACGTCTCGCTTTTACTGTGAAGGCTATTCTGATTCTCTGCTTGTATATGTGCGACTGATGAAAAATTCATAGTGCAACCGATGGGAGGCGCTGTATGTCCGTTATTTATGACGCAGGGAAGCGCTTTTGAACGGACTCATGTTATCAACGGGCGGCACGGTAGTCGAGTGGTTAGCACGTCCGCTTCCCAGTTCTGAGGTCTCCGGTTCGAGTCTAGGCTCGGACCTTCCTGGGTGGAGTTTGCATGTTCTCCCCGTGCCCGCGTGGGTCTTCTCCGGGTACTCCGGTCTCCTCCCACAACATTGTTATCAACCAAAAACAAATCCATCCTCTCTTTTCGTTTCAGTAGACCTTGATTTCTTAGACAAAAGCAAGTTTCTCACTTATTCTCTTTCTTGAAAACGTGCTCGGAGTCTTGTCAGAACTTACATAGTTTCAAGACCACAGGTTGAATTTTCAACTTCATTCAAGTGGGCTTTGATTGGGCCACTACAAAACTTCCATCCTCTACAGAGGCTATTAAAGGCTGCACACTTAACTTTTTTTCTCCTTTTGACGCGTCACATAATAGTTATCAGAAAAATACACAGGATTTCGTATAGGCTATACCAAAAGTAAAGGAAAACACACTTCAAACGTTTAGTGGCATTCCACTTTAATTCGACAAGTCAATTCTATTCAGAAAATGTCAAGTTGCAATCAAATGCTTTATGCTCTCAGAAGAGATCACGTCAAACTATTACATCATAACTTCGTCTGTAATATATGTGCTTACTTTGTATAAATATATTCTGGAAAGAGTTGTTGCTCTTTGCGCTGCGCAATCACCGAGGCGACAGATACATTTGCAGCTATACAGCCAGAATTGGCATGTCTGTCGATCAGAGCCCGAATTAGATTTACCACTTGCGTTTAAATGCACATGATGGCGTTGAACGCCGGTGTCCATCCAAACATTTCCTCAGACTTGTCTTCTCAACACGTGCCCCATTTTGTAGCCCTTGGAAACCCAGGAAGTAGAGGTAAACAAATTGCTCATTATCATAATAAAAAGGATTAAAAAGAGTAGCCTACCAACTCGTTCGACTTATGTGTCAAATGTAAAGTTTACGTTTATCTTAATGCGAATAGCTACGTGTAACCCAAAAATAAATAATCGATCCAGAATGATGACCAGGACATGTAGCAAAGGGATGTTTAATGATTTCATTGGACAATGAAATGCACATGTCCACTGTTGATGTAATAGAAATAAAAGAAACTCAACAACAATGGGATGCACTGTCAACATTGAAAATTCAATGTTATTTTTGCATTGATTTAAAACTGGGCGGGACATGATTGTTGTGAGTGTAACGCGGGGACTGACCAACAGGGGGCGAGTCAAGTCTGACTACGTGGGTCGACCCTTAAAGCAAATTGGTTCATGCCAGGTTCCCTGTGTGTACCATTGGAAGTGCTGCAAACAGTTGCTAAGACTTATCAGTACATTAAATAAGAACAACACCTTAAATAAAAACGTTCTCAAATGACACAGATGTTGATGACCACTGTTGACTTGGCACAAAAAGGAAATCCCTTGCAGGCTGCAGCACCATAAGTGATTAGAATTACAGGCTGACCTAATTTTTGGTAGGTCAGAAAAAAAAAGTGTCAAATTGGGGGTGAGGGTAGGTGTACCACAGTTATTTGTTTTACACGGGTGGGATTGAAAAGCGTTAGGCCGAGGAAAAAACAAGAACAAAAAAAAAAAACACCTGATGTCCGTGCTTTGCACATTTGCATGAGCCATCTTTACGGTTGTTAAAACAATTTAATAATTTACATGGTGCGCATCTGTTATTGACAAAAAAAACCTTAATTTAATTCATAGTGGTTCTTACTGCTGACTTTGAGCTTTCAACCTGAGATTCAAGTGAAGATAGTTCACAAGTGAAAGAAACATTCATCCTTCATACCAAGAGTGCCTTACGAGGCAAATAGTTAAAATCACTTAAAATTGGGCATGTCCTGCAATGCATGCACTGATAAAACTCCATTTCATTATTGCTTTTCCATTTCCTTTCCAGTGGTTATGAAAACTCCCACACGCTCACGACGTCTGGGAAAGTGGGAATGACATATCAAGAGGTGGGTGTCTTGGTCCCCTACGTCACATTGCAGCTAAAAGTCATAATGATTCGGTGCACAAAAGAGGAAATAAAGAAAAGGAAAACTTGATCTGAGGTGAAAGTGCAGTGATCAAGTTGGAATGAGCTGCAAAAATGCATACGTGCTATACATTCCTCCATCGCTCATTAGCTGAGCAGTCCTTTCAAAACAAACCCAACAAATGTAAGACTCATGATATTCACAGACACAGACTATGTAGTGTGCGTTTGTGAGAGAAGGTAAGGGGACGTGAAGTCAAAAATGATTGCATCATGTGCTAATACATCATGACATGTACTTGATTTAAAAAAAAAAAAAAAAAAAAAAAAAAAGCCTACCTTGGTACTGAACACGCAGCTCTTTCTAACAAATATTCTGGTATACAACATTTACAAAATTAACATCATAATAGTGTATTATTTATAATATATATATATATATGCTACCGCCTTCCTCTGGTTCTCTGCATTCCAAACCGCTCCCCATAACTTTTACACGGTAAAGAGTACAGATAAAGAGTGGCAGCCATTTACAAATAGAGAACAGGAAGACTCTGTGGTCAGTGAGTACACCTGCATGTGTATCCTGAGTGTGTGTGGATGGTAGCTCACATCGTAAACCAGGCAGCCACAACTTGTCGGCCCACTCCCGAGAGTTGAGAGACGGTAAACTACTGCGGTGCCAAGATTCTTCGCAGTGTCCTTATCGGAAAGGTACTTGCACATTTCAGACTTCGGCAGAATATAATTAGCATCAAGTCCATAATAACAATCGTATGAAACATCTTGCATGGTTGTTGTCTGTCCCAATGAAGCAATGTTTAGATCCCCATGTTGATCTGATGCATTGGTAGAACGTGTGAACCGCTCAGTTGCGTTTGGGTTTGAGTCACTGAGTGAGCGGAGACGAAGATGAAGGCGACGGCCCACTCAGAGGCGAGTCTGTGCCTCGGGGACGTAGATTTCGATGCTGTCAGCGCTCTCCGTAGCCGAGTTCTGTCGCACAGACGCGGCACGCTTTGCCGCCATCAAGCGTTTTCTGGCTTCTTGTCGCTGCTTGTCCACGGCAGAGTCCACGCTTCTGTCCTTCCCAGCTGACAGCCTGGGCTTAGATTGCTTCTTTGGCACGGATGATGGAAGCTGCTTGTTTTCAACCTGAGGACACCCACGAATATGGTCAGCTTTTTTTTTTTTGTTTGGGGAAAACGCACTCATTTGCTAACCAAATCACCTTCTCTGATTTCTCAGGAAGTTGCCAGTTGTTAGATTTCAATTGGTAGAGCTCATCAAACTTCATGCTGATGTCTTCTATCGAGAGCTGCAGTAGATCCCAGAACCCCGCAAGGTCCTGTGCTGTTGGCCGTGGGTTGGCGTTCAAGTTCTGATGGGTGATAGAAGAATAGAATCAATTAATAAGTGGCTATAAATAAAGAGTTGAGTCAATCAGTGTCAGCATGTGTGCGGCCCAGTTCAAGAAGAAAAACTACAATTGAATATGCAGCCATATAAGAGGACATGACCACAGAAACCACCACCATATTTTTCAGATTTTAAGTCACTCTTTTTTTTTTCCCCCATTGTTGGGCTGCTCCTACGACTTGCACACTTGTTTAGAACTCTGACGTGTTGGCGGCGATACGTCACATTAGCTGCCAAGACAACTCCTCATGCTTCCATTTCTTCTACTTTATTTTGGCGGTTGGCGAATAATTTTGGTGCACTACTGCCACCTTCAGTAGACGTATCCGGCAGAACAAGGATTTCCAGTTACAGCCCCAAAAGGCGCAATAACCGATCAGGATTTGACCTTCGCCCACAATTCACCATGGGATTCCAGAGATTCCATTTTAAACTAAAAAGAAACTTTTTTTTCTATAGTTGGAAGCAGAGGAATAAACTACATGAATTAAAATAAAGCATTTAATAAATGTTTGTGTATGACATTCAGAATATTTGTTCATGTCAATATACTTCGTTCTTTTTTTCCCCCATTTTAAATTATGCAAGTAATTAACTGATTAGAAAAAGAGGACGAGTGTGTGCACTGGATAAAAGTTTTTGAAGTAGATTACATTTAAAAACAAATAAACAAACAAAACAAAAAAAATTAAGTGCGCTTTAAATTTGGCGGGCAAAAAAAATCAATAAAATAAATGAGCCCTTTTCATTAAGCAATTAATCAGGATTAATCAAAATTCTAAGATGTGATTAATCTGATTAAAAAATGTAATCGTTTGACAGCTCTAAAATAAATACACGTATACTCCGGAGTGACTTATAGTCTGAAAAATGTGGTAAATCAATCATGAGGGAATTTATGGTTCCAGCTGAGCCTCTCACCAAGTTTTCATTACAGAGCCCCCTGAACTGCTCAAACTTTTGTGATATGAGGAGCTGGGCACTGCCAACGGCGCTGCGGATCGTCCCCAATACTACAAATGAAGACACAAAAAATTCATTAGAACAAACAAGCATGTAAAAATGCCTAAATATGGGTGGGGGTCAGTAGTGTTAGTTAGCAAGCTGCATCAAGACCAGGGAGGGAATGACTGTACATCAAATATTGTTGTTTTATAGTAATTAAATATTTATATGAGCACTTAACATTCTGAGATGGCAAATGGATCAATTACAAGATGTTTATTAACTCAATCTCTGGGAGGATGACAAATCTCTATTCCGCTGTTTTCCACCTAATATTAGCATGGAAATAGAAATTCATCATTCAGGTCTGCGGCACGCTAGGAAGCCTGATAAACTGATGGAGGCTCTCAAGTCGGCTCTCCACTCATTCATATTTCAGAAACTGCAATAATAAATTTGCCTAATGGCCCGAGTGGCATTCTGGGAGTTTTTGGGGGGGTGATGAAACTGAGCCAACAGTTACTGAAATAGCGGCGACCTCATCAAATCTCTGACCTTCCTCTGACAGCTTGTTGTCTTTGGTCTCCTGCTCCATCTGTTGACACCAGCCTTCCATGCGGCCCGTTTCCGCCTGCAGCAGCTTCAGGAACCAGTTCCCGTCTCGGAGGCAAGCTGGTGTGCTGGCTTGTGCCGAGTCTCCTTGGGCGTTGCAGTTTCCGCTCCCCAGGCTGGGATCTGGTGGCGGCAGTGACGAAGGATCCAAAGCCGGGTCCAGCGACTGTGTGGGCGAGTTGGACGTTCTGGATGGAGCTGAGGTTTGTTTAATAAGCATCTGTTCCATGGCTTTGTCCTTAGCGTTGGACTCGTTGGAATTTGTGGTTTGCGGGCTGGTGCCGTTGGCTTTGCTGCTTTCGGCTTCGTGGTGCTCCTGAGGCTCAGTCTCTGTGTTTTGTCTGGAGGCCATGCTGCTGTCACGGCTAAGACTGCACAGACATGCACAAACATCATCAACCTGTGACTGACACTTGGGTGGGAAAAAAAACAAGACAATGACATCATGGTTCAAAAACGGATTCCTCACTACCATTTTGTGGCCACTGAGAATACCACAGAGATGATGTGCTGTATTCTCTACTACACCAAAACCATAGCTAACCTCAAGGAATTAATGCTAGCTGTGCCATCTTGGATCACCTGGCACTAAAATCACATATTAAAAGTGTCGAGCGGAAACCACCTATGTTTAGATTTGGCCAATTACATATATATATATATATATTTTTTTTTTAAATCAAATCAATACCACGATAGCCACGATAAAGCATTTATGAAGACGATAATATACAACGATAAAGAATATCAAAATAAACAATAGCATCACTGATTTTTTTTTTATGCCACTGATAAAACCGCAGTATTTTAGATCATAATTCATAAAGGCTGCATCCTTTTTAACTCATTTGCGCCCCAAAACGTATACTTTCTATTTTAAGTGTCCCAAAAACGTATTTATACGTTTTTTGTTTTTGTTTTTTTAATGCTAGGGCGTACAGAAGGCTTTGATGCAGCCTCTCAACTGCAGTGAATGGGTGAAAAAAATTGTAGTAATTACAAAAACAGCCAGCAGGTGACAGCATAGTATAAGAGATCAACCTGGGCCATGTTGAAAGCAACAAGCAGTTTCCCCACAATTCAAAACAGATTTGTGAATAATGATGAAATTTGGCTATATTCTAATGCTAATTGCTGTGAAACGGAAACAGATAGAAAAAAACTTTTTTCCCTGATGAAAGAAGACACTAATATTTCTTTTGGTAGGTTCCATGTTTTTTTTCTAGCAAAAGAACACAATATTCTGTGGGCCTTGCAAATCAGTCAAAATCCAGTAAAACAGCTGGGAGCAAAGGGGGTTGCTTCAGTGTAAATGGCTGGGAGTGAATTAAGAGCAATCAACATATATATAAAGCAATGTGAACATTGGCATTGAAATGTAGAACAATAAAAAGTGTCATGTAAAAGTATTAGCTCCCCTTGAACTTTATGACCTTTTGCCACATTTCAGGCCAACACCAGTGGGACACAATTGTGAAGTAGAACGAAAAGTTATAAGATATTTAAACTTTAAAATTTTATACAATCAATGGAAAATAGGTCATGCCAAATTATTCAGCCCCATTTCTCTCAATGCAGCCAACTGACTCCAGAGGTTCCCCGGATGATTTCTGAATGAGTCAATGTTGACCTGATGATGATGATGATGATGATGATGATGATGATGATGATGATGATGATGATGGAGTCCACCTGTGTGTAATCTAGTCTCAGTGCAAATACACTGCTCTGTGACAGACTTAAGTCTGTTAAAAGAATATTGGGGAGCAAACAGTATGATGAAGACCAAAAAAAAAACAGGCAGGTCCAGAATAAAGTTGTGGAGAAGTTTAAACCAGGATCACGGTAAAAGATTTCACAAGAGCACTGTGGAGCGCTGTTCGATCAATCATACTGAAATGGAAACTGCAAACCTAGAGCCGCTCCTCTAAACTTTCAGCCCAAACAAGGAGCGCACTGATCAGAAATGCAGCCAAGAGGCCCATGATCACTCTGGATGAAAGGCTATGGTGGGGAATCTGTCCTTTAGACAGTGCTTCTCAATTATTTTCGGGTAATACTTCTGCAAGGCACGTTTGATAAAAATATATTTAAATTTTTTTTTTTACTTAATATGAACATAAAACAAACCACTTTTTTGTTAAGGAGATTCGTTACAAAGTCTGGAAAAATTAGAATTTCCATTTTAATTATCCAACAATAAGTCGATACCGTAATTGACCTCTCGCAAACCATGACCCCAAATGACCAAGGGCAAGCTCATCAAGCTCGTCTCTGCTCCAATGAAATCCATTGTAAAATCCATCCACAAAACCTTTGTCAGCTTCAATAACCAAAACCATACCAAACAAAGTTACAACACGCAAAATAGTGAAGTGATATGCCCATAGACTTCTTCAGACAGACTTAACATTTCATTTCATTGGTTCCCCCTACCAGGCTAAAATGTACCCCCCCACGCCCCCCAAATAATAATTTTGAACGTGTGCGCACTGACCTCCCCCCCATCAATGAACGACAAATGGTAATCGCTGGATGTTTTTCGCCACTGCCACCACACACTTCGATGTAATTATGCATTTATATTAATTTAACAACCCCAAATTCCATTAATCAATAATAATACAAGTAACTACATTGCGCCAACCTCTACATTTGGAAAGAGGGTCAGGACTTGAGTTAAAAACAATTTGATACACACACTCCGAGAGGAAAGTAAATTTCATATGCCCGTCAACAGGACTGTCAAGTGTGTTTTTACTTTCAAAAATCCATCCTTCAGCAATATCCTTTCATATAATGATCCGACTACTTTGTGTGTACACTTACGGCCTGCCGTTCTCCACTTGAACTCCAATTGACTGGAATTTTAGGGGGGCACTCAAGGGTAACACTTCCTCTCTTGGGACAGGCTGAAGACAATCCACCTAAAAATTATATAGAACAACAAATGATTGAAATCCTCCTCTGAAAACCCCCATTGCACAATCATTGCCTTCGTTATAATTTCCATGTGTATTAAAAATTTTCTGTACTATTTTAATTCACCTGTTTTACAAGTTTTGTTACATGTCATATAGCTCGAATGAATACAATTTTAAATAGGATTTACACTGCAATATTTAACTTTATATATTATTTATAGCTTGATATGATTTTAATCCACAACGAAAGAGTCCACAAATCTGACCTGAATTCCAATAGAAGATAGCTTTCGTTTGGGTGCAGTGGGGGGCTGCTCCAAAGTGATGCCAATGTTCAGGGTGTCATTTTGAGGCTGAACAGATGCTGAACCGGTGGAAGAGGTAGCGGGTGGAAGGTCACGGGGAGCTGGGACAGGGGGCACGGAGGCTGCAGCAGGTGCAGGAGTAGCAGCTGGGTCACTAGTGGGAGCCTGCTTCCTCTTGGCCGGATCGCTAGTGCGGATGCTACAGAGACTCTCAGAGGAATTGCTGCGTCCTGATTGGCTGTTAGCCTCGCTGCCGTGGTCTTGTTGTTCAAGGTACGTGTCTTGGGCGGACTCTGTGCTGCTCTGAAGCGTCACCGAGATGAGAGGCTTGGAGGTGGTGCGGGGTGGGACCGGAGGTGGAGCCTTCCTACTGGTGACTGTCGACAGGAAAAGAAGAAGCAAAAAGTGTCAAGAACGACTTAGTCCTGTTTACCGAGTTTAACTGATTGGCACTGAAAACGATAAAAAAAAAAAAATATGACGCATGCAAGCATCTGGTGCATGTAAAGGGTAAACAAAAAATCTGAAATTCCATCTATCTGAGAAAACCTCCACTTTGTCCTTATTCCTGGCTGCCTCGATCAAGTACAGCAAAAGCTACTAAACTACCAGTATTTATCTTGTCAACCTGCTGTGGGTCATGTTCCACTGACGTCAGTCTAACTCCAGGGATTGTCCTTTGCATGCCACTCCTTCACACGTCATTACTACCTCTGCGCAAAGTCCATCTCAAACAATAATTCCCACGACCAGTGTTTGTAAGTAATGAAGTTTTACAATTTACATGAATATTAGGCTGGTCAAAGAGGTTAAGAGGACATTTGGCACCATTGAAGCATCAATGTGAAGAATTCCGTTCCTTAAGTCAAAACAACAGTGAGTTATGTATTGGCCCCTGATTTAATTCCCAAGTAGAAAGGGCTAAACAAATAGCAATGCACAAAGAGCAGAGATTAAAATATCTCTCAAGTGATATATAACCAACGTGCAGTGAAGGGGGGTACAGTGTTGAATGTGGGGCTGCAGGAGCCATTATCTGTGCCAGCGGCTTAAAGTTGGCCGGATGTTCGGTATTTACTTCAAATTCTGTTCTCACACGATCGTAACACTGCCTCATAGCTAGATTTGTGACTATATCACATGTGTAGTATGGGTAAGACTTCAACTCCACATTAGAGCTGTCAAAATTAATCCTATATCAAATTAATCCACAACTATTTCAAGAATCAAATAATCGGTTGGAGCCATTTTTTTAATATAAAATTGTTCAAAGCCTCTGATTTCAGTACAGTAACAGTAATTGTTCACAAATTTCTGTAGTCCTTGATGAAAGAAGACTGATTATCTTCTGTGTTTAATCAAAATAAGGCATTTGCAAACATCGGTTCTTATTTTCGAAAGCAATGACCGAAATGGTAACATAGTACAAGTTCAACATTATCATTTTTTATAATCACTATACAAATACGAAGTATGAAATTACCACCAATCACTTGTTAATAAAAAGTAATCAGGAAAGAATGCTTTTGTAATACATTTTAATGCAAAATAAAAATGAGTCAGGTCGCTTAATCGACTGAATAATTGATAGATTAATCGATTCTAAAATTATTCGATATTGACAGCACTAGTCCATATATCCATGCACCATATAATCTTCGTTGGCTCAAGTGAGCGCTTCTTCAGGTGGGCACTCAGCAGACGAGCACTCAGTGACCCGCCTCAGATGTGCTCAAAACGCGCTTTTGAGCTCAAAATTTCCTTTGCTATGTTTATAATTGTAGCACAAATCTAATGGCAAGCTAGAACCTCTGCATACAGCATACAGAATAATTGAGATTTCTTCCTGATTTTTTATGTGGAATGTTTTATCAAATGCATTTAGTATTGATATTGATCATGTGTGTATCATCAGTTGACTTGTCTATCATGAATTTGTGATACAGAGTGATATTGAATTATCACCCAGCCCTAGGATTTTACAATTTCAGTTACCACTGTTATTTTCATTCACAGTCATGATATTTAATTTGGGTGTTTAATGAACATCTTTGCAAGTGCACACTTTGTTAGACATTTACATATAAACTCATATCAATGTACACAAACAACCAGCTAACAATTCCATTTTAGCAGAACCCTTGTTACTATGGATATGAGCCAAGCATTGTATTAAAAAGGGGATAAAAGATATAAGGTCAGCAGTCCTTTGTTAAAATAAGATGGCTGATTTCCAACTGTGGACTCAAAGACGGAAACATTGCTGAGCACGGAGCAGGGATTCTGACAAATAGATAAAGGGAAAACCCGTCATTCCCTCAACTTCAGCATAAATTGTGCACAGAGAGAACACTATATCTGAACAAGACAAACTGCAACTTAAAATAGTACACTTGATAGCGCCTGAAAGTTTTCTTTTATCTCCAGTCAATTCTCATGTCAGGTAAACCGGCACTTACTGGTAAATCCTGTTTGGACTGAAGGTAATAAAATAATCTGATCATGTAAATATCAAGTTCAGGATATGAACCTCAGATGAAGGAGTGCACCTGGCAGCGCCGGCGTTATTTACACACTGTTAATTAACAGGTGTATGGTCTTGTATTATTTCAAACTTAATTAGGTTCATCTTTTTAATTATTTGAGCATTTGCGCAATAGCGAGCAGCAACTCAAAGCCAACCTAAACAATGCCAAAAAGGAGAGCAAAGCCTATTGGCGACTAGCCTTTTCCAGTTAACATAGGACATTTTGTTTAGCAGCTGAGCCGTTACGTCCCCCCCCCCCCAAAAAAAAGAACAAAAACTAATAAACCACTTCCTCAAAGATACCTTGTTCCAGGGACAGTTTCATTCAAATTGGTTATAGTAAATATTACCCCTTACCATTTGCATGAAGTGATATTAGTGACAGTGATATAAGAGTGCAGTGGAGTTGTAAACAATGTGTAGTCGTCCTGACTGTTGTTTTTTTTCTCCTAAGTAATTAGTGGAATAATTGGTAATTGATGAAATAATGGATAGAATAATCCATTCCAAAAAGATTACGTAGTTAGTGACAGCCCTCCATTTCACAATCTTTATTTTGAAATAGGCAATGTGAGGTTTCCATGAGTGTTCATTGTTGAGTATGACTCAAGGAAACCTTATGTTTATTCATGCGCTCTGTTTATTCGCCGTAATCTATATGAACTCTTCTAGTAACTCTTGATCTATGTAGGGTTCTTTTAACCATAGATTAAAGGTAACCTAAATGAAAACAATATGTATTATGTGCCATCACTAGTCTAAACATTGTGTTCTCAATATTGTATTTGTGGAATAAAAATTAAGCAGATTAATTCATAATTTCATCCATCTAAGGGTCAGCCATTTTAATCAATACCTTCCCACCTTCCCATTTTTATTTTGACCTTTACCAATAACTACTGCAAATCCTTGCCTGAGCATAGGATAGTACCGGTAGAATAATTTGTGATACAAATCGATTGCAGTTAGAGAAGGCATTACATATCTTTAATGTGCAATAAAAACAACCAAGGCCCCAGTACTGATCCCTAGGGTAAACCACAGGTAATGCACTTTAATATGCATCTTAATGTTCCCATTTGTACAAACAAACTGTTGTCTATTCATGAGATGACATTAACCATAATGGATTTCCTCTGATGCAGAACTTTGTATCTATTTTGATGCAGAACTTTATATCTGATTATCTAAATTGTTTTGGTCAATCACGTTGAAGGCTTGTTCAGATCTTTGATGATAAATAAATGATGCTGTGATTTTTATGATGAATGATGGTTTTACTTTGACAGCGATTTACAATAATCTTTCTCGTCAACAGGTTTAAATTAAGGAAGGAAGAATTTTGATATATATTGATTTATATTCTGTGTTCCCTGCGATTGGCTGGCAACCAGTTCAGGGTGTACCCCGCCTACTGCGCATGGCCAGCTGAGAAAATGGATGGATGGATGGATTGATTTATATTTAAGACAGCAGTTTGATGGCGAGTTAAACCCATTGCCATAATTCTTTCTGTAAATTCAGGCCAATGTTGACAAAAATATTTGCTGAAATTATTGATCACCTCCTCTAGCACCATTTTAATTACAATACTCCACAAAAAAAAAAACAAAAAAAAAAACGGTTATTTAACACATTCTTAATACTAAAAATAAAACAATTATCTCCAGCAAAGTTTGATAATAATCTTCATCAAGGCAAAACTGATGTCAGGTCCAAGAAATTTAATGGTCACCCCATTTAAAGTGTAAAGATCAACTGTATTTGGCAAGTTGTGCTAGCTCCAAACTTCTCAACTCATCCTTGCTTTGTGGCTTACTGTGAAACTAGTGATGTGTCTCTCATTCAGTCGAAAGATGACATCATCAATGAGTGATAGGAAGTGTGTGTAATAGTTCAGGATGACTCATTGTCTCTCCATGGTGATACTCAAGATACACTTACACACTGTGATAAAGCCAGCCAATTCAATAAGCATACCTTGTTTGTATATGAAGCATAAAATATTAATGCCAGTGGAGAGTAACAAAAGCTTGTACTTCCCCAAACAGGACAAACAATCTTTTCATCAAGCTAACAGCGTGCTATTATGTTAGAATTAATGCACATCCCTTTTTTTTTCTTTTTTTTTTAAAGGGCACTTATGAATTTAAATTGCTCCACTGCAAAACACTGTCAATGCACACAAAGCAGGAAGCTTAACATTATTAATTCAGTATGTAACGTTACTTTAATAACCACCAAGCAGCGCTATACAGTCTGTACTCCATTCAAAGCTATAAGTGAAACGTGACTTTTCATCCATTCACATGTTGGTTATCTAAGATACGATTACTATTTTATTTTATTTTTTATTTTTCCACAGCGAACGTACGCCGAAGTTACGCTGAAAGCATTAATAACATCTGAACGTTTTGGTGGAAATTATACCATCGCATTTGGCCACCGAGCACAACGAGTCAATACACAGTCAACTATATAAGTCACGATGAATGACGTGTATGGTAAACATTAGCAAATATATTGAGAGCGTGATTAGCCCCGCAATGAGTCCTTCCTTGTGTTGACGCCTGATGTCCCGTTAGCTTGTGCTGTGCTAGCTAGCCCGCTCCTGTCACGGGTGTGCTGTTACCACGCAGCCGGGGCATTTAACGATGAGCAACGTTAGCCGGCGGTATCGTATATCGGTGTTAAACACACCCCCAAAAGTGGCAGCGTTCGCCACGTTCACGCCACGCTGACAAGGCCGGCCACATTACTACCACTGCCAACATCGCCTTTCTTTCTTCACCCACGTTAGCTACGCCAAACCTACAATACAATTTAGGTTAACCCAGGTTAGCGAGCTTCTAAAAAGGCGCGGATTGTAATCAAATAGTCCGAATGCAAATCTCGAGTGAGGAGAATGTAATGGAATGACTTACTGTTTCATCGGCCGGTCGAGAAGCATTATTTTATGTCCATTCTTGAAACCGAGACGAGAAGAAGCAGACAGGGGAACGAACGAGCGCTGCCATTAGATACACAGCGACGCTGTGAAAGAGGATTTTGTAGTTCACGCCCTGTGACGGGGATTGGCGTACACGTCTTGTCTGGACAGTGTTAGTGAACAGCGATTGGACACTTTCGTCATCAATGTCACCGATGAACACAACTATTGGTTCGAATGTCATCGTCAACGATAGGTGAATTTATATTTGTCTCAAACGTCGCGGGAACCAACTCGAGCCAAATATATTTTACACATGAAACCAATGAAATATCCATACATCAGATCGTCTTATTCAGGATATCTTTTTTTTAATTATTTTTTTTATTTTATTTTTATTTTTTAAGCATTTCACACCGCTCTGCTATTGCGATTTTATCAGGCCATTATATGTTTCGACGCCGTGGATTAGATTCCGGAACCTCACTCTCACCTCATCAAAACAAAAGTCTCCTAGTAACACAAAACACAACAACATGCTGCAGGGTTGTGCAAGTCGAAGGTGAAGTAATCATCATACAGTAAGATATTAAATTGTAATTGATACAGTTTGCCGAGACATCACCGCGCATAATTTACTTTCTCAAAAGTGCATTTTCTGCCATCTTGCGTACGATAATGCAAACAATTGCAAATTGATCTCGTTTTAAGTATTATCTACTGTATATAAGAGCATTTAATTTTCTTTGGGAAAGTTAAAATAACATAGGTCAGAGATGGCTTTGTGCGTCCCTAAACCTATTTTACACCAATAATAATAATTAAAAAAAAAAAAATGTCTTTACTCGACCAAGGACACCAGGAGCTTTTTTTTTTTTTTTTGACCAATAAAAGCTGCGCCTCACATATTTTACCATGTATTGTGATATAGTGATATAGCTGTGGGGTGAAAAAAAATCCACCTCATGCTGAACCTAACCCTTAATTAATAAATATTACTATATTACATGATTTTGCTTTATTATAAGTATTGTTATTATTAAAACCTGATGTTCTGGAGAAAAAAAAGAGGGCAGATTCGGAATCGGCCTAAAAAATGTTTCAATGTTTTTTGCACCTCTGATTTAAAAAAAAAAAAAAAAAAAGGAACTCATACACTGACAGAAAACAAGCAGGCACTCACACAAACATGGACAACAAATATAGTGTATCAGGTCAACAGGTAATCTCATATTGTCACAAAAGCTACAGGCAAATGAAATGTGATAGGATCATTCATATCCCATTCCTTGTTGGCTTTTCAACAACCAGAAAACAGCATTATGTAATCATAAAAGAAGTTATGAAGACATACAGTAGTTGAAGACTGCTTTCAGTTAGTTACTTTGAAAAGGACCAAAAAAACCACATCATAGACATTATAATTAATTGTAGCCTGATAATATAAACTCATTCAAAAGAGAGGTCTGCCTTTTTTTTTGTGTGTTATATTTAATCCCAGTGTTTTACCAACCGAAGTATTTTCCCCATTTTTATAAAACTCATTCTCATGAAATAAATACACACTACTGTATATTTGTTAACCACATAAAGGAAATTAGGAATGCAATGAGAGATGAAAGTGGTACGCCAATGAGATGAAACTCTTAAAGGGAGAATCTGTATTATTTAATCACATCTAGTTGTGAACTAATTCATTCATTTTGAAAACTCACTATTTCATGTGCAATGTGCAATATAGCCTATGTCCTATCACATCAACATACATTTTTTGAAAATATAATCTTATGTCGAGTGTTAGTATATTATGTAGCTGTGTCTTTCAGGAGGCTAACATGTTTCACTGCCATCTTTCTGCTATGGATTTTATTCTCTCTCAAACATATTGTGTTTTACAAGCTTTACAAGTATTAAATGCTTTTGCAAAATAATTCCACACGGGGGCATTTGACCCACTCCTCCAATTCCAGAACATGTTACCTTACATGTTACGCAGCATTCATTCTTATTTAAACAACAATATAAAAACAAACATTCTAATACCTTCTTACTTCACTATTTTAAAGGTGTATTCGAGGATCTTTTGTCTCTCCATCTTCCGGGTGGATCATCTTAACAATTGGTTCTCGATCCCGTCAATCAATCTGCCGTAACGACCTCGTGCGCACCCGCCCCCGGCCCCACCCCCGCGTGTGTTGTAAATAAAAAGTAAAAAATGTAATGATTAAAGAAAGAAGTTAAAACACATTGTAAGCATAGATACAGTATATACTTCATTCATGTCTTATTATGTTACATATTTTAAATATGGTAAACATTATTGCATTTAATTCAGTGATTCATTCAATGATGTACCACTAGTGGTACTTATACTCTAATAGCTCATCACGTGGTTATTGATATGAATGATAGCCTCTCTTTCTCTGTTGTATCAAAAGCGTGGGTTGAACATTACTCACTGGTGTTTGAGTTGTAGCATTTGGCGCTGGGTGGTGGTGAGTCGGAGTCCACAGAGGCCGTATCTTCATCTTGCGAGCACCCAGCCTGGATGGCCCTCAGGTAGCTGTGACTACGCGACCGAAAGCAGGTAGGCGCAGGAAGGTCCAAGGCCTCCACTGCTTGTGAATCCCCCTCACCGTGGGGAAGAGAGTGCCCAAAGCCACGTCCGAATACCTGAAAGATCGTGTGCAGACTCACACGCTAAGGGCAGAAGGTAGACTAAGAAACGTGCATGAACTAGCTACACCTTCAGATGTATTCTGCTTGGGTTTCAGGTACGCATTAATGAAAATGAGCATCGCTTATTTTTGTCATTCAATTTCACTACTGATTGTACACCATCCCCGGTGTTGCTGGGAGGGTGGACAATATTCTTGTTTCTAAAAATAGTGTGATGGATCAAACTGGAGCTGGTGAGTCATTGGATGCTGTATTATTATGACTCTAGAAACATCACGCAGATGAATGCTCAAAATCAACCAACCTCAATAAAAGGAACTCACAACTATGCATTATATATTATTTTGTACTGTACCTTTTTTCTGCGATGCAACGCTATTCAAACATGGTCGATATACTGTGCATATGATAAGATATTTTGCCATGAAAATACTGTATTTTTGAGAGAGACTTAAGGATTAAAAGGTAACACAGGTCGATTTAAATTCAATCCCGAGAAAACGATACATTTGTACAGTAGTCCAAAATGAGGAAATTCTGTATTATCTCTATACATTTCTGACTTAGAGAAGGAGCTTGCAGTTTTTATTAAAGACATCACCACGTCTGTGGAAAAACAACCTATCAAAGACAGTACGCGTGACCGAAGAGGAGTCAATCATTGGGTGTGTCCTGCTGCCTTGCTCAGACTCGTTAACTTGGGCTTAATACACATTTAGGGGGGGGGAGAAGCCCATTATTCAATTAGAAAACAAGCAGAAGGAAGGGAGAGGATTCAGGAGCAACGCATAGTTAACATTTTAGCTCAATAGGTACTTTTATCAGCTCTTTTTTAATTGCAATTGATTTTAGATAAAAAAATAAAATAAAAAAAAAGGTAAAAATAAGTGTTATAACAATAGGAGTAAGTCATTCAACTCTGACTGGCTAACAGTGGCTCGTTCACAGTGTAAATGTTTGCTTAATATTGCTCACAGCTACCCACTTTCATAATTGCATGCCATTATAAATGGCTATGTTTGAGAATCGTGCTTATGCATGTTAGTGAGGGTGCGGCTCCGGTCAAACTTTGGGTGGGAATAGGCATAAAAACTGCAAACTCAAATATAGTTTTATATTTATTATATTTATTTTATATAACAGATGTAAATATTTCTTGTAAAAAAATTAAAAAAAAATCTTACCTAATTTTCACTACACTAAAGCTGAAAATGATCAGTTTTACTATACAGAGCAATGTACTGCATCCGTTTTCTATAGCATTTATCCTCAACAGAACCTCTTTCAGCTCACTTTGAGTACAACCTGGTAAAGTCACCACTCACCAGTCATTTGCAGTTATTCTACAGATGAATAACATTTATACTCATATTCACATAGTTTAGTCTTCAATTAACCAAACATCCATGTTTTTCTGAATGTGCAAATCAGCGGTATAGAGAATGGATGGATGGACAGAAGTAATTGGGGGGGGACTCCTCGTAAGAGGGCCTGAACTAAGATTTGATAAGAGCAGACCTAACCAACCACTACCCCACCATGCTGTCCAGGACAAATATTAGAATACTGCGAGTATAATGTTATTCAACCAGCTTGTTATTGAGTTGATTATGATTCTAGCTTAAACATTGTTTGGTTCAGCAGAATACTTGTAGTATAAAGCAGTGATTCCCAAGGTGTCATGGCAAACTAGTGTGAGATCATCATCAGGTGCCACAGAAAGTTACCAAGTGCCATATAGAAGCAGGTAGAGTGATTAAAGGTAAGTCAACCTTAAGTATTTCTTGACAATAATATGTTATATGTGACCTCACTAGTCTAAACATGACATTGTGATTAATATTACATTTGTAGAATATGAGTTATGAAGCAAAATCCAGCCATTTTAATCCATCTCAGGGCAGGCATTTTGCCACTTGTTGTCGACTGAAGATGACATCACAGTTGCAAAGGCTCAGGCAACGACCAATCACAACTCACCCGTTTTGTGAAGCTGAGCTGTGATTGGCTGTTACCTGAGACCTGAGCAACTGTGATGTCATTTTCACTCGACATTAAGTGGCAAAATGGCCGTCTTCTCACATTGATAAAAACTGAGGCTTTCCATGTTACTGTTTATATCAGTTTTGTGTTTTATTAAATAGATTACACAAATGATGTTGTGAGTAAACTGAGAAGTATTAAGTATTGAAGTATTCATACAAGTAGTTTTTAAACTTATTTTTCCCTTGGTAGTATGCTATGAGATTTGTCTAATGTGGAACGAATGCTTTGTTGTGAAACAAGGTTGTGAAACACTGATTAAAATTCAGTCAAACACACATACCTGAGCGGTACCAGGGCAATGGCTGAAGTCATTATGTCCGTGCCCTGGTGGTGTCTCGAGTGGGCCCACCAGGCAGTCTAAGTTGTCGAGGCTCCGATTTGTGGACAGCTCTTTGAGGGAGGGCAGAGAGCTGTGGAAGAGATAATCAGCTTGTAAGAGGACATCCAGAGTGCAGTTCAGACAAGAGTCTTTTATATCCAGGAGAAACTTGAAATCCTACTCCAAAGTTCTCCTGGGTATTTTTAGATTAAAAACGGAGATATGTGAAGAATGACTCTGGGGGGTTTAAAATAGCAGCACAGAGGAAACGAATATTCATTTATGAGGAAATAGGCATCATAATTGCGTTATTATTTGACTTGTCAGAGCTCACGACGATTTCTGCCATGTTTCCTCTGTTCTGGACAGCAAAACTTGCACCTTGTGTTTATGAAAATGTGTGCGCGCCAAGCAGTAGAGGGCTTGAGGGGACATCACGGTCACAATTTGCATGTTATGCAAAAACTGTAGGGCTTCAAAAGAAGGGAAGTCTTGGTGAAAAAAAAAAAAAAACATTGAAAAGTGTAAGTTAAATAAGGTAGACTGGTGGGTATGTTTGACCAAAAATGATGCTGGGTAGTGGGGTAGGGCAAGTGAAGTGGGCTAGGTTCATTTCCCATACAACCTGCCCATAGATGGCACTGACCTCAGATGCTGCATAGAGCATGCACTCTGCAGTGGAGACCAAAGAAAATCCTCCCGCATGAGAGCGTAGCAACGTGGCCTGTCGGTGTGGATGAAGGGGTAAAACACATGGCAAATATTCACCTATCCATGTTTTAATACAAATGTGTTTCGAGTCGACTATATTCTCTTTTAGCGAAAACAATGTAGTAGGCCTATGTAGAGCACGCTGATAGAGCAGCATTTTTTCATTTTTGACTACATGTTGCCCCCTGCTGTCTAGCTTTGGAAACGCGAGGAAGACCTTTGACCGTCATGATAAGAGTATTGCAATTTCTGTTGGAATGTAGAGTGCTAGATAAAACAAAAAAAATAAAAAACACAATTCTGAATATGACCCCTTGTACTGTGAGACTCACTTGCGTGCCGGTGGAGGAGGCTGCTGTTCACTGAAGGACTGCTGAGTGGCCTTCAGATAGCTCTGGCGACGGGCTGCAGATTTGGGGGAAGGTTTGGGGCTACCCTCTGAATCATCGCTGTCCTCCATGTCTGCCATTGCTTTCACATAGCTGCCACTGCGCATCCTTCGACATGGGATTTCTGTTCCTTTGGCTCGGCCGGTCCCTAAAGTGCCAGCCCAGTCCCCCAGTGGAACCTGAATTGTAGAAGCACATTTTCAGTACAGATTTATCAGTAATCCAAATAGCTGCATCCATCTCTTAATTAAGAGGTTGCATCGTGTTTTTTTTATTTCATTTTTTATTGTATTTATTATTATTATTATTATTATTATTATTATTATTATTATTATTATTATTAATAATTATTATTATTATTATTATTATTATTTTATTTTATTTTATTTATTTTTTACTTAAAAAATAGGATTATGGTCTTAAAATATAATAATAGAGATTATTATGGTCTTAACCCTTTCATGCACAAATAATGTTTAACCGACATCAGAATTTTTTTTCTCAACTGTTTTTATATCTCTTTAGGAATGAAAAAAAATTACCTTCATATTTTTTAAACATACATTTTTCAAGGAGTTGGTAATATGTTAGGTTGGATAACGTTTCAAGGAGTTGGTAACATGTTGATGAGGGTGGATTACGTGCATTTGAGCAACTGATGAAATGTGTTTGTAAGAAAAGAATAAATAAAAAAAATAATCTAAACACTATAGAAAATTTGATTTTTAACATTGTGTTGAGAAAACAGTGTTTTAATAGCTGTCCACAATAGTAACCACTATCCGTGAAAGGGTTAAAATATTACAGGACTGTCTCAGAAAATTAGAATATTGTGATTAAAGTCCATTGTTTTCTGTAATGCAATTAAATAATCAAAAATGCCATACATTCTGGATTCATTACAAATCAACTGAAATATTGCAAGCCTTTTATTGTTTTAATACTGCTGATTATGGCATTTTTTTTTACTTGGTCTGAGGAAATATTCTAATATTTTGAGATAGGATATTTAAGTTTTCTTAAGCTGTAAGCCATAATCAGCAATATTAAAATAATAAAAGGCTTGCAATAGTTCAGCTGATTTGTAATGAATCCAGAATGTATGGCATTTTTGCTTATTTAATTGCATTACAGAAAATAATGGAATTTATCACAATATTCTAATTTTCTGAGCCAGTCCTGTATATGGATGCTATGAACTTGAAAGGGATTGAGTTGACTCATTGAGCCATTTTCAGCAGTAAAAAGTTCATATTTTGATAGACAAAATATTATCTTCTAACTGTTGAAATTGGCTCAGTGAGTCAATCCCTTTACGATAAAAAAAATAAATAATGCGTAGCTTGCAACCAAACTGACAGTATGTATAAGCATATATAAAGAAAAGATAAAAGTCAGGAAGATGGTAAACAAATAATTTATGCATGGAAATTTGCCAAGAATGATGATGAAGATGAATACTCACTGGTACTCCTACCTGAAGGAACTGGTTAGCCAGATCCTGGTGGCATGACTTTGTTTTCAAAAGGGTCCTGTTGACTGTAGCGGAGCCTTTCTGTAACACTTGCCGCGCCTGACTGAGGGTGAGATTAGACCAGGATGCCCTCTTCACCAGTGTATCATCCTTGCTCCGAGCTCTTCCCTCTTCTTCTTTGGATCCAACCTGCGATACCGGACATCCCAGAAGCTTGAGGTCACTGCTGCTTTTCGAAGATTTGAGAGAATGTGCAGAAATGGTGTTGTAGCCCTGTGGAATATGTCGAGGGTGGGCCTGGCTGTCTGATATCGCTCTACCAAGTGTCATCATGCACAACGGGTTGCGGTAACCGACAGCAATGGTGCCAGCTTTGGTCGTATCGTTGTCAAGAGCGTTGTCGGAGCTCCACAGGCCTAATGCATTCGGCCTTGATTTCTGCTTTGGTACTTCAGGCTTAGCTCTATCTTTACTCTTGCTCCTGTGTCTACCACCGTCTTCGCTGGCTCCGGTGATTGCATTTCCTTTCACTGAAGAGTTTTCCAGGGATTGAGATTTGGCAAAGAGCTTCTGCACAGAGTGCATCAGGTGGCGTATCCGACCTGGACTCTCACTGCGTTGTTTGGACATGCGTCCTCTGTGAAACTGTAAAGTGCTGAAACCGTCTCGTTGCAGGGGCAGATGCCTTTCGAGTTGATCCAAGATGTTGGATGGCAACCGATTCATCTTAGCTGCCGCTGCGGAGGAGATGGTGGCTGATCCGCTTGTGATCATGGGCGCGCCAGTGACACCCAAGCCGAGGCCCATTCCCATCGACAAAGACGTGGATAGAGCGCCTGCCCTGCTGCCCTGCCCGCCGGATCCAGCACTGACTGCCATATAGCCCTGCGGACAGTCCGACTGCTCAGTCTGCGGGGTGAAGTGGAGACGAGGGAAGGTGCTGCTGTTGGACATCTGGTTGAAAGGCAGCAGGCAGTCCGGAGCCAAAGTGGTTGGGCTCGTGGGAGGGTACTGATGGAGGTGCGGATCCAGGGTGCCATAGTGGTTGATGGTTGGGCTCAACATGAAGGAGCAGTGAGGGTCAGAGTTCACAGGGCAGAGCGGTTTCTGCGGGCACCCTGCTGGTTCACACGAGTCAGAGAGATGTCGACTGCGGTTGGCTCCTAACCCTTTCATGATGGCTGCTGGGTTGTCTTTAGACCATGTCGCCAGTCAGTGTAGACTAGACACTTTAAGTGCTCATCCTGCAATTTAGCAAGAAATAGAAAGCATCTGTTATTGTTTTTCTTTGTTTTTGTTTTTTAAACCAAATACACATTCTAAACGGTTGTTGCCACTTTCCCCAATTTCTTTACAAAGGATTTTATAGTCTTTAAAAAAAAAAAAAAAAAAAATCGCTGGAACAATTATTTACAATATATTATACTGTAAAATAACACCAGAGGGCACACAAGTGACCAGGACAGGATTTGAAGTGACAAACAACAGATGCATTAAAATTAGAGCTGTCAAACGATTCTTGTCTTAAATCAGAATAATCACATCTTATTCAACACTTAATTAAAAAGGCTTTTTATCAATATTTTTTGCCAGCCCAATTTGAACAGCACCTGTTATGTGTTAATTATTTCTACATTTAAATGTTATGAGGCTGCTTTCCACATTTTTGATACACTGCGCACTCTCATCCTACTTTTTTTTCTAATCAGTTCATTACTTGCATAATTTAAAATGCAAAAAAATGGCCCCAATAATTCGACTACAACAAATATTTTGAATGTCATACGCAAATATTTATTAAAAGCTTAACTTTAATGCATGTTTATTGGCCAAACACAACATGTGCTGCCTTTGACGTAACCATCCGCTGTCTAGCTAAACTTTGCTAAAGGATCATCTAGGGTAAAAATAAATAAATAAAGTATGATTAATCTGCATTAATAAATGATTAATGCAATATATTTTTGTGATTAATCCATGAGTTAACACTTTAACTTTGACAGCACTAAAAATGTCTACATACATGAAAAATATATCAATACAACAAGCTGTATAGGAAAATGCCAAAAAGTACCTTTGGCTTTCATAGGACATGTATTTTAATTAAGTAGGAACATTTACATACAGTCCTGATCTAAAACTTGGTCATAATATGACAGACAATTTGTAGTAACATGTTTGTAAATAATTTACTGTAAATATTCTGGACATACGCTACTCTGCTCCACTAATAATGTAATTACTTTCATCTTAGTGTGTGTGTGAATGGGTGAATGGCTTAAATTGTGAAGCGCTTTGAGCACCATATGGTGTAGATAAAGTGCTATATAAAAAGCAGTCCATTTACCATTTTCATACAATTATGGGATAAAATGTTTTCTTTTCTAGTAACTCTCTGTCTGTCTGAAGTGTTAACTAGCTGTTCATATGGACAACACAATGTCATTTAACATTTTTAACTGATGAATGTCATGATGGTGATGAATACTGAAAGTGAACAGGTAGCTTGGAGAGAGGTTCAGTCTGCAGATTCTGCCATATGATGACCCAGGCAGGTATGGAGGAGGGGAATTCTAAATTGGAGGGCAGATTAGCATTTTGATCATCCAAATAGTGGAAAACAAACAGACTGGGATACATTTCAGTTTTTTTTTTCCCTGACATAATATGAGCCCTTTTCCAATACATAAACTATAATACTGTATCATGATAAAATACACGCACCAAAGCAGAAGGTTCTAGGCTACAAGCAGAGAAAACCAGAGGGCAAAAAAAAAAAAAAAAAGCAAGCGGCCAACTGCAGTGTAGTGTCCTATCCAAGTCATTCAGGTTTTAAAAGGCAAGGCAGAGTCACATTTCATGTGATAAGCCTCATAATTCACCCAGTAGATCCAGTCTGCATTTGATTCCATCTAACAGATGCTGTCTGTATCATAGTGGAGTGAGTCACTGATCAGTCAATGGTGAGAGCCCTGCTGCCACCGCAGACATGAAAATCGTGCCTATGAGCTGAATGTGAGGCGCACACATTTTCCCCGACAGCGTTGCTTTGCCACCTCTCACAGCTCTTTGACCTCCTATACAATCTCCCTCGCGCGGGAGCAGACACTTATCTGAGTCAGTGTTCCTGGATGGGCACAGCAGTCCGCTGACAAATGCAGCACCGGCGTTTTACAACATCGCCACATGCTGTAAGCTATCTCATCCACCCCAGCTGACTGCATCCCCTGCGCGCTCGCGTCCTGCAGGCGCCACTGCTGACACACTGACACACACCTACCTACACAGTGAAATTGCGATCCTTACGCCCACCCACCTACTGCACTGACGAACCCTCGTCAAGTGTTCAACATCACAGGGCCAAGATGAGAACGAATTTCAATGTTGGCGGCATTTTCTCACAGGTCCAATGCATTTTTTTTGCATGATGGAGGACAGCAGGCTTCTGCATCACAATACAGTGAATGAAATTGATTGTGTGTGTGTAAATGCAGCTTGTAAAACACATGCAAATGTGCGCACACCGACACACATTGGAAGGAGCCATATCTGGCTGTTGACATTATCTCAGTAACTCTTGCACGTTCCATTCAATGAATAATTGGAGCCACTTGTTGATACATCATCATACATCTATGCATGCATGGGATAGGATTTACCACACCCGTAACCCTCAAGTAGATAGAGATACAGGAAATGGATGGATGATTGCATTATCTATATTTTTGTCCTTGTTTTATGTACAACATTGTCTTACACTTGTGGTTGTTATTAAATTGCAATATAAATCAAGTTGAGTTCTAAACTAAATTATTACACATTTCACTTATGAACGGATTTTCATTGGGAGGGAGGGTGTCAATAAAAGCACACTCAATTGGTGAGCAGCCACACCAGACAACATTTGGACACCAACAGATCTTTTGGAAATACAGAATTTTTAATCTCTGCGCTAGATTTGGCAGATGTGATCCACTAAATTCACATAATTACGGTGTACTGTTTATATTTGATATAAGAATAAGTACTGTTTTATTGATCATCCTAACTCCTGAACCACTATAGGCTACCTAATTTTTCACTCGAAATTAAAATAAAGCAGTTTTATATAATAGCTACTGTTAGTCAAATGGTTAGCATGTTGAATTTCATAAAATCAAATATGAACCAGATAAAGCTGCAAATAGATTAACTTGATTAATATTCTCCATGGAGATAAGGACATTGGTGTCACATGTCCCAAAATGGGCGTAAGAGCAGCCATTTTAGATATAGAAAACGCATCTGCCACTTTGAGTAAACGGCAAACGGTGAAAAAGCCACACTTTAACAATGATTGCCAACTGTTGTGAACCAGCTGCCACACTGAGAAGAGGCAAAAAAAAG
This sequence comes from Festucalex cinctus, assembly GCF_051991245.1. Lineage (NCBI taxonomy): Eukaryota > Metazoa > Chordata > Actinopteri > Syngnathiformes > Syngnathidae > Festucalex > Festucalex cinctus. The sequence goes on from NC_135412.1 coordinate 8,269,898, forward strand.
GATTGAGAAATTTCCAGGCTACCAAAACATGATAAATGCCTACCCAATGGATCACAGCAGCCATAAAAAAAAAAAGGGTGAACAACAAGGCGGAGGATTTGGGATTGTCCTCATTGCATGTGTAGCAATCACTTCATAATGTGAGTCAATTACTGAATCAGTCGTGTAGCTGTAGCTCAATTGTATAATTATGTGATCGGGCACTTTGTACATGGTGCCTAAATCAGCAGATGCTAACTTGCCTGATGCTAGCCTGTAGGAGGCTAGCTTCAGGCAAGTTACCACACGTAAAATGTGGGGGAAAGACTTTTTATGGCATAAATGACGGCGGCCAAATTTGTAAATGCTAAGTTGCTAACGTACCTAATGCTGCCGAGAGTTGCGTGAAACTGCTAACTTTGATGGCATTTTGACCACACATAAAGCGGATATAAAACCGGAATGTAGAAACTTGTAAAGTCTTTTAATGATCACATTTGCAAACACCAGTGAAGAGAAGGGGTAATTTCACATAGCAGTGTTACAGAGTTGACACAAAAAAAAAAAAAAAAAAAAAAGCACTTCTGACACTTCATCGGAAATGGTAATATCCAACCTGTCCACCTCGCACATGTATATCATGTCCTTTTCATCAAAGTGAGTGCCAATGTTCTTGGGCAGAAAGTTGACGGTTCTTGGGCGGAAAGTGGACGGATAAACGCTAGTTTTAGCCCTCCTCGTTACTGTAGTCCATTGTAGTCCACTAACGCAGCGCCGCTACTCTCCTGCCGCGGGGGTCGTGTTCAGAGAAATAGTCACATGACGTCTTGGATCTCTATAGTCTATTTAGGCGCTAAAGCAAGAAAAAGATGACAAGCACACTCACAAAAAAGTGAAATAATAAATCCCCTTGAGATTATTTCTCCACAGAGATTTGCCATGTAACAAATGTACCTTGACACAACAATGATCCTCACAGGGCAGGTGAAACTACTGCTGCTTTTTCACAGTTGCCATCATTGGCCCACTGGGAAGTACATAACACCATGCAGCCCCACGGTGACATACAGCTCCTGTTAGAACCATGCAACGCCTGATAACGAGCCGAACCAAGGCTACTGTACTGTGTGAGTCGCCAAGCGGCACAATAATATATGTTTGCTCTAGTCATGAGCCGCTGAACAACAACCCCCACCTTTCACCTCTTGTAATGAGCAAAGGAGAAGAACGTAATGTATTGATTTGGGTCTTGCTTCTTGTTTAAAGGGTGAATATACAGCTGTTTTGTATTGAATTGGCTTCTGTCTGAGCCATTTCTAGTACTGACACTATACATATCTGACCATTTCCTTCATCAGTATCCTACTGGTTTTCAAACATGTCTAATTGTCTTTGTTTTTATCCTATTACATCACAGCAGTTATGTCTTGTTTTTGCACCCAACTTGACAGTCTGCGAATAATGGCTCTTTCCTACCATATAAGTAGCCTACATTGTCCACATTTATGGGACAGTAAGTGACACTTGAGATGAGCCATGCGTTATCCCCGCTGTGCTTTGAGAACCTTCAAATAGCTTGTTAGTGATGTCATATATGCTTCCTGCTTGTCAACTTAAGTGTTGTTTTACAGCCTTTCCAAACCATAAACAATCTCTGCTAATGCACAATTTGCAACGTGTTCACTTGTATACATACAGTGTACAATTGACCACAATAGTTTATCAAATAAAATAGAAAATAATTATGTTCCGTTTTGATCAATGCTGTCAGATAAGCAAAAATAAAACAAAAAATATCTTGATTGTTTTAGCATTTCATTTGATTATGTGTACGTATTCATAATATTTCTTGTTTTCATGACCAGCGCAAGTTTTGCACAAGCGCAGTCTAATTATGCACATGGAGTTTTCTTTCCTTTGGTATTTTCTTAGACAGGCACAGCTAGAAATGAGCATTTGTGCCATTGTGCACCATTATGGGGTGGAATGTAGCTAACTCCCAGCCCATTGTACTAGCATTCCTTATTTGCATTAAAATCAGGTTGGTCGAAGGGCATCCCGGGTTTGACATTGCGGAAGCAAATTGACTCGCTGGGCTCTGAGAGATGAGATTGGTTTGCGCATAGTCTGAAAGGCAACACGGCACCAAACACGATAGACTAGACTTGCACCTGCACCAAAATGAAGTTACACCCATTTCCCAGGTGTCATTCTACAAAAATAGGACCCTAGACCCATATTGTTATTATTTGAGTTGTTCTGCGGTAAACAGTCAGTGGATCATCGCAGTCACAATGAATGCTGTTTTCCCGGAGAACTTTAAAGGAAAAGAATATAATTTCAAGTGGTCGTCCTGCTGAAGTAATCATCACAAAACGGGGAATAATTTCGTCCATCACTTTCAAGCCAGGACGTACGAGAAACATAAATGGCTCGCTGGCTGTCCACAGGTTAGCAAACTTGATGGTTGGTTGAAATCTCTTGTGATGTCATTTTTTCCTCTCACAGGTTGAACCCACTTCATGGGCACAAGCCAGTTCTGAATACAATAAGTTCCAATGTATTTGCAAATTTCTGACCATGATTTCATGCACCACGGAGCTGGTTACATTACAGTGTGTGCATCAACCTGCATCAGTTCGAATATTTTCACTTTAATTTTATACCAACACAGTGGTATAAAATAATGAATAATAATTAAAATTAATAATAAAAACATCCCCAAAATTTTCAGCTCGCACCCTACCCGGCACTCGCATGTGTCACTCCAGCATGCCCAATCTAAAAGGTCACCGTGCCACTGCTTTTTACTTTTACTTAAGTCTTATTATTCTAAAGGAACAGTACTCTTGAGTACAAATTTTGGCAATTCTATCCACCTCTGGCCCGTAGTGTAGTTTATACTGTGTATAAAACGACAGCCACCAAATTAAAATTCAAGTTGTATAAAAAAAAAAAAAAAAATTAACAAAAGACTTAATTGAGGGAATGCTGACCTTTATTATTTCACTTATCGAATTTTATTCTCACTTTTTTGCCATGCAATAACTCCCACATAATACTTCCGATTTACATTGTTCAAATTTCATCTTGCTTCAAAAATTCCCGCCATGTCTGATTCCACTTTACCTACAGTATCTGCGCAATTTAATGTTAAATGTCAACCTTTCCCCATTCATTTTCAATGCGACTGACACTGAACTTTTTCCAAGTAGGCCTACAACTTTCCACACCCGTATACCAACTGACTATCATCTGGAGAAATGCATTGTTATCTCAATGAAATGATTAAATGCATAATATACCCATTCAGCTGCAACGCACTTTCAGCTTCAAACAACAATTTTAAATATGAATACGTCATGAGCGCAGAAACTGGGTTCAAATCCTGCTTGGACCACATTTTAGTCCACACGATGGTTCGAATCCCGCCATAGACTGGTTGCAGTTCATCTTTTTTTTTTTTTTTAAATTTATCATTCAATGAGTGATTTTCACATAATTTATCTTTGAATTTACTTCATAAGCATTCCACATGCATTCAGATATTAGCATTCAGCTTCAACAGCAAGTCCACTGTGGCTCAGAGGGTAGTGCGGCATAGCTTTGACTGGTAAACAGGAGGCGATGGTTGGAATCCCACCTTAGACAGATTGCAGTTTGTTTTCTTTTTATTTATTTATCATTCAACTACACCTAATAATTTGTAATGTTCACATAATTGATCTTTCAATTTACTTCATAAGCATTTCACGTGCATTCAAATCTTAGCATTCGGCTATTAGCATTCAGCTTTCAGCATTCCCATGCAATTTCACCAGAAATTTCACTTTATCTGGTTGTTATATGTTATTTGTCAGTATAATCAATATATATATTAAAGTGTAATATACCTTAAGGTTGAAAAAAAGTATAAAGATGAGTTTTTTACTAAGTAACAGCAAAGTTCCAATATCCATTCAAACATGGTTTATTTTGCCAAGCGACATTTAAGTAGCACTGGGATGCTTTTTACTGCAGTGGGGATGCACCTGCCAAATGTCGGTCAGTCACCTTCATAGAGGAGACCAATGCTGTTAAAAGACGTTAGAGGTGGGAAAAAAAAGTCTCAGAAGAAGCATGTACCTTGCTTCTTACTCCTGTTATTGATGAGATAATCAAACCAAAATAGGAAAAGGGCAAGTGCGGATGTCATGATTTCACTTGATCACACATGATCAATGTTGTGTTTCTCAGAATACAAAAAGCACTGAAATATTCAGAGGTAAGCACATTTGGCACTTATTGGATGCTCATCACTGCTTTGCCCATTAAAAGCGATCCCAGTGCACTTCCCCCTTGTTCACCTCTGCACGCACTGAAGTGTAATTAGAGGGAGGTTGTACTTTTCCCTCAGGCCATTTACCAACCTGACTGCACTGCTTCTTCTTTCTTTCGTCATGCTTTTGCTTGGTTTTGTGCATCAGCATTGCCTGGCCACACACACACAGAAGGCTTAACACTGGCCAAACACTGACTGAGCCATGCAATTGCGTATGAAGCAGCAACGCTCCATTAAATCACATGATGGAGATGTACATCTCTATTTTTTTTTTTAGCCCCATAAAGGATAGAGCAGAAAATGCAGTGGAAGTGCTGTGATGTGTGATTAAATGACTCTTGACGCCGTGCTGGTCCCAGGAAGAAGAAGACATAATGCAGCCAGTAAGCTTCATGCATTTCCCTGTGCCATCACGTACGGTCGTGTCATGCATGCTCAACATGAAGCGCATGGTGCGAACACACTCGCCATACATTCATGCCAGGGAGTTATTGCATGCCATCGGTTATAGCTGGCAGGGTGAATCCGCCGCCAGTGCTCGTTTAAAATGCTGTCAAAGATTTAATGGTCTTGGGGGCTTGGTCTTAAATAGGAAATGCTTTGGTCTATTATCGAGAGGCAGAGGAGACAATAGTGTTCCATAGTGAGCGGCACAATTTGCCTTTTTTTTTTTTGCTTCCAAACTGTTGGGGCTAAAGCTTTGCAAGCTGGATTAAATTGGATCAGTTTTATGTTGAGCTGTTGGGGTTTATCCTTCTGTGCATGCTGTGTCCCCTATTTCAACTGGCCCTAAATTGTCTGGTGACATGCACGCTATATTTATTAACGCGCAGCGAAATTACTGTATATCATCGTTTGTGCATTTTTCGGCTTGCGTTTTCTCTCGTGACAGATTAGAAATATTTTCAGAACTCAACAACCTCAACTAATGATGTCACATCGAGAACAAAACGCTGTAATTTAATTGAGCAACATCAAAGTTATCCACTTCTATTAGCATAATCTCAAGAGCTTTGCTTCCATCATCTTCCAATCTGGGGTCTCATATTAAACGGATTTCGTGGAGATTGTCACACACAAATCCTACGGGAGAGATCGGGCTAGCTTTCTCCAGCTGCTTAAATTGGCCCCAGCACTCCAAAAAAGAAGAACTTAATATTCAGTTTTGCTCCCCCTATAGGATGAGGAGGATTAGACCATAAACAGAAGGCTACCAGGATTTTGGACTGCATGTGTATGCTGTATTGCCATCATGGCTTCTTCTTCTGCAGGAGCCATAGGCCTGTCTGGCCTGCGGATAGCCAAAAATCCACATATAGCTGATGCTATTGAAAACTGGGAAACAGATAAAAAAAACAAATGCAACACTTTATTTCTATAAATGTCTACATTTTCAGATGATCTCTTATACAACATTCCAGGAAAATCACAATGTCCCATCACTGGTGAGTACATTATGGAACAGGCCCGTCGTCAGCAGGCTACTCATGTGGTCCTTGGAGGCTTTCTGGTGCCCGTGGGCACGATGTTGGTAACTCCTGCCATATGCAGGGAGGCTGGAGGAGCAGCCACACGTACTGTAAACAAGAGCTGTTGTGCAGATTACGCCACAGTCAAATTGATTTCTTTTCTAAAAAGTGCTGCAAAGTGGTCTAATTATAGAGAATCAAAGCTGGCATAGTGAGGGATTGACATAATGGGATCAGAGGGAGCTACGGGATCCCATTTATACAGTAGTATATACACTGCCAGGTATTGAAAGGGTCGGATGCGATATTCTGGATGAGCCTGTGCCCTATTTGGCAGGAAAAATTAATTGAGGCCAAAATCCTGTTCAGATTATTTCCATATTTAGAAAACATTTACATGCATTAGTGGATTTGTATTGCAAATTCTGAAATAAAAATTAAATAAATGCTTAATGGGCCATAGTTGGGGCTTGTTCCCCAAGATTTATCATCATGAGAGATCACCAGACATACAGTATAGATGATACTGTATGTCTGATGATCTCTTATGGGAAATAAGCCTACTAAATTTGTCCCATTTTTTTATTTTATTTAGGCTATGTCATGTTGCTGGGCTCTCAGTGTTTTTCTTGTCTCACAGTGCCTGATTAATGAGAGGGGCGTGTCCCCTGCACCACACCTGCAGTGCATCACCTATTAGGCCTTCATAAGGACGGGGACTCCTTGCAGCCACTGTCGGTCGTTGCTCCGTCTGCTCACAGCCATCGTCTAGTGTTTCTACTGCTTTTCGCCTTCGCTAATTATTATAGTCCAAGATTCTCGATTTTCATCTACGTAAGTTTTGCTACGTCTCTTTTTGTTCCCACTTTTATGTGCCGTGTTTCATAGCTATAGTAAATTGTTGCTTTCTTGTGTTTGCGGTTTGTAGCCTTCGGGTCTTGTTGTGTTGTGTTAATTTCCCTCCTTGCAATTTGCAAGCACTTTTGTTAACCTTTTTCCTGGCTGTGTCCAGCGCTTTATGTTCATATTCACGTGTTTTGGTGAATAAAACCTCTCGCTTACTCCTGTGTTCTGTGATTCTGGGATCCACTCTCCGGTCGCACCGGAACCTTAACAGGCTACTACAAATAATATAACTTTGTTTACCTATTATGCCAGTGATGTAACCTGTGTGTATCGTTTATTTTTTATTATTATTGGTGATTAGAATTAAGTTTTTCAGTGCACACTTGGCAAAGGCCTGAGGCTTTGCAGCACATGGTTTAGCACATTATTAGGCTACTACATTACCCACAATTCCAAGTTGCACCTATGGCAACAAAATGTCAGCAGAGCATCAGTGGTCATTGCATTAGATCATTGAGTGTCACAGGCTGTCTGATTATGATAGTCATATGGGACAAGACCAAAGTAGTTCATATCATTGAAATTGAAAGCAGTCATAACATCAAGTCAAGGATATGCTTCTGCAGTCAGATAGCTTTTCAGGAAAAAAAGGACGAGTTGTTAGCGTCCATCCCTACGGGATTGTACAATGTTGTGGGACAGAGCGTTAAACGGGGTCCGTCTCCTGGGTTTTCTTGTCACCCTGTTAGGCACAGATTCAGAATTTTGTGAAAATGTGCACATATCCACGGAGTTCTAGCATTCTGTGCGGGCCAGGCACAAGCAAAAAAATGTGTCACTTTTACAGCAGTTTTGAACACAAATTTATTTTGCCACCTTCCTAAAATAATGGATGAAGTATTCCCCCCCACCGCATGATTTTCAGAAAACACATCAAACCGAACCAAAAATTATATTATATTGAAATAATATATCAGAGGTAGAACTGAACGATCTGTTTAACTCTTTCACTACCATTTATTTATAAGCATAATCTACCAAATGATAGAATAGAATGGACTCTGAAACTGTGTTTATTTCGAATAAAATGGGGCAATGATGTCATCTACTGCTGGTTAGGCATCAGTAAAGTTGTTTCCAAGTTTGACATCTACAGTGGAGCATAATCAGATTCTCCCCCATCTATCCCCACTCTAAAAAAATATAATTGGCACGTATACTTGTCACTGGGATTGAATGAGTTTTAATAAGGATGTAGACAATTTTAGTAGAGATGTCATGATGAGGAGATATTTAAGGCATATATATATATATATATATATATATATATTTATTTATTGTCAAAATATGATTTAGGCCATTATTTTGAAAGTGATGATTTGTATTTTGCTGCTAAATGTTTGCAGGGTATGTAACCGATCACCTTATTTACAAAATGTGTCTGAGACCTAATAAATATTTTCAAATGGGTACAGGGATTTTTATTTTTTACCAACACCCATGTGTGTTGATATAGAAAAAGAATTATCCCAGAGCTAGGAAAATTTGCATAAAAAAAAACATGAGTGTACGTGGCCTTAAAAGCTGATATATTTCACACATTAATTCGATAATTCTTTTTTTTTTTTTTGTCTTTCATTATGAGGGACACTGATATTGAATAGTTGACATGATGGCGTGAGCACAGACATTTCTTCTCACGCTGTTGGCAGCTCAGATTGTGTGGCCGAGTCACAATGCTCGTGACAATGGTAATTACACACACCAAGCATCGTGTCATCAGGCAGCCACTCCACCAACTAAGTGATGTCGTGCTCCTGTATCAACAAAAATAAATGGAAAAAAAGATCCAAATGCGAGCAGTGTTTTATTTAGCAAGAATGAGAAAAAAAAAGTGAAAATGTGCATCCAAAGCTCCTCAGCAATTTTAGTTATTATGAAGGTTATCCATCTGTGGCCATATTTAGGAGCCTTCTGTTCTTTACATATGAAGCCTCCTGTTGATTATTATGGACCACCGTGGACTATCCAACTGTTATCAGCACAAAGTTCAAAAGCCACCTCTGTGTGTTAGTGCCCATGACATGCGTTAATAACTTGCACATCTGTGAAGGGACATATTCTGCCATCCAAGCAATGTCTTTTTAACTCATTCACTGTCTTTGACGGAAAAAGACGTCAAATGATGCAATGCATTTTTGCTGGGCTGGCAGTGAATGTGTTAAGCGATGTCCCTGCTTATTTTAGCCTGACAATGCAAATACACAGAATGTGTCTTCTTTGCTGTGGACTTATAGGAAGGCTGGAAAGTGCATTTTGTTGGGGCTGGTAAGTTGATACAATCATCTGAAAAGAACACATGCCCTCATGTGGCTGTGGTAAGAATGCCACCACATGCCACAATTTCAAGCAACCACAACCACAGTTTCTGACCGCTTCAGATTTCTGTTCTAGAAACAAAATGGAGAGTGTTTCCCCCAACTACAATATCAAATATTAATAAGATATTCAACTTGTATCCTTTCAAGCACATAGAAACATCATTCTTGGCATCCTTTACCATATTTATGCCTAAACCATTAGAAGTAAAACTGAGGCTGCAACAGTGAAAAATGGACAGATATAAACAGACTGAAGACCACAAATGTTCTGTTTTCAAAGCTGATAGAAAACCCACAGCACATCATGTGACATCCTTCAAAGTGTCACAAGGACAACTAGCAGAAGAAACTAGACCAAACATTTGTTTACTAGCTACCTTCCCCGATAAGGAAGTATTGGAAGAGAAAGCCAGATTAAACGCAGCTGCGTGCTAAACCTGTGACTGATGAACACGGCGTAGGCTACGTTTCCCAAAGTAGTGTCGGCAGGAAGGATGCTCATTTGCCAGATTGATGGGCTACTTCATTGCCTGCCACCTCTCTTCCGTCTCCCTCGCCATCCCATCCTTGCCACACTCGTTCTCAAGACCTATTTCCCTCCTAATCTGCCTCCCCTCTCTACCTGCTGACTTCCAAGCGCACACAAACAAGCACAATGTAAATTCGTGAAGCAGCCCTTGCTGTCTTCTCCAATGCGAACACATGGACACACAAATGGTCACCTCTCTTGTCATTTAATTGCATTTTCCACCTTTAACCTAATCCTCTCTTAGTCTGCAGTCACAGTACAAAACAACAAGCTAAAGTTAGCTAACAATGATGTTTATCCAAAATATAACCGATTTGACAACATCACAATGTATGTTAACTTGTGTCTGACCAACAGTATGAAAAAGACAGCTATCTTGTTAACTATCCTTTAGCTCATTGATTTTTATAATCATTGAATTCTGGCCCTCGGCCATTATTGTTACCTTACAGGTAGAGATTTTATCAAGCAAGTGATTCACTGGAGAGAAAAAAAAGGGCCAGAAACGCAGACCATTTGCTGATCTACCACTGTATAAGTAGACAGACTGACTTTAAAGCAGGGGTGTCCAAACTTTTTCATTTGATGGCCACATACAGAAAATCAGAAGGACGCAAGGGCCACATCATGTTATGAAGAGAAATTGTGTTTAGTCCTAAAATTTGTACAAATAATTTATTTGTGCTTTTGCATATTTAGAAAAATGCTACCGTATATAAACCAATTTATTTGTAATATGGCAGTAGTATTATTATAGTTTGGGAATTTTTCATTTTAGTTTTTATTTTGTTTTGAGTTTTGAGGTTTTTTTTTAATTTAGTTAGTTTTAATTAGTTTTCAGGGTGGTTTTGTTAGTTTTTGCATTAGTTTTAGTTCTTTAATTGATGCTTAGTTTTAGTTTAGTTAGTTTCTATTTTTATTACTTGTGCGCAATATTTAAAAAACACCATGGGCGTGACCTCATTATTCCGGTTTATATCAAAATAAATCTACTAAAAATCCCATTTAAAATCATTCCCAAAGGCTCATGCATTAAATTAATTACCAAAGACTAAAACGAAGGACATTTTTGCTATAATTATAGTTTTATTTTAGTTAGTTTTGTATACATAAAATGTAGTTTCAGTTAGTTTTCTTTTTGTAAAAAGCATCTTCGTTTTTATTTTATTTCGTTAACGAAATTGTTTTTTGAATTTTAGTTTTTTCGTTAGTTTTAGCCAACTAAAATAACCTTTAATAGCACGTGTGTTTTTCGACACCCTCCCTTCTTACTTTGACCATCTCCGACCATTTTTGTTTTTATTTTATTTGAACTGAGTCAAATGCCATTTTTAGCATATGTCGCGGGCCACTGAAAAATGGACGGCGGGCCAAAAATGGCCCCCGGGCCGTAGTTTGGACACCTCTGCTTTAACGTGACCATAGATAATGATTTCTTTTACATCATTAGATCACAAATGGTTGAGGAAAATCAAAACAGCATTCCAAATAAATATCAAAGAAAAAACTACAAGCTTAACGTACATGTAAAATTTGCTTCATATGTTGTCAGTGTCTTTTTTTTTTTGTAAACACACATCTTGACATAAGCTGTCTGGCAGATCCCAGCAGTGATATCACACGGCAAATCAGATCAGTGATCAGCTGGAAAAGTGCGGCCTCATGCATAAGTAAACATCAAGCTCTTGTCGTTGGCTGTGCCATACACCTGATCTCACATCGACACGCAAGGATATGACACGCAACTACTAAGGCTCTTATCTGACGAACACATATGATGACTTATTCACAAGAGTGAAGCAGTCCATATATTGCAGGTGACATATGGATTTTGATCCTCTAAGCCTAATAACAGGAGGCGCAACACATGGTGGCACAGATGTGGCAGCCAATGCCACTGAGCTCGCTGCACCTCGATGACCTGAGAGAGGTCAAGGGCGCTAAATAAATCAAAACAACATACAGGAGAAATACGTTACTTTGGAACCGTTCCATTTTGACTCACAAGAAGCACTCACTACAAATATGACGGCCTGGGTGTGACAATTGAAGTCTTGTTTTCTTTTTTTGTAGGGCCTGAAGCAATGAGCTACTTTTGAGGTCACAGCTAGCTTAATCTCTGATAATGACTCTTTGTAGTACTGTTCTGTTTAGATGGATGCTGCTTTTTCAAGGGTATCATTAATAATGTGGTGATCATTATCGATTTCCCACAGGTAATCATCAATTGTCACATTGCAGACATCAGCAGGCTTAATGCGGCATAGCAAATGACCCTCTGATGAATGGAAACAATTCTGTGCTCTGTGCTCGTCATCATATTAAAATAGTGATGCAACACAGAAAAATGTTTTGATTTACTGCAGGGGTGTCCAAACTACGGCCCGGGGGCCATTTGCGGCCCGCCGTCCATTTTTTTTTTTACTGGCCCGCGACATATGCTAATAATTGACTCAGTTTAAATAAAATAAAAACAAAACAAAAATGTTTGGAGATGGTCAAAGTAAGAATGGAAGGTGTCTAAAAACAGGTGCTATTAAAGGTTATTTTAGTTAACTAAAACTAACGAAAAAAATAAAATCAAAAAACAATTTCGAAACGAAATGAAATAAAAACGATGCTTTTTAAAAAAAGAAAACAAACTGAAACTACATTTTATGTTTACAAAACTAACTAAAATAAGACTAACCATAATTCGGTAATTCATTTAATGCTTGAGCCTTTGGGGATGATTTTAAATGTGATTTTTAGTAGATTTATTTTGATATAAACTGTAATAATGGCATCACGCCCATGGTGTTTTTAAATATTGCGCACAAGTAATACACATAAAAAACTAAAACTAATACTGAAACTAACTAAACTAAAAATAAGCATTTATTAAAGAACTAAAACTAATTTAAAAAACAACAACTAACAGAACCACCCTAAAAACTAATTAACTAACTAAATTAAAAACAAAACTCAAAACAAAATAAAAACTAAAATGAAAAATTCCAAAACTATAATAACCCTACTGCCATATTACAAATAAATTGGTTTATATACTGTAGCATTTTTCTAAATATGCTAAAGCACAAATAAATCATTTGTACAATTTTTAGGACTAAACCCAATTTTTCTTCAGAACATTATGTGGCCTCTTGCGTCCTTCTGATTTTCTGGATGTGGCCCTCAAATGAAAAAGTTTGGAAACTCCTGATTTATTGAATAGGTAAATGTTTAAGAGCAAACTATTTATGTTTTGGCAATACATGCACATATGCCCGCCAAGTGCAAGTTAATAAGTAACAGTCATCCTGCGGCTGCTATTGGGATTTTGATTGTTTGGTGTTTTGTAAGCCCATGCGGGCTGGGAATATTTGTTGTATGCATGACATAATAATAAAAATGTCAAATGTCAATGTAAACAAGTAACTGCGAATGACATACTAGCTACTACAAAGACATGAAGGATCCTATTTCCCCTGTGGAGCACTGAATTACACTTGTCGATTACTTTGTGGGCCTGTGCTATTGCCAGCCGACACATCACCAAACACACATTTGTCCGGGTGTGTGCTCCTTACATCTTCAGTCGACAGCAAGGGGGAAAATTGTTTTTTAAAAGTCTTAATGAAAAATAATTACGTTATCAAATTAATTCAGGACAAAATATTAACTTTTTACTGCTGAAAATGGCTCAATGAGTCATGTATCCCCTTAACTCTTTGACCGCCAAAAATGCTTCATAACGATGAGTAAAATCACGATGGATGCCGCCATCAATGTTAAATTTTTTTATCAATGGGAAGTGCAACGTCTAAGTGCAGCGCTGCCTGGTCAATGGGTTGTGGAATCAAAAACAGACACTAACGATGGCCAGAAGATGACAGCATTGTATCTCTATTCAATGGGCTGCTTGGTGGGTACATACAGTTGTCGGGACAGTTTTAAACTCCCTCTTGATCACAATGGTATTTTTATATTCACATTTATGTATTCTGGATAATTTTATCACTATAAAAATCAGAATGTGTCAAATTTGCCACACATCGTATTTAAAGTTCAGAATCTACTCATTATGTTGACCCCTAACTCATTCAATGCCAGCCCAGTTCAAATGAATCGTTTGACGTCTATAGCCGTCAATGGCAGTCAATGAGTTGAGAGGGCTTTCTTAAAGAGAAAACATGTAAAATCTTAAATGTTTTATTCAAGCAATAAACATTTAGAATGATGGACATGATTGAAGCTAAAACCGCCTTCACTTGAAATCAGTATTGTCTGCTTTGACCTGCTTCGAGAGTTCGGAGACGCTGACCAAAGCAGAGGTCAGCACCCTGGACAGCTCCACCAAGACAGTCCTCGCTGCCAATCAAGTCAAAGAAGGCCGGCTGTCAGCTTTGCAGCATTAGCAGTCGGGATCGCTGACACCCAGTGGAGAATTGACCTCAGCTTATGTGCGACTTCCATCATGCCTTACATCCTCTCCGGCTGTATCTCATTTGTGCCTTGGGACTCATATGTCAAAGGTCATGTTGTTGTCACACTCCTAATCCAGACCACTGGCTCTCAATTTATTGTCACTGGTATTTATAATGGCAAAATTCAGTTCTGTCCGTGGTTCATTACAATTAATATGTATGCATTGAGCTAAGGTTGACTTAGTGATTCTGTAAATTTGTAAACGACGAGAACTCATGTCATAGAAGAGTCCTGCAGCAGGGTTGTGGGTGACATTTAAGATTTTTGTCCTTAAAATCTATTATTAATTGACTTTATGATTCTTTATTGCAGAGATGTGAGCATGTTTCACGCAACCTTTACTGTTAAAAAATCTGAAGACCAAATCCTTACAGCCACTGAACTCATGTTTAATCAATTTAGTCTGCTCAATATTAAAACAAGTTAAAGTCAATATTAAAATTCAATCTTGAACCAATAAAACACTTAGCAATAATAATAAAATTTAAATCGGGGGGGGGGGGCGGATGTGCCTTGATTAAATATGAATTTGAAATGACAATAATTTTATAAAGGTGATCTATTAAGAAACAATTTTCTCTCCAACCAGGACAACATTAAAAGCACGCGCATCATTCATAATAACGAGCTGTAATTTAAAAGCTCCATGAGGTCTGCTCAAATTGAGGAGATTATACGCACAAGACCTAGAAAACCTTCGCTTATTCTTCGAGCAGCCAGTTGAATTGACAACTTTCAAGGCAGTAGATGAATGAAAATGAGAAAATAAAGAATGCAGGCATGAGAGAAGCAAATTGACAGCCGTAGAAGGTTTTTGTGTGAAAGATTTAGCGGTTGGGATTTTAAATGCATACAGCAGTGGTGGCCAAGTTCGGTCCAAGAGACACTTTCCAGCCTGTTTTCCATATTTCTCTCCACTAGCACACCTGATTCATGATCAGGATCGTTATCTGATCATTAGATTCAGCTGCGCTGATGGAGGGGAGTTGAAAACGCATTTGAAAAGCCTTTGGCAAAGTCCAAGAAAACATAAGGTAAACATGCACATCAGGAGGTTAAAAGAAGGCAAAAAAGATGTTTTCGCAAATGTGCAACTTGATGTGAGGTGCGCTATTTATTTGAGAGTGATTTACTCTACAAATGCTTTATTCAAGGTCACACTTGCTGTACAACTGTAAAGACTTGTAGAAGTGGATGTTGTTGGTCTTAGGTTATTTAAATTTTGTGATAATTATTTTTTGTTTTTTTCAACTCAAGTGTTTGCTTAGTCTGATGAAATCCCACTTTTTTCAGACCTACTGTACTGCTACTTGGAGATGCTACAAAATAGGATGCAACTGCCATGATTTCCCACTATTTAGCTAGGCTGCTCTGCTCCAGCTGAAATAACAGAAGTGGAATCGTTAACCGAATCAGGCTGTTGCCTCTACCTCACCGTGCCAAGTCGGACCAAACCAAACTTTATTACTTGTGGGAAAATGTGGCTATTGTTGGTAACTGCAGTTACCTACCGATATCATCTGAATTTCTGTACTTACAGAGGAAAAAGGAGGAGGGAAAATGTGTAAATCATTAAAAATCTGCACATAAATATGGTAAAATATCAAAATTAGGCAATGCATCACACCCACTTTGTATGTGAATTACAGAAACACATATTACAACATGTCAAAGTACAAAGTACTTGCATGTTTCAAGACCCATGCCACCAGATTGAAATGCACTCATAGTGCTTGTCCAGGTGGCAAACGTCCAATAAAGGCAAAGTTATCAAAGCCCATCAACTAGCCCCCTCTTGGGCACACTGTCTTCTCTTTTCCCAACTTCTGCATGAATAATTTACTGCAGCACAGACAAGGAATTGTGTACAAGAAGCGGCACATGAATCTCTGTAGTTGGAAATAGTAATAAGAGCATCCTAAGGGAAGGAGATGAAGCCACAGATTTTGCAGTTCAGGTGGTCCTACGTTGCTTTGGAGCTTTGTGGCTCAGTGCGAGCGGGGCAGGATGGACATGTGTGTTGATAATAGCTTAAAGGTGCTTGAGAGATTACATAATAGCTTCATACAGATGACGTAGGTTAATTAGACACAAGGCCAACTAAATTGAATGGTGCAACAAATATTCACACGTCAGTAACACCATGACCTCTTTCTGCGAGATTGTGGCTCACGTTGACCTGCTTTGTCAGTAGTAGAGCAAAATGTGTCAAAAGTAGCAAATCTTCTTTGAGCATCTCAAGTCTCGAATAGTTCGACAGCTGTTAACAAGTTTCCAGTTTACAGAAATCAAACGTTTCCCTAAGTGACAATAAAATGTCAAATATCATGACTATGGGGAGGCAATGTCATGATGAACAACTCTGAATGAAATATAGCCTCCAAAAACTCAAAACAGAAGATAACGCACCTGACTTTATGAAAAGTTACATTTTAAGGCCTAACCCCGGGTTTTCACTGGATGCGGTTGCGGTGCGGTTGCGGTGCGGTGCGTCTTGACTGCGTGCTCCGGACGGGTCAATTTTTTTGTCAATCCACACCGGCTCCGCACAGCTGCGGTCCGGCAGCTCCGTCGCCGCCCACTTCCCAACGTGTCTCGCGGGACCGCGCGCGCGCGATCATGTGGCATTTCACAACGACAAACATACAGAAAGTCTGCTCAACAGAGAAGCAGAAAGATATGAGATTCCATGCAGCATCCTTTTTTTGGTTGTCCTTGTAAAGTATATTAATAACGAGAGTCGGGTCAGTGCGGGTCCACTCTTTATTTCTGTCTTCCGCGTCCGGCCGCCGCTCAGTACGGCAAGCGAGACGGGCACAACAAGCAATCCCGAACATCAAACTCACAATACATTACAGTCCTTATAAAAAGGATGTGCCGTGTCATATATTATTTTGTGGTTTTCCACCTCCAATATAAACCTCTCCTCGTCCATGTTCGCTGGTGTCTAAACCGTGAATGAGCACATGGCCCGGCGACGCCCACGTCACGTTTTGCTGAAAAACTTGCGAAATAGGAGCTGGCGAGTGTTTTATTCTGAAAGCTAACCGGAAATTTATTTTGAAACTGCCTCGGTCTTCCTGTCCCGCTCGATGTGTTTTGTGCTAGCTTGCCATTTGCCGGAGGCCTACCGCTGCGGCGTCCGGCAAAAATAGAAAATAGGTCTATCCTTGCGGAAGGCTTGCGGCACGCCGCAGGCCTTCCGCAGTCGACACGCAACGCACCCGCAAGCGGTGTAAACTGCACCATTCGAATGAATGGAATCTAATTGCTTGCGTCGCCGGACCGCACCGCAACCGCACCGCAACCGCAACTGGTGAAAACCCGGGGTTAGTTTGATGATTGCTGAAGGTATTTAGCTCAGACCAGTGTGGACTCTTAGCTCACTAAAGTCTGAGTCACTCCCTGGAGATGCTTTGCCAGCCCTTCACTTCAGCCACCTTGACTTAACTTGACTTTGGAATCAGTAAGTGAAAAGCTTATTTTATTGGCTTGGAATGAAGCCAAAGACCAGGCCAATCTATTTCTCAAAATGTAGTGATGACAGTAAATGATTTTCATTTCAAGTCTTGAAATTACAAAAAGATTTACAATTATGTCAACGGTCCAAAGACTTTTAAAGCCCAGGATATGGAAACCTCTTAGAAACGACGTTTGCATGCTGTATATTTCTCTAAATAATGATGATGTTTTCTTTGTTTTTTTCCCCAAGTCTGATGGTGTAATGGTTCACTCGTCTGACTTCTGTGCTGACAGCGTGGGCTCAATTCTCACTAAGTGATGTTGCGGCTGTGTGTGTGATAATTATAGTCTCTGTATATGCAATGGGATTGACTGGCGACCAGTCCAGGGCGTGGTCTCTCTTGGTCCGGATCAGCTCTAAGCGCTCCGCAACCCTGAATGAGATAAGCAGTATAGAAAATTGGTGGATGGATGATGTCATTACCTCCAACAAGGAAGTGAGAGACGCCACAGTACATATATTGATGCTGATAATATTTGCATCATTGACTTCCTTGTTACAATATAGTGTTTTTGTTAAGCTAAAAAAAAAACAAAAACAAAAAAACGACCGACTCAAGTCCATCCTTAAAGGCGCGGTCTTCCGTTTTCACTCAGGAAAATGCACTATATAAATACAGAATCTATATACCCATGAACTCCTTCTCAATCTACCCCTCTGGGCTTCTGTTAATGTGTGGTGGTGATTTTTTCCTAAACCCATTTTTTGCCATTTTGCCATTTTGTGTTTGTTTTGTCAACAGCGGGACGGGGCCGGGCGAATTTGTCGGCTGCATGACGTCACTCCCGCGGCAACTTGACAGCACGCACGGATTTTTTTTTTCCACTCACTCACTCACTCACTCACTCACTCACTCACTCACTCACTCACTCACTCACTCACTCACTCACTCACTCACTCACTCACACAAGTAAGCTTGAGTCAGTGAAAAAAAAATCCGTGCGTTGCCGCTGGAGTGCATCATGCAGCCAACAAATTCGCCCGGCACCATCTGCCGATAGTGAGTGACACGCCCCCCGCCACCCCCCGCTCTGCGATTGGCTGGAGGGTAGGGGTGCACCGATCACAATTTTCCAGCCGATCACCGATCCCCGATCTTTTAAAAAGTCTGACCTGCCGATCCCGATTTTTGCCGATACCGATTTTTTTCATGACAAGCAACTTATATTTTCAGTGTTCCAGTCTGGTTTTATTGGAAAACAATGAACAATATTGGCGAAATAATACAAATGGGTTGTTTTAACAGCACATGAAGTAGTTCTCTCAAATAAAAATAAAAATACAAATCCTTTTAGTCATCTCAGCAGAAGAGGCTTTTTCAGACCTCTGAGGAGGGAGATGAGATTGGTGGAAAAGATCGGTTTATTTTTAAGAGATCGGCCGATCACCGATCATCTTCCAAAATTAAGGAAATCGGGGCCGATAAATCGGCTAGCCGATCGATCGGTGCACCCCTACTGGAGGGGTAAACAACTGTCTGTCCACTGAAACATCCCGCTGTTGACAAAACAAACACAAAATGGCAAAATACAGGCTGGGGGGTGGGGGTTTAGGAAAAAAAAAAATCACCACCACACATTAACAGAAGCCCAGAGGTGTAGATTGAGAAGGAGTTCATGGGTATATAGATCCTGTATTTATATAGTGGATTTTCCTGAGTGAAAACGGAAGACCCCGCCTTTAACTTGTTCTAAAATATTTACCAAATAGGCTTTTTCGTTATGTTCTCCCAAAATATCCTGTGATAAAAAGGTTGAATCAGAGTAGACGTACACCAGGGTGCATGGCCTGGGACCATTATGGTTTTAATCTAAGTGCAGACATGCGTCATCACAGGTTTTTTATGATGTGCCTGGTCCCCAGGAGAGAAAGTAATAGAAACAGCTGCTATCTTCTCTTATTTCATCATCCTCAATTGCACCACCACTTCTGACAAAAGACCAATGTTGTGAGGTCAGTGGTGGGTTAGTGTCTCACCTGGCGTGTATGTCACTTGCATTTGGTTCTAGCCGGTAAAAACGACAGCATGGCGCCAATTAGGGCAATGAACAGCATTTTGCTGAAACTGAATTACTGAGAATACAGTCATGTGATGTCACATCTTGTTAAATGGTGATGGTTGAAAAAGGAGCAGACCTGTTAGCACTCGTTCACAAGACAACAATGCCAAATATGAACGTTGTCGTTGAACGGCTTCATGAATGAAGTCAAGAAAAGCATTAAAAATGTTGTCTTTTCTTTTTTTCTGGAAATATTTTCGTTCTTCTACTGACTTCAGCAAGATACGTTCAATACACTGACATGCATTACAGAAGAAAAAAAAATAACAATGATCACCCTTTTGGCCCAATAAGGAGACACTTACTACAGCAACAGCAAAAAGTGAGCGAGTGTGAGCGAGTGTGAGCTAGTGTGAGAGAGTGTGAGCGATCGTGAGTGATGGCAGAAAGTCCGTCTAAACTTTGGTCTGGTCAGACCTATTGTAAATACTGGCGGGGCTGGTCTAACTCTGCTAAAGTGCATGATTTGGACTCCAAAGCTGTAACAGAGTGTTAGATAACTTTATTTCTTAACTTAAGTTTACTTATTTTTATTTAAAAAAAAAAAAAAAGAAAATAGGTAAAGTAAAAAATAAAACTGTACTCGTATGTAGAAAAAAAGCAAAAGTACAAAATGCTACACTAATAGAGTGAATTGAAAGATCAGCATGTATTCTTTTGTTTTGCTTTGGCTTCACGTGTCATTGCGAAACCACAACTCACAAAAAGACACAAATCGGCGACCAATTAACTTAAGATTTGGAGCAAACGCTAATATTAATCAGATACATACACACCACGAAACCCTGCAGTCGCTGCATAAATGCTGAGTCATGTTTGTACAAACTCTCTTTCATGCAATTGTCTTTCTCACACCTTCCATCATAAAGTGCACATAGAAACTGGGAGCAAAAGTGCTGACAGTGAAAGGGATGGTGCAGTAAACATAGCTGCTCTGAATATCTAAATCAAAAGTGGCCTTGTGAGTCATTTGAATTATTCATCATGGAAAACTGGATGCAGCTACTTCTACAAAATGGCAGACGTGTTTGGGGGTTACGTCTGATAAATCTGTTCATTTTGCTGTAAGATGTATTGATTCTAGGCATGCAATTGAAGTACAGTCTGGATTTTGGTTATTGTGTGAAAACTATATTGAGTTTCCTGATTGTTGTCACCATCAGATAACTGTGTTTTTTTTTTCAGCTACATTTCATTTTTGTTGTAGAATATTCCAGAATCTCTTACTGGCACTGATATTTTTGGAATCAATAATAGCATTGGCACAGATTGTTCTACAAGCATTGATGGTAGATGGAAAATGTGTTCAAATCACTTAACCTGTCAGACTGCAAACAGAACATGAATAAGTGTTTTCACAAATATTGTCTGTCTGTTAGCTCCTAATGGTCCTATTTTGCAAAATAAGATTCTGCAGCGGCTACATTTTTCTCTTCGTCGTTTGTCTTCATTCATCAATGTTTTGTGTTGTGCACAAACAAATGTCATCAGTAAGCACAATTGCTGCATTTGCATAAACAGCAATAAGATGACAATTGTCCTGAATCCAAATAAGAGCATATTTCGCTGATGGTGTTTGCATGACTTTTTGATGAAATACTCTATTAAAATCACGTTACACAACATTAGTTGCGTTTACATTTCATGCCTTAATGACCAAATCTGACTCAATGACCATACTTTTTTTTTTTTTTTTTTTACTAAAATAAATTAAAGTGACACATATCTGATATCACGGCAGAGTGCACACATGATTTTTTTTTTTTTTTGCAATAACTACCATTGCTTTAAATGACCTCTTCATGTCAGAAGCTGTATCAAAGCCTTTTTGTATGCTCTAGCATTTAAAAAAAAAAAAAAAAAAAAAAAAACGTTTTAAAAAAAAAAAAAGGTATAAATACGTTTTTTGAGAGTGAAGAACAAAGAATTGGGTTTGGATGTGTTAATGAATGTAACATATGTTATAAACATCCATCCATCCATCCATCCATCCATCCTCTGAACCGCTTGTTCCTCACAAGGGTCACGGGGGGTGCTGGCGCCTATCTTAGCTGGCTTTGGGCAGTAGACCCTGGACTGGTTGCCAGCCATTCTCAGATTTTATAATCACTTTAGTGTTATACAAACATTGACATCAGCAAGGATGAGATTTCAATAATTATAAATATAAATTTAAAAAAATTCAGAATCGCCTTAAAGTGCAATAAGTCAGGTCTTTCATAAATGTAAGAAAATACATGTGAACCTCAAAATTCAAGAAAACAGTAAGATACAAAAAAACAAAGGCCTTTAAAATGTGATTTTCTTGTGAATTTATGGGGGGAAAAGTATTATAAAATGTAATATATATTCATCCATCCATCCATTTTCCTGGTCGCTTATTCCTCACAAGGGTCGCGGGGGGTGCTGGAGCCTATCTCAGCTGGCCGTGGGCGGGGTACATACACCCTGGACTAGTTGCCAGCCAATCGCAGGGCACAATATATATTCATATATTAATAATATATATTTATATAACATATAATGTTATTATATTATAAAACATTAAAATAATTGATTCATGGTTTTATGAATTAATATCAGGCTTGAATAGGAAAATCGATTCAATATTGATTATTTGACTTTTTTTTTTCTTTTTTTTTTTAGCTCAGCACAAGTTTATAGTATTTTTGGGGGGGCCTTGTGAGGCAAAACCTTCATAGGCTTTAATTAACCATATGCATGACCACAGTAATGTTACTAAAAACAAAATAAATGCATTCTGTCATTAAAAACAATGTACCCCACCTCTGCCCATCTTTAAAATAAAATAGTTGTTTTGAGTGGTTCAGCTGGAACTTCCTGCATTCTATGTTACAATTCAACAACTTAGTTCTGTGATATAAAAATCCCCATAACATGTTTGCGTTGTTACTGCTCATGTCACTTTGAGTGCAGGCTCACGAAGCTGCCTGCACGCATGAGCACTATTGTTACATAATATGAAAGAATGAAACCACATTGTCGTGATTTAGGATTTGTAACGCGAATGGAAATAGCTAAAGCCACCTGACGCTTCATATTCCTACTCAGACAAGTCACCTACTGCTCGGTGTCAAACGAGGAAAATTAAAAAGCTTTTTATTTGCTTCCTTGTGTTCATTAGCATAAGTACTGTGGCGCAGTGACTGTGGCAGCTGTTTTAAAGGCAAAGATAACCTGCTTAAAAGACCAGCTTAAACTCCACATCTTAAAGGGCTGTGTGAGAGGCAGAGGGACTGATCTCATGTGCCGTCAAAATGAGGACACCTGGATTTCGCGCGTTGTTTTATGGAGGGAGCTCACCGTCACTTACCACATACCACTACTGAGCTTTTAATCCACATCCTGTTCATGAGAGTCACATCTTCACTTAGATAATGAATTATGAATCCAAGCCGGGATGATATTCAATATTAGATGAACTTCATATCTTCATTTGATGACAGTACCCCTGCCGACGTGTGGGACAATCCTCGCTGAACAGCATCTATACTCAGATACAGAAGAAACGCACATTATCATGGAGATCACCAGTGCTTCATACTTTGTCACCGGAATACTCTTCCATGAGCTGGTGGATGCCTTTTTGCTCCACCATCTTCCATTTAACTCATTTGCCCCCAATAACGTGTAAATACGTTTTTTAATGTTCTAAGTGTCCCAAAGACGTATTTATACGTTTTTTTTGTTTGTTTTTTTATGCTAGAGCATACAGAAGGCTTTGATGCAGCCTCTCAACTGCAAAGAACGGTTGCAGAAATGGTAGTTATTACACAAACGGCCAGCAGGTGGCAGCAGAGCAAAGGAGATCAACCAGGGCCATGTAGAAAAAAAGCTCAATTACTTACAATTTTGAATAGATTTGTGAAAACTGATGAAACTTAGCTCTCTTCTACTGCTAATTGCTGCAAAACGGAAACAGATAGAAACCTGATGAAAGAAGAGACTTTAATCTTTCTTTTGATATGTTCCATGCTTTTATAGCAATTGAACACAATATTCTGTGGGCCTTGCAAAATCAGTCAAAATCCAGTAAAACAGCCGGGAGCGAACGGGATTGCTTCTGTGAAAATGGCTGGGAGTGAATGAGTTAAAGATGCTCAAGAGGTTTTGCTTGGCCAAGCCATCATTTCTATCCTGAGCTTCTTTAGCAAGGCAGCGTTCGGTCATCTTGGAGAATAGTTTAAAATGGCTAATTGGGGCCGATGTGGGCATTTTTCTACTCCCAGTATACTCACATTAGTGGCTGTGTGATGAGTTATATTTAGGGGACAGTAAATGTGAATTGTTAAACGAGTGACTTCTACACACTGTAGCAAAATGTCATTTTGTTTGTCTGTTCATTTTATTGTCCACCCGAGACAAGACAGATAGGCGCACTGTTGTGAGATACTATAAATGTGGTCTTTCATATAATTGTGAAAATAAAACGCTTACTCAGAAGCTAGCAGGTTGATTCTGCATGGCCTTTCTAAATAGTGTGAGGAGGATAAAAGTCACTACAGAACACATCAGGCTGTTGTTCCTTCTGCCTGAATACACAAGTGGCCAAGCTGCTCTTTCCTCTGCTCTGGCTGCATTGAAAAAGGCTAAGATGCTCAACACAGAGCGTTATTGTACATTTATGAGAACACAGTAGAGACTGAAGGTTCACTGGAGCGTTAGCAAGCACAGGAAAAAATAAATAAATAAATAAAAACACTTTGACGAACAGCCTTTAAATGCTGAGCCGCTACTATGCACCACTAGAAATACACTGGCTGCTTAGTGGCCCTTATCTATTTTTACAACACTTATCACAGGTCATTAATGGATGAATGCTTAAAAAGTTATCGTCTGAAAATAGTCTAGCACCTTAAAGATTAAAATATACCGCCTTGCGTAATTCTTGCATATTACAGGGTCACAACCTTTCAAATAAGAATATAAATGATGGTGCGTGAGACAGGTAATTTATGTATGTTTCCAACCATGTTTACTTGAAGAGGTCAAGCCTGACAGACATGAGTATCCGTTAGGTGTAAACTGTATTTGAGATGAGCTGCAACACCCTGCTAGGCAAACTATGCCACTACACAATTTTCTGTGTTTTTGAGACCTTCAGTTCACCTTAGTTCTTGTTGTATGTAACAATGTGAATGTAAACCAAATAACTCCAATGTGCATCATTCTGCAGCACTCTGTCTCTTTCATGGACACTGGTGGTGCAGTTTCTGTCTGTACATGTTAGCTCAATTAAAGTGGTAGTCAACCTTAAACATTTCTTGATAATGTTATATGTGACCCCACGAGTCTAAACATGACATTTGGATTAATATTACTGTCATGTTTTGGGTTTGCTTTTGGTTCCATTGTGGTTTGTTTTGTTGTGATTTCCTTCTGTGTCTCGTTATGTCTAACCACGTATCACCTGAGTGTGTCCTCCCTTCCCAGTTGGTGTGACCAATCAGTGCCCTCAGCCACTTGTTTTTTTTCCCCAGGTATGTCTCTTTATGTCATTAGTGTTCGTCTATTTAGTCTGTTGTGTTTACCCAGTCAGTGTGGGTGCATTTCTGGTGTTACGTGGGTCATGCTGGCTCGGCTGCTAAGATAAGCTAAGATAAGCTAAGCTAAGCTAAGCTAAGCTAAGCTAAGCTAAGCTAAGCTAAGCTAAGCTAAGCTACAGTCACGTCACGTCATGTGAAGCTACAGTCACGTCACGCTACAGTCACGTCACGTCACGTCACGTGAAGCTACAGTCACGTCCAGTTCTGTCACATCAAGTCAAGCTATAGTCACGTCCACTTCTGTCACGTCAAGTCAAGCTATAGTCACGTCCACTTCTGTCACGTCAAGTCAAGCTATAGTCACGTCCAGTTCTGTCACGTCAAGTCAAGCTATAGTCACGTCCAGTTCTGTCACGTCAAGTCAAGCTATAGTCACGTCCAGATGTCACGTCACGTCAAGCTACAGTCACGTCCAGTTCTGTCACGTCATGCTACCAGTCACGTCCAGTTCTGTTACGTCACGCTAGAGTCACGTCCTGTTCTGTCACGTCAAGTCAACCTAATGTCACTTCGAGTTCTGTCATGTCAAGTCAAGGTACAGTCACGTCCAGTTCTGTCACGTCACGTCACGTCACGTCACGTCAAGCTACAGTCACGTCCAGTTCTGTCATGTCACGTCAATCTACAGTCATGTCCAGTTCTGTCACGTCAAGTCAAGCTACAGTCCATCCATCCATTTTCTCCTGGCCACCGGTCAATCATGGGGCACATTTAGACTACCATTCATACTCATATTCACAACTATGGCCAGTCTAGTGTCTTCAGTTACATGTTTTTGGAACGTGTGAGGGAACTGGAGAAAAGCCACACGAGCACAGGGAGAACATGCAAGCTCCACACAGGGAGGCCTGAGCCAGCAATCGAACCTAGATCCTCTCAGCTGTGAGTCAGACCTACTAACCACTGTATTTAATATGGAGGCAGGACATGCCAGAGACCAAACGCACACGCACGCACATTCACAAACAGAACAGAAGCAGTGTGCCAAACACTTCGAGTCCCACTCAACAGCAATGCAATGGAAACAACACTTTTAAATGACAAGCTCTTGTCCTTGGATATTCAGGCTATGTTTGAGGCAAACTCCTTGCTGTCATCCTGCTTCAGTGGTGCAGTCGAGTCTTTATTATTTGTCATGTGACAGCATCTGAATCATTTGGCTAAAAGGGGAAAATCTCACAGTTGCTGCTAAACACAGACGACAAGAAAAGCAAACGTCTCTGTGTTTATTGCATAAGAATTTTAAATCACACACTGTGAGCTACATTCTGATAGTACGAGTCCCTAGGTGTAAAATCTGCCGTGTGTTGATTTTCGTGCCGGTGCAAGCCTCCTCTAGCATGTTTTGGGAATCTGGCAGACCAGCCATACTGGGTGTTTTCGTTTAGTTGCCGCTGGAAGAAGACTAAACATTAGAGCAGGTCTAAGTTGTGGCGTAGGTGGCGTAACACAATTTTGGTGGACTTGATCGAGGTGCAGGCAGACAGGTTCTGAGCTCTGCAGATATTTGTGGTGGATGTCGTATTACATTTATAAATATGACAAGCGAGTGCATTGAACCCTCTGAATTATTGGAGAAATCAATTAATTCATTTAACACATTCTTGTGATTGTGAAGTGATTATTCACCTCTTAAAGGCCTACATCATCAACCAAAACAGTCCAGAGGCGAGCGGTGACGTTTTCGAGTGGACTGAAGTGGCTGAAGTGTCACATATTTTGGGGGTATTTTTATTATTAATGTCAATATTAAATATTATTTTATACCGCTGTGGAGGTATAAAATTAAAGCAGAAATATTAAGGACTGACATAGGTTGATACACACACACACACTGTAATGTAACCAGCTCCGTGGTGCATGAAACGACAAAATCACAATTTGCCAATTAGTTGGAATTTACAGTATTCGGAACTGGCTCATGCCCATGATGTGGGTTCAACCCGGGAGAAGGGGAAAAAATGACACCGCAGATAAGCCACAAGATGTTTCAACCAACAATAAAGTTTACTGACCTATTTGGACAACCAGCTAGCCGCTGATGTTTCTCGTACGTCCTTTCTTGAAAGTGAGGGCCGAAATTCTTCCCCATTTTCGTGATTATTACTCCAGTAGGACGACCACTTGAAATGATATTCTCGCTGGAGCATTCCCACCACTTTATTTCTCACTGCGCATGTGCGGAAGTTGTTGGCCTTCCACTTTACAAAGCGGAGCTTCTTCTCGCGAGAGACCCGTTTATCTTGATGGTTCGTGCGTGCCAACTATCCGCTGAAAAATGCTTTCCACATCTCCGCAAGGAAAACAGGACAAATTACACAGGAATTTAAGACCAAAGCAGTCAAACTAAGGTATTGTATAACTATAGTTATTTTAATGATTTTATTGAAGGACTCAAGGACTTGGGCATGTGGGCAAGCGCAGCATAATAGCTTATTAGGACCGCTCGCCACTGCAAAACACAACATCAAATTCAATGCTCCGACGTGAACAACAAGCAGTTATGCAGAGCCAAATGCTGCAGGGGTGATTGGGAGAAATAAAAGCATGTGGCAATTTGTTAACCCGACCAATTTTGTCCCGTGGCCTTTGTTGGGAATTGTGAGATGATACACTTCAATTTGGATCAAGTGTGACAGCATGAACAGCCATTAGATCACGCAGAGAAGAAAACAGTGCAGAGGTGAATTGTCAGTGCTCTCAAATGATTCAGCACGCCTCCAAGTCTCACCTGCTATACAAACCAATCCTCTACATGTACAATCTACAAAAATAGCTATGACTACTACTTCAGTCATCATCACGAATACACACTCTATATACTGTACAGTGTTGTGTGTCTTTTGCCACTACAAGCTTGTTTAAAATGACTTTTTTTTTAGCAGTTATTTTGACACAATAAATAGATAGTAGGCCAGTTTAAGCAGTTAGCAATAATATCTATTGGGATTTTATTCAATTGTGTATCTTCTGGCTGTATTTTAGTACATTAAAGCAGTTATACATGGTCTACATAGCATCGACAAATCACAATTATAATGGTGACATTTGTACAATGTGTAAGGTTTGCTTGTGCAAGTCTAGAACGATGAAGTAAAGATCAAAGTTTTAAAGGTCAGAGCAATCTGAATCTTAAATAGACTTAAAATGATCTTTTTCTGAAAAAAAAAGAGACAAACAATGCCAAAACAGTGTAGTGTATTATTTACAACCTCTAAGCGAACCCAGAATTCGAAGCAAACATGGTGAAGCTGCATTTAGCTATTATGCTGCACACAGATGGAACAGGCTGCCAACAGAAGTGAAGTCAGCCCCGAGTGTAAATGCTTTTAAATCCAGGTTAAAAACTTTGCTTTTTTCTTATACCTTTGATTAGGGACTTTTAAAAAGCTTTAATTAAGTGTTTTTTATTATTATTTTAAACTTCCTTATGTTAAATGTTTTAAAGTTTGTTGAATAATATTTTAAGATTGTTATTGTATGTTCTTTTTAGTAAATTTTGTAACCTATTTTCATTTACTTTTCTTCCTCTGAATGTTAACTACTGTTTCTTGATGCTTATGTGTTGTCTTTCCTTGTGTAAAGCACATTGAGTTGCCTTGTGTATGAAATGTGCTATACAAATAAACTTGCCTTGACTTGCCTAAACTTGACTGAAATCTCCTCTTTCTAAAGGTATATTAGTAACCTCACATGTTGTGTCACCTCTGTCTGGGAGGGTTTTGGTTAGAGACTACATGCAAGAGCAAAAGAACACTTAACGGCTTTTTTATGGCGCTGTGTCTGACATGAAAATCGTTTTGGAGCAAACTGTAGGTGTGATTAGAACATTTTCAGGGACCGTGGGGCCTGTTTAGGTTTGCTGAAGTGTGCAGCTTATCTAAAATCCAGGTGCCGACTGCCAAGACGTCTCTGGTGTATTTCACTTTGAGCAAACTCCAGTAGAGCCCAGAGGCTCGCGAAAGCAATCCTCCGTGCACACTGAAGCTCACTTACATTGTCGAATGTGCCACATAATGTCATGCGTACATCCAAACAGGGAAATCGATACAAAAACCAAGGTTGGCTGCTTAAAGTGCTAAGGTCAGAGACAAATGATGGCTCCCTGCACGATGCGATGGGCTTGACTTGAGCACAATGAGTGCTCATCCTGTGTCTTTGTGCTCGTTAAGCTGTAGCCTGTTCATTTGGATGAGAAAGTTATATAGCTTAGTCTTGCTTGCCTGCCAAGACCCTTCTCTAATAATCACGCTGTTTTCTGTCTATTTGCAGTTTGGATTGTACGTGTCACGTGTCGTCTACAACCGGGGGGGGGGGGGCTTAGTGATATGGGGCTGATCTTCACGCCAAATTCTGCAAAGCTTTCACAATGATAGCATTCGTCATCACAGCTCTTCTTTATTAACTCATTCACTCCCAGCCATTTTCACTGTAGTATTTTCCTGGTTTTTGACTGATTTTGCAAGGCCTGCAGAATATTATGTTCTATTGCTATAAAAATATGGAACCTACCAAAAGGGATATTAGTCTCTTATTTTAGCAGGAAAAAAAGTATATTCCTATCTGTTTACACTGTGCAGCAATTAGCAATAGAACATAGCTAAGTTTCATCATTATTCACAAATCTGCTTAGAACTGTGGGGAAATCAGCTCGTTTTAACATGGCCTGCTTGATCTCTTATACTCTGCTGCCACTCAACCATTTTCTGCAGTAGAGAGACTGCATCAAAGCCTTCACTATGCTCTGGCATAAAACAAAAAAATGCATAAATACGTCTTTGGGACACTTAAAACATTTAAAATATGACGTATTTATACGTTTTTGGGAGCTAATGAGTTAAGATCATGCAGCCAATAAATAAATGTGATTTCCCCTTCATGTGGCCCCTTTGCTTATGTTAATCACAATTGCCTTCCAATAATTTATTTACTTAAAAACTTGAAAGAATTTTGGTCTCAAAGTATGTATGTATCAACCAGGAAAAGGTCAAAGCTTGTATGAATGTGATCATATTTTAAACATGAGGTTTAGCTTTGGGTTCAACAATAATTGGGTGTTTAATGAGATTTATTTTTTTATTTTTTAAACAACAGAAATGCCAAATAATCCTATTGGGCAACTTGGACCCCTCTATATATTAAACAACAAAGCTTTCTTTATAACGACAACACACACAATTAAAACATAGGCCGCTAAATAACATCATTTCAATATACCATTTGATGTAAATCTCAATTCTTGTTGTTCAATGTTTGGCCCCCAAACAGCACCATTGCTCGTTAAACTGTTATTGAAAACATGTCAATTTAACCACCCAAAAATATTGCTAGCTCAGGTTCGCAAACTTTTTTTGTACCAAGTACCACCTAAAAAAAATATATATATATCACCAATAGCACCATTAAAGTAGCAGTGTGTAATCTTTAACACCATCTAGTCGTGAACTAATTCATTCATTAAAGGCGCAGTCTGCCGGTTTCACTCAGGAAAATGTACTTTTTAAATACAGGACTCTAACAAACAAACTTCTCAATTTACTGATCTGGGCTTTTCTTCACGTGTGGTGGTGATTTTGTCCTAAACCCCTATAGATTAATCGTTTTTAAGTATATTCAATAGTGACAGCACTAATATCTACCAAATACTATTCTATACTGAGCATTATTAAGATGATTGATATCCACAGGACACAGGACAGAAATGTAGCGGAACCAGTTTTATTCTGACATAAATGTTAAACCAGATACCGACATACCATTTGCATTTGCAAACACATTGTAAAAACTGTGCCTTTGCCTTCTGCAGCAGTTGTGTAGCCAAGATCCCTGCGATACATTGGTTGATAAATTTGAACAAGCAATTTAACACTCCCTTCTACCAATAAATGATGTGTTAGTATGACATATGGTGTGGGTTACAGGAATACATTTTATGTTTTACAGTGATATGTTAATGCATTCATGAGTCCAAATTGATTGGGTGGCATAAAATATAAATGAAGTGACCTAAAGTAGTCAGTGTACAAGAGGGA
The DNA here is from genome assembly GCF_051991245.1 of Festucalex cinctus. Lineage (NCBI taxonomy): Eukaryota > Metazoa > Chordata > Actinopteri > Syngnathiformes > Syngnathidae > Festucalex > Festucalex cinctus. The sequence continues at coordinate 8,301,072 of NC_135412.1, forward strand.
CCCAATTAGTTTTAGTGCTTTCAAAGGCGTGTGTATTATTATTGGACATTATGACTGCAGAGCGATCCTTTTCATCATTGCAGAATTGAGATTTTAAGGCCATAATATAAAATGAAAGCATAATGAGAAACCAATTTCATACAGTCGAAAAACGGTTTAACATTGTTTACATGCTTTAAGTGTCCTTATTAAGAATGTTCTCATCCAGTGGTTGAATGTGCTCTTGTTGATTTTTTTTTTCAATGATTTTTTTTTCCTGTGCATCCTCTGCAGTGTAATAATCTCAAATCAAATTTATTTATAAATTAAACGCTCAATAACGTCTCTCTAATGATTTCTAGAGAGAAATGAGATTGCTTCAAATCTACCATTTATATCAAATATTCTTGACAAAAATTGTAGTATTCTAGTTTGGATTCAAGGCTGATCCATCTTCTGAAGTGGTCCTTGTAAAAGTGACAAATGAGCTTTCATTCATTGGATTCTTTCTATGAATTCCGACACTTAATCAATATTATTATTACTCAACCTTGATACTGTCTTTGATACCATCAATCATAATATACTACTAGTTCACCTCGAATCATGTCTCAGTAGTACAGGCTCAGCACTTTCTTGGTTTAGATCTTATCTTTCAGAGGATGCACCTATAAGTAATCCATGGCAATGTGACCTCTGATTATTGCAATGTTACTGGCAGAGCCCCAAAAGGGATCAGTACTCATCCCTCCATTGCTACTTGGTAGAATTATATGCAAATAATGTACATCACTGTTATGCCAATGACACCCAACTATCTTTTCAAACGAACTAACCTTTGTGATTTCTGTAATCTTGAGGCATGTCTCATTGAGATTTAAAAAAAAAAAAAAAGGAAGTCCTGCAACTTTTTGCTTCTTATTAACCCTGACAAAACTGAGCTTTTGATTATTGGCTCTGGAAAAACACCGACATTCGTTTAAAGGAGAAGTCAAGTCAATTCAAACATTTTCTTTACAGGAACATGTTCTAATATAATATGTGGCCCCACTAGTGTAAATGTGGTATGAATATAAATTAAGCACCGCCTTACTCATTTTAGGGGGTGGCCATTTTACCACTTCCTGTCGACTGAAAATACATCACAGTTGCTCGGGTCAGGTAACAACCAATCACAGCTGAGTTTGCTAAATTCACTTTGCTAACATATGACTATACTCAGATACATGCTTTTGTTGCCATTGTTTATCTATTAATAGCAGTATTTTGACATATTTTGAGGAAACAATAAATTTACACTGTTATATAAGATGGACACTGACTGCTTTTCATTGTGTCAATTTGTCATTTCATCAGTGTTGTGAAAAGATTAGAGCTGTCAAACGATTAAATGTTTTAATCAGATTAATCACATCTTAGAATTTTGATTAATCATGATTATTCACTGACTTAAAAAAGCTCCCCCCCCCCCAACATATTTTGCCCACTAAATTTGAAGCGCACCTGTTGTGTTATTTTTTTCTTCACATTTAATGTTATGAGGACGTCTTCAAAAATGTTTTCCACTGCACACGCTCATCCTGCTTTTTCTAATCAATTAATTATTTGCATAATATAAAATAGGAAAAAAAATGACCTACGACATATGTAAACATTTATTAAATGCTTTACTTTAATGCATGTAGTTATGTTTATTGCTCAAACTTAACTCATTCACTGCCAGTCATTATAGAATTTTTTTACATTTCCAATACTCACGTGATATTACATTCAATAATTATATATAAACCGAATCTACCAAATAACAGAATAGACTCCCTACTTTTTGTCCCGTCCCGTTCTTTTATAATTGACAGCAGAAAAATGTAGGTTTGCCAAAATACAGCCATTTCTCCCATGGACTCTGAAACTGTGTTTATTTCCTATAAAATGGGGCAATGATGTCATCTACTGGTGGTTGGGCATCAGTAAAGTTGTTTTCAAGTTTGATATTTACAGTGGAGCATGCTCAGATTCGCCCCCATTTAGCACCGCTCTAAAAAATACAATTGACAAGTATACTTGTCAAAGGCAGTGAATGAGTTTAAACAGCTACCTTTAATAACCATCCACTGTCTGCTAAAAAGGATCATCTGCGGTCAAAATTAATAGTGTGATTAATGCGCTAATTTTTTTGTGATTAATTAATCAGTTAACGCTTTAACTTTGACAGCACTAGAAAAGATAGAATTAAATGTCTGCAGAAATGTGAGGACGACTCTCTTTTGTCCGTAAAGAAACAGATATTGATAAGGGAGGACAGACGGGGAGAAATGAGAGCGAGAAAAAGTATAAGGTGAGCGAAGAGATGGATGGAGGGCTACGAATAACAAACTGCCAGCGTAACCTAACAAATAACTGCCAGTCAGCAAAACTACATGAAAGTAATACTGACAAAAATTATTGTAAGGTTTGAATGGGGGAATATAAGTGATGGGGTGACGTTGCTGCTTGACACACCTGTCGCGGCTTGATGCATGGGCCTCTTATCTAGCAAGCACCAAACGCATTACCAGGAGCACTTGGATAATATGTCAATATGTCTCACTGTGCGCACATGAGGAACAAAATAGGTGCGTGTCAGTGTCTCTGAGTCATGCCGGGAAAACTTCCCGGCCCTGCTGCGAGTATAGCATGGAGCAGGTGGGAGGTGAGGGAGGGAGGCTGTGAAACCACAATGATGTGCTGTCTTGAAGTCAGATTTAGCAGAGGAGGGCAAACTACGCAGCGGGGTCCCAGCAATCACAGCACAGCTTTGTGGATGTGTTTATTACACCAATTCCTCTGGTAGTCTCACGCCCCCAACCCCTCTTTGTGCTGCGTGGCCTTCGGAAGCTAGCAAAGCATGACTCGGGGAGCTGATGCCGTGAAAGCTAAATAGGGAACATTGCGTAATCAGGTGACTTTGCAAAGGCAGTGAGGTTTCATCTTCCTGTCATGTAGCTGATGGCTGAATGAATGAAAGCCAAGAGTGATGACATGGCAACATATTGTGCAGAGTTTATCCCAGGGTCGAAGGGAAGGATGTCCTTGAATGTACTATAGGGGTGGGAACCTGCGATACATGGCTCACCATAACGGTTATCTCACGATATGACAATACTAGGGATGTTCGATACCACTTTTTTTTTCAGACCGATACCGATACTCAGACCCTCAGTACGCACAGATACTGCCGATACCAGTAGTACATTTTGACAAATAAAAAAAAAAATCACTAAAATACATTTTTAAACAAATATATTTCCTTTAATTTTGACCAAAAAAAAAAAAAAAACAGCACAGTCACTCTTCAATAGTCTTAACGCTTAAAATAAAACACAAAAATGGTCTTTTAGGTTAAGATTCACAATTTTGTAGTATTTCCAAACCGGTGAAGTTTTGGTGAAAAACTGCTGCAAGCTAGCACCAGTTACAGGCAAGGAGGACTCACTTAACGTCTTCCCCCTCTGCCATCGGTCGCTTGGACTCGTCTGCGTCACGAGTACTTGAGTACTTGAAAAAAGGCTGGTATCGGCCCGATACCGATACCTGGTATCGGTACTCGCCCATCCCTAGACAATACCGCAATTATCAATATGTTGGTCAGGTAATAAATCCACGATAATCTACAATAAAACTACCCAAGACATAAACTGATGTTTTTTCAATGAGAAAATAGTTTGTTTTGTACCATCACTGAAATACAATATTAAAACGGGTGTCTTCTTCACACTTCTTACTTTAGTGTATTTTTTTTTTAATTAAGCAAATATAAATGTCTTCTTAACAAAGACCACTTTCTGTGAACAAATTTGTGTCTTTCTTAAACACTTGTCATGCAACATGTCAGTCAGTCACATAGTCAAATGCTTCATTTTATAAACTGTGACACTACAAAAGTAAATAAATAAATTAAAAAAAACTTAAATATTAAAACCAATTAAATCAATATTAATACTCCTCAGAAATTGCGTGCTTCAAAAAGTCAAAATATAAAATGTTTTAAAACTTGAAGATATAATCCACATTTTTCATAGAAACTGCACATTTCCCCGCCACGCTTATTAAGGAGCTCCCTCTAGCGGCCCGCCAAGTAATTGTTCAATTAGTAATGAACAATGGAACAGTTACAGTGGCTGTATATTAAAGGCACGGTCTTCCGTTTTCACTCAGGAAAATGCACTATATAAATGCAGGATGTATACCCATGAACTCTGTCTCAGTCTACACCTCTGGGCTTCTGTTAATGTGTGGTGGTGATTCTTTCCTCTTGGTTTCACTCATCCAATACAGGACCTTCAGGTAGACGGCATTACAGTCCACTCAATAAGTTTGTGACTTGGGGATAGACCTCTCAGTAAAATTTAAGTTTTCTCACCATTGTTCAACAATAGCAAAGATTGGAAATGTGTTTTTTTTTTTTTTTAAGTAACAGGAACGTTCTATTGTGGTACAATCTCAGTAGTGATGTTAACTCTCCTACGCTGGCAGTTTTTCGAAGACGTGTCTCAATCATCATATGATTAATTGTGGGATGGGCGTTAAGAGACCGAACAAGGGCCCACCTCAATCTCTGCTGGTCTGTTTACTTGGTTTGCCTTTTTGTGATTTTTGTTTGATAGGGGTGTTAAAAAAAAAATTCGATTCGGCGATATATCGCAATACATCGCACGATTCTCGAATCGATTCAATAAAAAAAATCTTTTTTTTTTTTTTTTTTTTTTTTTTTTTTTTTTTTTAAAGAGCTCAGAATTGTTCATTCGGTAGTCTTACCGATTCAACGTCTTATCATCATTGCCTTTTGTGTGTGTGTGTGTGTGAATCGATTTTTAAACTTCCATTTTTAATGGAAAAATAATCAACAAAACGTCTGACTTCGGGTTAGGATTCACACCTTGAGCATGGAAGAATGTTATATGAACGGAACATTAAGCCTTAATATTTTATTTTAATGCTGTTCAAACATGAAACAGATTACAACCTCTATAAGACTGAAATTTCAGATAAATAAATAATACATTTTCATATAAATCTTACACTCTACAAGCTTACTGATTAGTATTTTCTAAATGTGAATGAAAAAAAATCGCAACAATCGACTTATAAATTCGTATCGGGATTAATCGGTATCGAATCGAATAGTGACCTGTGAATCGTGATACGAATCGAATCGTCAGGTACTAGGCAATTCACACCCCTATTGTTTGATATTGCTGGCTATTTGAAATGTTTGTTTACCAGCTAACAATAAAAAGCAAACATTACTCACAGGCAAATATTGTCTGTGTTTAGTAGGCGATTGTCTATTCCTCTCTTAATTATGCTGCATCTGCATCTAGAACAGCTCAGTGCTGCACGTCATGTTGTGTCTCCTCACTAAATTCAAACTTGCCCGTATACTGTAAAAAGCCATAAAAGCGAGTGTGGGGGTGCGAAAGATGAACGGCACATCTGATGAACTGTATATCCATATGAATCTTGAGTCATCCTTCATTCAAGCGTCTCCTTCATTGCAAAGAGGACATTTCATTCATTGTTTGGAGGAAACGGCAGTGGCAGTCTCTCACCAGCCATCCGGGGACAATGCGGCAGTTGGGCAAGCAGCTCTACTACAGTAGTGGCATGGCAGGTTCAGCTGAAGGAGAGACGCCGACACCCATACTAATGAGACCCTACGCAGCTCAGTGCATGGAGGGGGATTGCACACACTCTTTCATAACTACCAGAGAGACTATTATTTCACAGATGCCCCTTCAGGAAATTCTTGTAAATTCTTTGAGACCTTCAGTGGTGAGAAGTACTTAGTTATTGTACTTAAAGGGGCTGTCTGCCGGTTTCACTCAGGAAAATGCACTTTTTAAATACAGGATTTAAAGAAACAAACTACTTCTCTTTTTATAGATATGGGCTTTTCATAAAGTGTGGGGGTGATTTTGTCCTAAACCCCCACACCCCCAGCCTGTATTTTGCCATTTTGTGTTTGTTTTGTAAACAGCGGGCCGTTTCTGTGGAAAGACAGTGTTTACACCCCTCCAGCCAATCGCAGAGCGGGGGGGGCGTGTCGCAAAAGGGGCCGGGCAAACGTGTCAGCTGCGTGACGTCACTCCCGCGGCAATGTGAAAGCACACACAGATGTTTTTTTCCTCACTCACTCATTCACACGTAAGCTTCTGTGAGTGAGTGAGTGAAAAAAATAATAATCCGTGCGTGACTTCAAATTGCCGCGGAAGTGACGTCCAAATTCATTTTGTTTCGTCATCTTCAGAACATTTCCAACTTCCAGTAGAACAGCGGAACATATGGCAACTAATTAAATGGTATTAAATTCCTTGTAGTGGATTTATGAAAACGTGAATGCCAAAACACACGCACCTTCAGTGTAACCTATATATGAGCCGCGCAAATGTCACTGGTGAAGATCATGATACTCTAACTTCTGGGTGCACTATGTATGGAATTCCTATCTCTCAGGAATACCCCACACTTCATAAATATAAATCACAACTTTTTTCGTAGTCCATCCATCCATCCATTTTCTTGACCGCTTATTCCTCACAAGGGTCGCGGGGGGTGCTGGCGCCTATCTCAGCTGGCTCTGGGCAGTAGGCGGGGGACACCCTAGACTGGTTGCCAGCCAATCGCAGGGCACACAGAGACGAACAACCATCCACACTCACACGCACACCTAGGGACAATTCGGAGCGCCCAATTAACCTGCCATGCATGTCTTTGGAATGTGGGACGAGACCGGAGTACCCGGAGAAGACCCACGCGGGCACGGGGAGAACATGCAAACTCGACCCAGGAATGGCCGAAGCCTGGACTCGAACCGGAGTCCTCAGAACTGGGAGGCGACGTGCTAACCAGTCAGCCACCGTGCCGTCCCTTTTTTCGTAGTTGCGCACAAATTCCCAGTTACCAGGTTGGTGTGTCAGGAGCCTAGACAGGAAAATCGCAGCGTGCTCAAGAAAGGCGCGTGAGAAATTGACCTAAGCAGCACTATGAATGCACTGTACCTATGTAACCACAGCTGCTCAAGTCAAGCAGTCAAGTTGTGTTAAAGATAGCCCCTAGTCATGGATATACACTCGGGCCTTCCTGCATTATGTTCGCAAGCCATCCAGGATTTTCCACTCAAGTCTCCTGAGATGGACACGGTGCGCTTCCGACCGTGCCACATGAATTGCCGCTCTTGCACAACAGCTGCCCCAACTCCTGCCGTGAATTATGCAACAGTTGTGTGTACAGGTGTGCTTTCGGAAGGAATAGAAACAAGGACATATGAGGTCTGAGGTGAAGGAATGCTCAGAAATGAATCCCCCTTCCTGAATTCTCAATGTGGATATGAAACCGTCAGCTCAGTCTGACCTCCTCGCTGACTAACACTCCCCAGGGAGGCAGGACAAATGTGATCAAAGGAGGAAATCCGTGTGTTCCTTGAGGTTTCGGTCTGCATCAACGGAAGAAGTTAGTCATTTTGCAGGCCTTAGAAAGCCCACTGCATGACTGACTATTCGTGCATGATGCTGAATGCTGCACTGTTCTAAAGTGTGTCAGAGCATTTCCAGGACTGCTGTCACAAAAAATACATTACAAAGCCAATCGAACACCTTGATTTGTGAGGCTCCATGGTGATAACGAGCAGGGTATTTTGCTCTGAGATAATAAACCAAAGACATACAACTACCGTATTTTCCGTACTATAAGGCGCACCTAAAAGCCTTCTAAGTTTTCAAAAGCTGACCATGCGCCTTATAATCCAGTGCGCCTTATATATGGATCAATATTGAGTCGCAACAGGTCTCACTGTCAAGACGCGATCGTTGACCCTGCACGATCGGTGATGTGCATACGCAAAAGATCCCGCCATCTTGGATCGCTAGCTAATACTAATACTTTACCTCAGAGAAAATAATAAAACAGCTGTTGGAGTTGTCAGAAAAGCTGGTTTGTAATCTATTAATAAAGTTTGACTGACCTATCTGACTGTTTTGTTGACATTCCCTTTAGCGCAGCACCATCTAATGGATGCATAACGTAACCCCAGCCGCTACTATAGTGCCATATATATGGAAAAAGTTTTAAAATATTTCATTCATTGAAGGTGCGCCTTATAATGCGGTGCGCCTTATAGTGCGGAAAATATGCTAATATGGCATTTGAATTTTGCTTTGCAAAATATACAAATTTATTTTATTTCTAAAAAAAAAAAAAAAAAAAAAAAAACATCAAGCAAGTACAGTAAAACTGAAAACAAAATTTCCTCTAGCCCGTGTTTTTCCATCTTTACACCAATGACTCCTCTACTTGGTGGTTCTAAATCGCAGGCCAACTGGGGCTGTGACATCTCTGTCATCTGATTGGTTGACAGCAATGTGACGAATAACGCTATTGAAAATGCCATTTCCTGGTTTTATAACCAGAGAGATAGCGCCGGCATCTGCCAAGTGATAGAAATACAGTATATACACTTATACAGTACTGTACTCATTTACAACAATACTTCCCTATATTTAAAATTTCATAGGTACTAATTGATGGAATAGTGAAGCCTGGGGTAAAAATTTCCACGAATGCACACACCGCTCACCAAGTTCCGTTTACTTGAATGAGAGGTCTCCAGCCACAGCCCGTTAAATTCGATCTTTACATCAAAATACTTTGTATAGTAATTAAAAAAAACAACATATTAGCACGACCCGGAAGAGCCGGAACCAATATTTCGTGCTTCCGCACGGACATTCATTGCTGACGGACGAAACTTAAACACGGAAATGTGACGCGCCTGATGGCGAGCCGACCTGCTCGATGGACGGCCGTTGCTGGAGGTAACAGCAGCACAACTTTAAAAAAAAATTAAAATGGGGTGATTACTGTGGGAAATTAATGAAAAAGAAAGTGCTACAGACGAGGCACGGCCGCCGTAAAGTCAAAATAACGACGGTCGCGTACAACGTAACTCGAGGACTCCCTGTGGATGGATGGATGGATGGAATATGATGTTTGTATGGGCATCATCATAGTCATAGGCAGCTGCCGTTATTGTGACGTAAATTGAGATTTTGACAGGATTTTTTCTTTTTAAACTGTCCCTAATTATTCATGCCATTTTGAGTGCTTCTTAGCTTAATTCTAAATAATAAAGGCGACACAAGGACGGGTAGAAAAAAAGCAGTCATCATATCTGCTAATGCAATTGTTCACTTTAAGAATGTGGCCTCATTGTCATGCAAAGCTGCTGCAATTCTCATCGCTAAGATAAAGCAGCTTCAGATACTTCATTTGTAGGATTAAAAAAGAACGGAGATTATCAAAGAATGAGTGCATTGTTTAATAAACTGAAACACGCCTCTAAAAAGGCAAACAATGAGTTAGTTTTTGTGAATGCTAACCAAACAGGAGCGCTGACCTGACGAAGAATTGAGAAGCATATGCTGTACGTTGTCCAAAAATATTTTCTGTTTTAAAGGTCTTGGCAAGACGATCTGCTTCACAGTTTTGAGGTTGAGGTGTTTGTGGAGGTTACACAAATTTCAAAACACACAGAGGTGCTAGCTATTAGTGTCCTGGGGCGATAAACCCCAGATTGAGAGGTGTCTCACAGCCGAATCCTTGTTTCAATCAGCAGAAACTATGGGTGAGCTTCACCATGGCAACCGCTTCAACTGCAGATAAACCCGTCTTGATAAACACACTGAATGCTTCCTTCTTTCTCATATTTGAAACTTGTGTAGCTCTAAAACAGGGGTGTCCAAACTTTTTCATTTGAGGGCCACATACAGAAAATCAGAAGGACGCAAGGGCCACATAATGTTATGAAGAGAAATTGTGTTTAGTCCTAAAAATTGTACAACTAATTTATTTGTGCTTTTGCATATTTAGGAAAATGCTACAGTATATAAACCAATTTATTTGTAATATGGCAGTCGGGTTATTATAGTTTTGGAATTTTTCATTTTAGTTTTTATTTTGTTTTGAGTTTTGTTTTTTAAAATTTAGTTAGTTTTAATTAACTGGTCTGTTTGTTTTTTATTAATATAGTTCTTTAATAAATGCTTAGTTTTAGTTGAGTTAGTTTCAATATTAGTTTTAGGTTTAAAAAAAAAAAAAAGTGTATTACTTGTGCGCAATATTTAAAAAACACCAAGGACGTGACGTCATTATTCCGGTTTATATCAAAATAAATCTACTAAAAATCCCATTTAAAATCATCCCCAAAGGCTCAAGCATTAAATTAATTACCAAAGACTAAAACGAAGGACATTTTTGCTATAATTATAGTTAGTTTTATTTTAGTTAGTTTTGTAAACATAAAATGTAGTTTCAGTTAGTTTTATTTTTTAAAAAAGCATCTTCGTGTTCATTTTATTTCGTTAACAAAATTGTTTTTTGAATTTTAGTTTTTTTCTTAGTTTTAGTTAACTAAAATAACCTTTAATAACACCTGTGTTTTTCGACACATTCCCTTCTTACTTTGACCATCTCCAAACATTTTTGTTTTTATTTTATTTGAACAGAGTCAAATGCCATTTTTAGCATATGTCGCTGGCCACTAAAAAATGGACGGCGGGCCGCAAATGGCCCCCGGGCCGTAGTTTGGACACCTCTTCTCTAAAAGCTTCAGTGTAGTGTACAATAACACATTCTCAGTATTTTAACGAGTGATCCCCTCACACCACAAAATAACAACATTTAGTTGTATAAATAATGTAATACTAAATGTATTTGACACAGTATACAGGACTAATTGAATTACCCCGGGTTTTCACTGGATGCGGTTGCGGTGCGGTTGCGGTGCGGTCCGGCGACGCAAGCAATTAGATTCCATTCATTCGAATGGTGCAGTTTACACCGCTTGCGGGTGCGTTGCGTGTCGACTGCGTCTCAGCTGCGGCGTGCCGCAAGCCTTCCGCAAGGATAGACCTATTTTCTATTTTTGCCGGACGCCGCAGCGGTAGGCCTCCGGCAAATGGCAAGCTAGCACAAAACACATCGAGCGGGACAGGAAGACCGAGGCAGTTTCAAAATAAATTTCCGGTTACCTTTCAGAATAAAACACTCGTCAGCTCCTATTTCGCAAGTTTTTCAGCAAAACGTGACGTGGGCGTCGCCGGGCCATGTGCTCATTCACGGTTTAGACACCAGCGAACATGGACGAGGAGAGGTTTATATTGGAGGTGGAAAACCACAAAATAATATATGACACGGCACATCCTTTTTATAAGGACTGTAATGTATTGTGAGTTTGATGTTCGCGATTGCTTGTTGTGCCCGTCTCGCTTGCCGTACTGAGCGGCAGCCGGACGCGGAAGACAGAAATAAAGAGTGGACCCGCACTGACCCGACTCTCGTTATTAATATACTTTACAAGGACAACCAAAAAAAGGATGCTGCATGGAATCTCATAGCAGAAGAGCACAGACATTCTGTATGTTTGTCGTTGTGAAATGCCACATGATCGCGCGCGCGCGGTCCCGCGAGACACGTTGGGAAGTGGGCGGCGACGGAGCTGCCGGACCGCAGCTGTGCGGAGCCGGTGTGGATTGACAAAAAAATTGACCCGTCCGGAGCACGCAGTCAAGACGCACCGCACCGCAACCGCACCGCAACCGCATCCAGTGAAAACCCGGGGTTAGATGTCCCTGCAATTGTTTCTGTTATCTCAAACTAACACAGTGTCTTCTGTTATTATGCAAGATCTGTGCAAGACTATTTGCAGATCCAGGATTAAGTCATACACAAGTCTTGGTATGTGCGTTTTATTTCTGTGTCCCGTCTCCAAATGAAAGCTTAGACTAAGATGCGGTTCACAAAGAGCGACAATATTTCTCTCTGAAATCCTCCAGCCGGATGTTCACATCTGCAATACGTTTGAGTCAAAGTCAATTAATGTGGACAATAATATGAGTTAAAGAGACAGTTTAGTGTCAATTTGGCACGCCACGCCAGCTGTGTTGCTGCATGGTGCCAGGTGGAATCCGGTTTTTGCTCCATTTTGTCACACCAGAAATACATTTGCCTATAGTAGCAAACAGCAAGACTAAATGGATCATGTGATACAAGTGTCTGTCTACCAAGCTGAAGGTCATAAGTTCGCTCCTCAACACTTTAGTACCTTTTTAAAATAAGTAAATAAATAAATAAACTGTCAAAATGTACCCAAAACTCTCCTTGTAAAATTTTATAATATAATAATAAAAAAAAATTACAAGTTTTTTTTTTCAAATAAATATCACTCCTCATTTTATTTTTTTTACAGTGGAGGTGAAGTTAGATTATTACTAGTGCTGTCAAAGTTAAAGCGTTAACTAATTAATTAATCACAAAAAATTATCGCATTAATCATTGTATTACCACAAATTAATCGCACTATTAATTTTGACCGCAGATGATCCTTTTTAGCCAACTGTAGATGGTTACATTAAAGGTAGCTGTTGGAGTTTGAGTAATAAACATAACTACATGCATTAAAGTAAAGCATTTAATAAATGTTTACATATGTCGTAGGTCATTTTTTCCCATTTTAAATTATGCAAATAATTAATTGATTAGAAAAAGCAGGATGAGCGTGTGCAGCGGGCAAAAATGTTGGGGAAAAAAAGCTTTTTTAAGTCAGTGATTAATCATGATTAATCGAAATTGTACGATGTGATTAATCTGATTAAAAAATTTAATCGTTTGACAGCTCTAATTATTACACAATATATTAAAAAATCACCACAACACATTAACAGAAGCCCAGAGGTGTAGATTGTGAAGGACTTCAGGTGTATAAATCCTGTATTTATATAGTGCATTTTCCTGAGTGAAAACGGAAGACCGTGCTTTTAACTAGTTACATGACATTATTTATTTTCATCAGCAAATGAGTCATGAGTGACTCTATTGATCTCTATTGATTGTATCGTTCAGTCTAATATCATGTTTAGTGTGGATGAGATGTGATTTTGTCAACGGGTCAGGCTAATAACACCACGAATGGCAACATGGCTAATGTCATGAAATGTGTCCATATGGCTCTGCGACACGGGCGCACCCGGGGTCAATCTTGCTTTGAGTGAATGTAATCGGTGGCAGAAGGCGATATCCTGTAGTGTTAATCTTCAGCAGGCTCAGATCTGCTCGCTGACCATCAAGGCTCATGTCTATGCATGATGACTCCTGCAGCACATTAGTATTTTGAGACCATCGCAACCTGCTTGCAATAATCTCATGATCGGAAAGGGATTCGCTGAAATGCAAATTCCCAAGTTTATTCCATTCCCATCTCCTACACGTTTGTTCACCACAGTACAGTATTCACACTATCTTGGCCAGCAGTGTCTCGTCAATAGTAATTGTTTCTGTTTCTGACTGTGATGTACCAAACGCTGGTTATAAAGATGCTACTCGCTTCTTATTGTTACATGAAAGTCATTAAACCTCAACCTGATATTAGCAGGCTGTGGCTATTACTGCTCAAAGCACTGTGAGCTCCATCACTGCATGTCCAAAAAAACATTTTTTATATACACAACCACCCACAGACTCAATCACCAAGTACTGCTCTAGAAATCCAAGCGAGGGTTACACAAATTCTCTTTGTAGTCACAAAACAAAATATCCCCAAGCTTTAAGCATCACCCTGCATTGCTTCGGCAGCATCCTTTGGCACTATTTAGCACAGCTTATTTTCTTCTTCTACACAGCAATTGTCCCTCAGTCATGTTAGGCAACTTCTCCCTCAAGCCTGCTTTTCCTCTTGGCTGTAATAAAGTCATTTTAGAGCTATTTGTTTGAGAAAATATGCTACATTTCCATCAATCTGTTTGATATATTTGCATTTTTTAATTAGTATTTCTATTTTGCTGTAGCACATTATTAACTGAGGAAACTATTATCATTTGGAGCGCCAGAGAGACGGTGAAATGAATAAACATCTGTTACTAGGATCTCCCTCTCAATGGACACACGAGACATAATTAATCACTGAGGGACAGAAATTCACAATTGCTGCACGCTGATGTATTTGTCCCTGGTGAGGAGCATTTGGTTTAACATGCAAAATTGTGTTCGAGGAGCCGTACAGTGAGGAAGCCCAGGAAGTGGCTTAAAATGACAAACACACAGTGGGGGGTATAATAAACAAGGTGCATTTCATTGACCAGTTTTTAATCAAACATTTTTCAATTATTTACATGCTTAATTTTCTACAGTTACTAAACAAAACACAACTCATAACAGACTATAAAAATGGGACCCCCACTCAGCATTACGGGTTGGGATGGGGGGGTAGACAACACAAATGATTCCCAAGCGCAGCCCCTGCTGCTGCTGCTCACCGCTCCTTCAGGGGATGGATCAAATGCAGAGAACAAATTTCGCCCCACTTGGGTTGATGTGACAATCAAGTGGTACTTTAACTTTAACTTAGCACCAACGCTAGCGCTAACACATTATGGGTGACGTACGAGCTTCTCCACGAGTATTATGGACTGCTAAATAAGGCGATCTGGGATCACTTTGTCAATAACAGAGACCGTTTTCTCAATTGCAAGTCAGCAACTTGATTTGAAGCACTTACTTTAAAAGTCAAGTCATTACATAATGTTACATAAGTGTGTCATTGTATGATATGGTTTGTCCTTCCTTCATTGTTGTTATTACACAAGTCCAAATGAAGGAAGTTAGTCAAGCATGGTGAACAGTTGTCAGGAAAGGTCACTGACTCAACAGAGGCAGCAGACTTAGGTTACCTCCAGGCAGTGGTACACACATATACTGTATAGAAATACTACGTAACAGAAGCAAGCAAAGTGCTGGGCGAGTACATGAATTATCACTCCCCTGATGCCTTAAAGGGGAAGTCAAGTAAAAAAATGTTTTGTTTTGTTTTTTACAATACAGTCATAGTATGTTCTATGTGCCAAGAAAGAAAATCCACCCGTGCCCAGGCTAGCCTAGTTAGGCTACAGAATTTAGCATGTCAGTAGCTCTGCACTAAGTCCTTTTAACACTACATTTAGCAGGGCGCAACATGCCATCGTCTACTCTAAACCCATTCATTCTGTAGGTGGTGTGGGCCAGGGACCACGGAAAGGAGTGTTGATTGACGGCTCGGGGTGGCATGGCGCCTCGAAATGGAGAATTACCGTATTTTCCGCACGATAAGGCGCACCTAAAAGCCTTCAATTTTTTCAAAAGCTGACCATGCGCCTTATAATCCAGTGCGCCTTATATATGGATCAATATTGAGCCGCAACAGGTCTCGCTGTCAAGACGCTATCGGTGACCCTGCACGATCGCAGAAGATCCCGCCATCTTGGATCGCTAGCTAATACTAATACTTTACCTCAGAGAAAATAATAAAACAGCTGTTTGTTCATTTTGGGAGTGAATGGAGTTGTCAAAAAGCTGGTTTGTAATCTATTAATAAAGTTTGACTGACCTATCTGACTGTTTTGTTGACATTCCCTTTAGCGCAGCACCATCTATTGAATGCCTAACGTAACCCCAGCCTCTACTGTAGCGCCTTATATACGGAAAAAGTTTGAAAATATGTCATTCATTGAAGGTGCGCCTTATAATGCGGTGCGCCTTATAGTGCGGAAAATACGGTCACTATTATACTAGAGCGGCGACATTGTGACATCAGAGAAGTGCTTCCAATTGGAGAGAAGCTAGCGGGGTGGTGTTGAGTTATTTTAACTTATTTACAAGTAACGGCATGATGAAACTTTCCAAGTTGTCACCGAGCCATGAGTTTTTCTCTGCTGCTCATATCCTTCTCCATCTCCTTAAAAATCTCTGTTTTGACTTCCAGGTAGGCTGCTACATCAACACTTGCAAATATGGTCACAGTGGAACCTATCAACTCACGTTGCCACTTTTTCACACTGAGTGAGTGCAGTGTGAAAAGAGCTTTACTTTGGTTGACTGTGGTTACATTTACTGTCTTGACCGATATTTCTCAAGTACAGTTGTAAGTTTAATTCACTGCAATGTTTAAAATATAAGATATGAATGAATCTTAAAAAAAACATTTACCTGACAACCACCTTGACAACCTGTATCGAGCATCGATTAAAGGTGTATACGACAAGATCGTCTTAAAAGAT
The DNA here is from genome assembly GCF_051991245.1 of Festucalex cinctus. Taxonomy (NCBI): domain Eukaryota; kingdom Metazoa; phylum Chordata; class Actinopteri; order Syngnathiformes; family Syngnathidae; genus Festucalex; species Festucalex cinctus. The sequence continues at coordinate 8,317,169 of NC_135412.1, forward strand.
GAGACCACGCCATTTGGCTCTCCACTTCAGGCCTCTCAACTAAAAATTTGAGAGGGTGACGATGAGACAATAGCTGAACAGATGGAGCAGTAAGACACTTCTAACAGTGGTAGGGAGGAAGTGTACACACAAGTCTACGCACAAGGCTGAACTCAAGTTACACTGAGGCCTTGTTGCTATGGTAAATGTGGAGGAACAACAGCTTGACATGATACATCCAATGTATTTGAACTATTTTATATCTCAGTCAGGACTCACATGCAGAAAACACATCAGTCATACTGTAGATGTTCAACTGCAAAAGCCAATGCGGCTCTTGCATGTGATTGCACACTGCTATAAATCAGTGAGTTTTGCATTCCATTGCACCACATAGAATTTAACAGGTGCAGCCCGAAACATTCAAAAGAACACAACATGAACGACAAGAGAGGCTTCCTTGTATTGTGTATATCAACTGACTTTACACCCAGCGAACTCCACCAATACAGAATACAAGATAAGTGGGTTGCTTTCAAGGCCGTAATCAATGCACATAAGACGGTTACATAGTGACATTCTTGCACTTCTGCATCTCATGATGTGATTAATGTGCCCCAGCATGGGCAGTCATAAACTGTACAAGAATACATTATAGTGTAATAATATATAACTTTATTATATAATATCTAACAGGAATATACAGCTGCAACAAACCATGACTTGGAGTTTTCCTTCGAAGATGAAGCTATTTCGACGACAGAGGTTCATCACTTATAGGTTGTGGCAGCATTGCCAAAGTGACGAGGCAGAAAAAAAAAAAAACGAAGCCGATGTGTATGTTCCTCAAAACTGGCAACAAAACAAACCTGTTTATCCATCTGAAGAAGTACTACCACGCAACAGTGAATATGTGAAGAGCATGAAAATCGGCACTGCCTCTGCTGCCATATGAAGCATCATCGCTTTAAAATGGTCAAACATAAAGACAAATTGTGGTAATATTTGACGAGATCAGATGAGCGATGGACTTGTATGAACTGGTCTATAGTAGAAAAAAGGTGAGGACCCCTGATTTAGAGTGTCACAATGAAAGGACTGCAGTTTGCCTGTCAACGTTTTCCACTGACCTTATGAGGATTTTCACAAAGTTGGAGAACTCAGCAAGTATTAAATAAATTCATATTTAAAAACAGTATGCAGTTTTCACAATGTAAAATGAAAAAAAAAAAAAAACATTACAGGCCGCCTTCCATGCTGGTGTGATCAAATCACATTAAGATGTCTTTTCAGACAGCTTCTTTCAAAAGTACTTCAGACTTCATTATTATTTGATGTTAATGTTAAAGTATGAACTGAGCCAGCTAGGATATTATGAATGTGAAAGTAGAGGCCTCAAATGCTGAAGGATTGAAAATGAATTACCACAAAATGTTACCCTCCTTGGCTGAAAATTTATTAACTCTCCTTAGAAAAGAAAAAAACAATGGTAAATGTTGGACTTTTATTTGGCATAATGCATCTTTCCACCACCTATCCTGTTCAGGGTCATTAGTTTAAAAAAAACAAAAAAAACTGGAGCCTATCCCAGCTGGCATTACGTTAAATGCAGGGTCTGGACTGTTCACCTATCAATCACAGGGCACAGCCACACAACCATAACCAATCACATTCAAACTCATGCTCTAGAAGCTCCTATTGTTAAAATTAGGGATGGGCGAGTACCGATACCAGGTATCGGTATCGGGCCGATACCAGCCTTTTTTCAAGTACTCGAGTACTCGTGACGCAGACGAGTACAAGCGACCGATGGCAGAGGGGGAAGACGTTAAGTGAGTCCTCCTTGCCTGTAACTGGCGCTAGCTTGCAGCAGTTTTTCACCAAAACTTCACCGGTTTGGAAATACTTCAAAATTGTGAATCTTAAACTAAAAGAGCATTTTCATGTATTATTTTGAGCATTAAGACTATTGAAGAGGGGCTGTGCTTTTTTTTTTTTTTTTTTTTTTGTCAAAATTAAAGGAAATATATTTGTTTAAAAATATCTTTTAGTGATTTTTTTTATTTGTCAAAATGTACTACTGGTATCGGCAGTTGGTATCGGTGAGTACTGAGGGTCTGAGTATCGGTATCAGTATCGGTCTGAAAAAAAGTGGTATCGCACATCCCTAGTTAAAATAATATTAAAATAACTGCTGTGAATGGTGTTGTGCACTGTCTTGATGATTGAGATTAATGTCTATGCTATTGAAACTGAGATTGCCCAATAGTGTGGCCTATGATATTACTGAACAAGCCAGAACGCCTTTACTCTTTAGTGCCAGTATCAGTGATGCCGGCAGTGTTTGCACATTTTGTGACACAAAGACACTATTGTGCACATTAAATCACATCGGTAGTGCAAAACGTATAACTGTGTTTATCAACAGATACACACTTATTTTTCCTCCACATAGACTTAAATGTCAATACACACACAAATACTCACAAATTTATCATGTTGAAATTATTGCCGGCTGTTGCTTTAAATCATAGGGCTCTATTTTCGTAGATTGGCGCCCGTGCACTCATTATGAAAACAGGCTCGGCTTCATGTTGGTGCCAGGGCAAGTCTACTCTAGTCTGTTTAGGGCCGTGTTGTGCCTCACTGGGCGTTCTGGCACACGGAACTGCCTCACCCCTGACACAAGTGACCCTTTGGTGACACAAAGGTAGACTGTGCTCAGAGTAAAGACAGGCATAGCTCCATTTTCATGCTGGGTCAAGTCTAATTTAGCGTGTTTGTGAATTTGGTAGACGTGCTATGCTTCATTGACACCCCTCCAGGCACATTTGGCAATGCAGTGATAAAAAGTAGACTTGAAGGACCAGCAACATGAAAAATCAACTTTTTGGAGCTTTTAGTGTGTTAAAATGCTAATTCCTCACCAAAAACATGACGGAAGTGGTGTTTTCCTCAATTTGCCCCTCTATGAGAAATTCTAGTCATTCTGCTCTCCAAGCACCAGCCCCTCCCGAACTGAGAAAACCAGCTGTTGACACTTTATGACGTCATAAGGTGCGGACACACCCCCACTGCCTCTGCGACTAAACGCACGCCCGCTTTCTCCGAGACCTCCATGGGATAGTGACAAAAGCAGCCTTTATCAGTAAACATTCTGACCAAATGAACTCAAAAGAAGCAATTATCCATCACATTTGCAATGCCAAAATGCAATGACAATTGGCCGTCTTAAAATCCCAGAAAGGTTCTGGCTGACACTTGTGTAAACTACAAGTAAAACTTTTGCACTGTTGAACCTACCTGAATGACTAGTATCGTGGTTAGTGTACTCTAAAATAGTGGTGTGCGATACTGCAATTTTTCGTATTGATCCGATATCAAGTAAATACAGAGACAGTATCGCCGATACCGATACTTTTTGAAAATTGTTATATAATTTTATTTTTTTTTAAATAATGATCATTGAATGTATCATTGAATTGCTTATTCACAATCCAATTTCAACCTTTAAGTGTTTTTGTGTTGTTTCCTTTATTGTTTATTGATAAATAGAAAATACTTTATCAATGTTTTTTTCCCCCAGAAACATTCAAACTAGGGGTGGGTGATATGGCCTAAAAATAATATCACGATATTTCAAAGAAATTTGAGGTGACGATATTTGGTAATAATTATTGAACAATAGATTTGTGATTCGTGCTTAATACTTTTATTACAGCACAATATATGAACCACCTTTTTTTCCACAATTGAAATGTAAACAAAGTGCAAATATAGCAACCGTAATGGAATGAAATGTAAATTGAGGGCCACATACAGAAAATCCGAAGGACGCAAGGGCCACATAATGTTATGAAGAGAAATTGTCTTTAGTCCTAAAAAATGTAGAAATAATTTATTTGTGCTTTTGCATATTTAGAAAAATGCTACAGTATATAAACCAATTTATTTGTAATATGGCAGTCGGGTTATTATAGTTTTGGAATTTTTCATTTCAGTATTTATTTTGTTTTGAGTTTTGTTTTTTAAAATTTAGTTCGTTTTAATTATTTTTCAGGTTGGTTATGTTAGTTTTCTTTATTTGTTTTAGTTCTTTAATAAATGCTTAGTTTTAGTTTAGTTAGTTTCAGTTTTAGTTTTAGTTTTTTATTTTATTTTATTTTTTAATGTGTATTACTGGTGCGCAACATTTAAAAAAAAACACCATGGGTGCGATGTCATTATTCCAGTTTATATCAAAATAAATCTACTAAAAGTTACATTTCAAATCATCCCCAAAGGCTCATGCATTAAATTAATTACCAAAGACTAAAGCGAAGGACATTTTTGCTATAGTTTTATTTTAGTTAGTTTTGTAAACCTAAAATGTAGTTTCAGTTAGCTTTTTTTTTTTTGTTTTTTTGTTTTTTGTTTTTTAAAAAGCATCTTCGTTTTTGTTTTATTTCATTAAGGGAATTGTTTTTTTTTTTATGTTAGTTTTTTCGTTAGTTTTAGTTAACTAAAATAACCTTTTAATGGCACCAGTTTTTTGATGCACTCCCTTCTTACGTTGACCATCTCCAAACATTTTTTTATTATTTTTTTTTTAACTGATAAATGCCATTTTTAGCATATGTCGCGGGCCACTAAAAAATGGACGGCGGGCCGTAGTTTGGACACCTCTGATCTATGGTGTTATGTATTGCAAAATAGTGTTCCTTTTACACATGTATAGATTCTAAGAGCAGACAAGGTGTTATTTGTCAGAAAGAGCAAAGCTTCATCTGTCAGACTGCCAATCTCTCAATGTGTCTCGGAGGCTGACATCCCCCCCGTGTGCCATCCACAGATTTGCGGCCCCATCCTGCTGATGAATTATTAATCAAGCTTCCACTAACAAATGGGCTTTTAATTGTCGAAATTGCTGTTTGACAACAACTGAAACACAGGCCTCGGTCCAAACAGGCTATCGATCAGCCCAATGCAGCCTCGTCAACAGCAGCAGAGGAGGCGAGAGCTGCTGTGAATCAACCTTAGCTGTGATGCAGGACAAGGCAAACTGACAAGATTTTTATGTATTTATTTTTCATCTCCCTAGCAAATAAACTTTGAAATCCCAATACGGGACAAGGAAAAGCGAGTTAATCCATCATTTTGTGAATTCAAATTGTGCATCAAGTTGAGCACTTGCATTGCTGTGCCTTTCCGAAACTTGCCAAGAGGACACACATGCATGTGAACGTCTGCCATGCAGATGCAAAAGGCTATTTCCCTCAATCAAGTGGCTGGGCTGAGGCACTGAGGAGCAGATCTGTACTCCACAGGCATCCTGAGCTGAACCTCACTCAGCAGGATGATGCAAACAGGCTGTCGGCGTCACACGCACCACGAGTCACATCTCCGTATCTTGCACGGTCATACTCGGGGACGGTGACCTATTCGATAAACCACAAAACGTCCGTCGGATCTGGCTGGGCGATGCAACAACGCAGCCTTGGTGAGCTCCAATCGAGCATCGGGGTGGTTTGTTTTAAGAGACAGAAAGCCGCAACGCGGGGCGTGAAAACAGCAAGCTTACCTTCTCACCTTTTATTGTGATGAGCTGCAGATGTTGCCGCCTGTCACACGCCAATAGTTATCCTCCTCTTGCATGTCGACCAAATCGCCGCCAACAGACTCTTTATATAGGCTGTATCTCTGCAAGGTAAACAACACGCCCCGATATCGCGGCATGGAAAAAACGCAAGTGTCGGTCTTCTGAGCCGCCTTCCGCTGGATGCGGCTCAGCGGCTCGCGAGAGGCTTCTGAAGCTCCATGGCGGCACGGGGGAGCTCTGCTGGGAGGCTGCAGCAGCCTTTTACTCCGACGAGACGTGGGATGAGGGTGGGGGTGGGGGTGGGGGGCGTCCGAGGGCCCACGACCAAACACTCAGCCCCCGAAATCAACCCAAGTGGAGGAGCCGTAATGATGACGGTCTCGCGGTGGGTGAATCACCACGCGTGCGTGTTTTATCAGCAAGTCAATTAGAGAGAGCTCATCGAGCATGATTCACCCACAGTAACAAAGTTGCCAATATGGGATATTTAGAATTAAGCACTTTAAACGATCCAGGAAGAGGAAAAGCTTCCAAATTTGAATGTTTTCTCACTTAGAAGATATGCCCAAGACAGTTTTTTTGCAAGTTCTAGTTCTGCTTGAAGTAAATTTATGCAGTCACTATCTTTGAATATGAGCATGGCATGTGTGTGACTGGAGTGTAAAAGATGGCTAATAAGACAGACATAATTCTAACAATAAAAAAAATGCACCTTAGATGACATTATATTAAGATTAAGATTTAAGAGACGTTTCATTATCATTAAATGGTTTGAGCACCCACCCCACCCACTTTCAGTGAATTGAATTGGCCTCTTTTTCAAAAATGTAATTAATTCACCGGAAAAAAGATTTACTTTAAAAAAAAAATCTCAGAAGTATTTGCACTTACTCCAATTAAGTAAATTCTACTACTCAATATAAAGATATCACACTCAACAGAATTAAGTAACATTTACATGCAACTAAAGATTGATTACATGTGGGAAATGTTAAGTGACTATTACTAAACGTTATTATAAAGTTCCTTACTGTAATGTAGTAATGTGTAGTTATTGTAACTAGGTCATAGCCATTGCTTCTAAGTAAATTTTAAAAACATGAATTGATTATCAATATGAAATAAAAAGTTAATTGCGTTAACTTTTGCTATTTGACTTCACTTAATTATACTGAACTCTTAACCCAATACATTTTAGTACTTGGACTAAATGTGTTGAAATAAATACAAAAAAACATACAGTCACACTGAGGGACAATTAAGTCGCTCCAATTAACCTATAATGCATGTTTTTGGAATGTGGGAGAAAACCAATAAAGCACGGGGAGAACATGCAAACTCCACGCAGGAAGGCCGGAACCTGGACTTGAACCGGCATCCTCTGCAATGGGAAGCAAGTTGTGCGAACCAGTCAGCCACCATGCCACAAGAAAACCAATGAGATATAATGTTAAAGTTTAGTTCTGGGAAAAAAAAGTCACTGCAATAGAGATTCAAATTACAAAATAAAATACAAACAACTTACCCCAAATTTAGGATTCATTTAAATAATGAATAAGTAGTATTGGACTATCACTCTTGGTTTATTTTTTTATTTTTTATTTTTTAAGCAATGAATGGTCACCTGTGGAGGCACAACTAATAAAAAATGCTGATCTGTGTATATTTGAATCTCGGTATTTGCAGTGTAGATGTAAATAGTTTTATCAGAGATTACAGTATTTGGCAATCACGCAGCACACTGTACAAAACATGCAAGCTTTTCTCACCAATGTCAACAGCATCTCTGAGCAAACTGGGTCACCGAACCCCCAGTGACAGATCGGAAATGCTTTCTTAAACTATAGAAATGTTCTTGGATAGAGTTCATGCTTTGGATTTTTATGGATTGTGTTGTAAGATGTGACTACAAAAATGTCAGGAAAAAATTACTAGATTACTGCATGATAACTAATACTGGCATGTAGGATCTTTGCTCAATAGTTATCAATAAACGCAACATACATGTTTTAGGATTATAGGAGGAAGACGGAGCACCAGGAGGCAACACACACACTAATGGCCTTATTACAAAATTTCATATTAGCTGCTATATGGAACCCGCCCCCCACCCCCCCCAAAAAAATATATGGCCTCTAGCCAATAAATTGTTTTCAGACTGGATGCGGGTTCGAATTTCCCACCCTCTGTCTGGGGTTGTAACGTCATGTGCCGGGTGTGTATGTGAAGAAGGGTATGTGCAGGTTCACTTTTTTTCAACAGGTGGCAGTAGCGATTCCAAATTGAATATTCTATGTTCAGTAGCTTTAATAAAAGGTAAACTTTATAGTGTATTTCATTGTGGAAGTAAAATTCAATCGCTCAACAAAAAGGTTGTTTTTTATACTTTGTCTGGATTACAAAGTTACTTCATTTAGAAGAGAATAAAAACTGTCATCATAATGAGAATGACTGACTATAAGGTGAAAATTCCCACTGACATGTATAACTTCTCTTCTTCCAGGTTTTGCATTAAAACCCAGGCGGCTCCTCATGCTTGTGCCTCCAAGATACCACGCCAATTATTTGTCTCTGCGGGAGAAACCTATTTGTGGAAGTCCTTCTTATTTCTGTAGGGCGTCACAGTGGTGCTACATCCTTGCTGCTTTCTGACTGGTCAGTTGACGACAAAAGACTTCGCCATCATCACTGTGACCCTCCGGGGTGTTCTATGGCTGTGGGAGGGTTGTGACATCACAGTTGCCCCTGCAGAGAGAATTCAGCCCAATTTGGGAAGCTGTAAAACATGCCCATGGGTCTAACGAAAAAAAAAAAAAAAAGCAAACTCCATCCTACAAACAACATACACAAATGCAGAACATTGTCACTGTGTATTGTGAAAATTGGGTGTTAAATTATGATTCGGTGAGACACGTGATTTTGCAAGTTAATCCGTCAGTAGTGGATTTATTTTATTATGTTTTGTGAGACGTTTCATCTTTCAAGCAACATTCACTTCGTGTTCACTAACGAGGTGACTAATTGGAAACATTTCTGGAATTGAGTGTGTCATCCAGTTTTTCGCTGTCATTCCTTTTATAGATGGAAAAAATTTTTTGAGAGAGCTAGAATATAAACCGCAATTGGTCTCATCATTTAGAAATGTGTACAACAGGTGTTTTCTGTGATATAATATGACAGTGGAGCATTTGTTGTTTTTTTTCACACAGTAATATTACTCTGTCTGAACACACAATTTCTAATACACGGATAGAGTGGGCCACTGACAAGAGGTTGTTAGGTGGGCGAGTGGCATTTCATTGTACATTTCATGTGAACTAATCAATGACCACTCAGTAGTGGAAGAAAGAGGGACGGGAGAGCTGGTAATAGCGCCACGATGCATTTTGGATAAAAGCACCCAAGGAGAAAAACAGGAAACTCAAGGAGGTTTTATTGGGTGGGAGTATAACAGTGGATGGGTTCGCGTTATAGAGCAAAAATTGTGAGAAAGTACGCAGACGATTATGTAAGCGAGCAGCCTTATGAGCACTCACATGAAAGGAAAAACAAAACCGTGCGACCATTGGAAATACTGAAGAGCCTCCAATTATTCTTGCACAATCTTTGCTGTAATTAGGCTATAGCACCTATCAATTAAAATACAAATATTTGGTCCAAAATCAAGGCATATTGTTGGAATGTTTGATTTGTGTGCTTCATGACAATTGGATGTATAAAAGAGTAATATATTTTTTTTTATTATTATTATTTTTTTTAACAGACAATTGCTGGCTATTCTGGCCATTGACTGATAACATTGTGGGTGCGCTGATGTGCACCAGATTAATGAACATGTGCTGAGCGCAGTCAGGCAGAATATATGGCAAACAGACCATGAAAACATGGTTACAGGGCTATACTGTTCCATTTTGGCAATCTCTTTTTTTCAAAGTTTATAAATAGCCTATATGTGGCTCTGCGGCTTTCACTACTGAGCCCTTTGTTTGCATTCTTTTGATTTAAAGTGAACATCAGCTGACAGTCAAATTCTCTATTACAGTAGAATGGCAAACAAAAAGTAAATTCCGAAAACAATCTACAAAGCAAAACAATCTATCATGAAAACGGAAGTCATCAATCTTGAAATGAATAGTAGAGCAGATTGTATTATTTGCAGGCCAAAGGTTGAATATCGAGAGACTGGTTGTTTTTGTATCAGCAAAACCAGTTTCGAATTATGACAAATAGCATCAATGATTAAACCTCAAGGGACATGCAGCCTCAATCACATTTAAAATAAAAACACCATTCTTGATAGTGATTGTAGATAAGGCCAATTGTACAGCAACACGGCTTGATCAGTTGATTAAATTCATGTCCAGCTGTTTAAACTTCAATATATACTGCACATTATTATTTGTTATTATTTATTACACTCCCTCAAGGGCAAATGCAACTCAGTCTCCGATGTATACTTTGTGTCGTGCACACCACACACTGATCAGACTTGGAGGATGCATGGAGAGATTCAGAGTGAAAGCGATAGAGTGCTGTGCCACTTGAGATGGGGTGATGGGATCTATGCCTTGCTCAAGGGCACCTCAACAATAGCCAGCAAGCACATATTTCTCTAACAAATAGCTACCATTTTTGAATTGTTGTCTCCAATAGGACTCAAACTCATGTCGGACTCTATAGGGCCAAGTCCTAACAGACTAACCAGCCTTACTGATGCCTTGACATGCACTAATTCAAAATATTACTCATCTGCTAAGCAGACCACAGGAGTGAGTTGCTGCATACAGTATTGCAATACATGTAAGTTTTAATTCATGTTGATAAACTGACTGTTTGAGAGTATGTGACGATTCAATTACGTTTTGATTATTTTGTAAGCCAAGTCTCTTAACACATCCATCTTGAATGTTGTAATTGGGGGGGGTGTAACAGGAGGAATGAGAGCGCAACTTCCCACATTCTTGGTGTAATCCTGCCATCTAGTGGATGTATATCTTATTCCAGCAAGGACTACGTTGAACTGTAATTATGAAAGTCAGGTGATTTAACAGACATTATATGATCCATATTGCTTAGCATGATTCCTGTAACAGCTACAAAAACTCCTTGCACATGACTTATTGTGTGTATGCGCATTTATGTTCTGAGATGGGCAAACTGTGAAGACGTTTTTTTTTTTGTTTTTTTTTAAACAGCCCTTATTAATGATCATCATAAATTTTTAAAGAAATCAACATAATACTATAGGCATACGTGACTTGTGAATAATGCGAAAATATGAACAAAGGGTAACTGTTAATTGACAAAGTGCAACTGTTTTTATTATTATTATTATTATTATTATTATTATTATTATTATTATTATTATTATTATTATTATTATTATTATTATTATTATTATTATTATTCAACTATTCTTTCCACCCGTTTGGGATCAGTCAATCAAGTGAAAAAGATAATTTCGTGTATTTCTGGCAGGGGAACAAGTACACGTAAGGGGCGTGGCCGTGGAGAGGTCAAAGTTGAATCCGCTGTGGCTTTTGTGCTAAGCAGGAGAGTGGAGTCCCATCGAACCGCGGCGTCTCTTCCCTCTTCCCCGGATCCTTTTAAAAGTCCCTCCCGAACCTCTCCCCCTTCTTCCCTTGCCACCCTACCCACCCCCTGGACACACGTCGACGGACGGTTCGGGTAGGGAATCCAAACACGGCACTATATGTTTTTTGGTGTTGTTTTGCTTTAGCTTTGCTAGTAGAGTGAAGGGCAGCGATAACTCGGTGCTCCACAGTGCGTCGAAGGCCGCGGGTTGTGACTATTTCCTGGAGGAAGCGACGATTTACGCTAGCAAGCCGGATGGAAAATTACCGGTTATGCTAACTAGCCGTTTGAGCGCCCTAGCTTGTAGCTGCTCCTCATGGTGTTCTGCTGTTATGTTATAGTCAAATAGCCGAGCAGTCATGTTTGAAATGAGGCGTGGTGTTAATTATGGTACGGTTTGAGTAGTATGGTGTCAAACTTGGCCATCTGCTTGCGTGACAGTCAGATCGTGATGGAGACTTACCTTAAGTGTGGAGGTGTTAGCTTATGACTTGGAGAGCCCCCCTGCTGCCCGTTAGAAGCACTTGGCACGAAGGTACTCGAATCCCAAGTGACACAAGCTAGTGTTTACACTTGGTAAAAAACGTTTAGTACGTGTAGCATATGACGCTTCTGCTCCTCGAAACCATGAAATAGTCGGCGCCCTACATAGACAGTGGGTCATTGTACTACGGTGAATGGGTGGACTCGCGCCAGTCTAATGTGAAGTACCAGCAGTTACAGTTAAATGTATATTTTTTTCTTTTTTGTTTTTCTTTCTTTCGCAGTTGCAAGGTTCTGTTAAAGTGCTCTGTCACTACAAATGCAGCTTTACCTCTACATTTCCACGGAGAACATATTTGTAAAGAAACATTTCAACTTTAGAAATGGCTCCAGTTGCTGACGTTACGTTCCTCCTTTCCATGCTGTTGCAGGCATTTGGCCTGTGACCAAAGATTCATTCCTGTCTGTCACATCCAGCTGCATCAATGGACTCAAGCTTGGTTGAAGGAGGACTTAATGTCACCTTAACTATCAGGTTACTCATGCATGGAAAGGTGAGTGTTGCTGCATGCGGTGCTTCACCCATTGTCCTTTTTGTGCACTTGTCATTAACTTTTTGCAAATTTCTTCTGTAGGAGGTTGGAAGTATCATTGGCAAGGTATGTTATTTTTACCTTTTAGATGGATGTTGTCTACATCTAACACTCCAGTTTGTTTTGTAAATGTTATTTGTCTGCACAACAGAAAGGAGAATCAGTAAAGAAAATGAGAGAGGAGGTAAGATGCAAGAAAACAATGAGAACAGATCGTATGATTTTGCTTTGTAATTTGCCCCATGGTCCATTTGTACATGCAGAGCGGAGCTCGCATCAACATCTCCGAGGGGAACTGCCCAGAGAGGATCATAACCCTCGCAGGACCCACCACCTCCATTTTCAAAGCATTCTCCATGATCATTGAGAAACTGGAGGAGGTGTGGATTTGCAAACTATCATTGATTATGAGGCGAGATTCCACTGGTGAACTTGAAGATGAACGACTACATGTGGCTTTTTCTCTCAGGACATCAGTACCTCAATGACCAACAGTACAGCCACCAGCAAACCACCAGTCACCATGCGCCTCGTTGTGCCTGCCAGCCAGTGCGGCTCGCTCATTGGCAAAGGGGGTTGCAAGATCAAAGAAATTAGAGAGGTGCATCTTCAGAATCTTGCTATGAAACTCACATTTGGTTAGCTGAGCTCGCTCAAGAGTGCCTTCTACCAATCTCGGTGCACTCTGAAAATGTTCATTCAAATGAATGTCTTTGCAAATAATGCACATATAATGTGATAACATATATTCTCAAATAATGGCCACCATGTCCAATTAATTCCCTGGTGTGTTGGCCACTGGGATAAATCACTGCCACTCCTCAAATAGGCACTGAACCCCCCACCCACCCCCGAGACAAAATTAGCATAATCCACCAGTTAGCTGCAGTAACCATTGCTCTGACATTTTATACCCAGCACCACATCTTGCCTTAAATGCCACTTATTTTCCACAGTGCACACTACCTGCACATCAGAAATGAATGAATGCAATAACACTGCCCATATGTTAAGTGCATATTATGATAATGCTTTAGTTGCGGAGAAAATTATAACACTTATTATACTGATTTGTTGAAGTTTGAGTCTACAAGTTGGCCCAAGCAGACACCTGTTCCTCTGTGCAATGAGTAAATACACATCCACGGACAATTGTTATTGAGCAAATACAGGCTTAATGAGTTGTCTGTAAAGAATAGGACTTGGCTCGATCAGGCTCACTAGGGCTGGGCAATATATCGAAAAAATATTGATATGGCAATATTGGTCTATGTAATATGCATATCGCAAAGGCATGCAATAAGTTTCATATGGAATTGTATGCTTTTATCTGAATTTGACCAGTCAGATGACCACTTAAATATGTATCAACATCCAATAGTTGAACATTATTTAGGTTAATTACAATTAACTAGGAATACAATTTAGATGGCTTATTTTGTCACATTAAATAAATGTCATTCTTTCATTCGAAAATAAAAACTGTTTCTTTAGGTACATGTACAGGTATCGATCGCAATTCGTACTAGTAAACAACTATATCGCATGTTTTTCCCAATATCATGCAGCTCTAATGCTCACTTGTGTCAGCCATTTGTGATTCTCCTCAATGAGCTGACGCCTGCATCATGTTGTTGCTGTGGGTGTTTGTGTGTCCACAGTCAGCAGGAGCTCAGGTACAAGTAGCAGGGGACATGTTGCCCAATTCAACAGAACGTGCCATCACTGTTGCAGGGACTCCACAGTCCATCATCGAGTGTGTCAAGCAGATCTGTGTTGTCATGCTTGAGGTAAAAAAATGGAATGTAAAGGAACTTTTTGAGATCCAATATGTTGTAAGTTGACTGTTGTACTGCGTCTTTTTCCTCAGTCCCCTCCAAAGGGAGTAACCATCCCATACCGACCCAAACCCTCAGGCTCTCCTGTCATCTTTGCAGGTGGTCAGGTAGGAGTTCATTTGTTTGTCCTCTACATTAGTGGTTCTCTAACACGGGCTCCCAAATGCATATGGACCAGCGTGCCAATAAAGCAAACTCAATAAAGTACAATTACTCCTCCCAAAGCTTTGGACCAATCAAAATCTTTAAAGCAAAGGTGTTAAACTGCATTCCTCGAGGGCCGCAGTCCTGCAGGTTTTCGAGGTATCTCTACTCCAACGCACCTGATTCAATGATCAGGATAATTATTAGGCTCCTGCAGAGCTTGCCTGATGAGCTTAAATATGAGTCAGCTGTGTTGAAAGTGGGAAACCTTGAAAACCTGCAGGACTGCGGCCCTCCAGGAATGCAGTTTGACACCTATGCTTTAAAGTGAGTGAAGTTTATTGCATACATTTTACATGTGTAGAGTAGTACAGAATGCCAGGCAGACATATTTGCAGCTTTGAAGCACATACCACTGGTCAAATGTTACCAACATGCCAACACAAAGCTGCTTTTGGGGTGCATACGCCATGTTTAGCAATGTTCAGGTCCCTGATTGCCTTCCACGGTGCTTGTTTATTGTCATCCATGAAACTGTGAAAATGATTCCTCTCATGTTGTCGCTTCACCCAAATTAAAGTTACTAGGAGCTAGGGGTGTGAATTGCCTAGTACCTGACGATTCGATTCGTATCACGATTCACAGGTCACGATTCGATTCGATACCGATTAATCCCGATACGAATTTATAAGTCGATTGTTGCGATTTTTTTCATTCAAATTTAGAAAATACTAATCAGTAAGCTTGTAGAGTGTAGGATTTATATGAAAATGTATTATTTATTTATCTGAAATTTCAGTCTTATAGAGGTTGTAATCTGTTTCATGTTTGAACAGCATTAAAATAAAATATTAAGGCTTAATGTTCCGTTCATATAACATCCTTCCATGCTCAAGGTGTGAATCCTAAAAAAAAAAAAAAAAATCGATTCTGCCAATTATTGAATCGATTCGAGAATCGCGCGATGTAGTATCGCGTTATATCGCCGAATCGATTTTTTTTTAACACCCCTACTAGGAGCTCTTAAAAAGGAAAAATAAGTTGCTTAAATGGTTGGAAAAACTGCAAAGTATAGCTACATAATCATCAGGTTGATGACATTGACTGTGCTTTTGTAAAACTAGCTCCTCTCTGATTGCGGCCATGTTGAATCAGTGCATGAAAGCTAATAACGATGGCTCACTTATTTTTTTTTTTTAATTCCATGTAGTGTAGTTCTGTTAAGTTCATTTCAATTAAACAGGCGATGAATATTGTTTGAAAAGTTAATACAGATATACAGTATTTCTTTGGCATTAAGGGTACACACGGTGTAATTGATGTAAGGGTTATGTTATGAGGAACTCTTTGAAAACTGTCTAGGAAAAGTTTGACTACCCCTGCACCAGACTGTTAACACAAGTTCATTTCACACTGGCTTCCCGCTAAATTGGCGCATGAGAATAGTGAAGGTTGAGGCAGGATTGATTTGCCTGCGCTTTTCAGACAAAACTCACAGACCAGGACACTTGCAGTATCACGTCCAAAGTATGTGTTCACACAGCCGATAAGTGTTGACAATTTTAATGCATGGTGACGTCAGCATAACAGCAACTATTGGGACAGGGCTGGATATTGCCAATAACCTTAGGATACCATGCGTGTCACCACCATACAACGGTCACAATACAATATACATTTCGCAATACACGTTTATGCCAATACATGGTACGTGATTTTGTAAAGCGACTCGGGATGTATGACAATGCTATTTTCAACCAATACCGATAAACCAGTCATTTAGAAAGTGCCGATATCGATAACCGATAAGTAAGCCAATAATTGTTTGCAAAGTTAACTTGAATACAAATTTACTTTCAAGTCCTACTATAAACATTGTGTAAAGTATCATGAAGCTGAATTTCATTGACATCGTTGCTTCAAAGACAACCAGTAACTCATTTTGCGTTTGTCAAAACAAAACAGTTGTGTTTTTAAAATGTAACAAAAAACTGTGAGGATGACATTTTGGGGAGACACAGTAAAGAAAGTCCACATTCACGAGTGCCATGTTGCCATGATGCATCTTCTGTCAACACGAGGTCGCACTCATTATGATGTCACAAATATCGCAATTATGTGACACTACTATAGGAGAGGTGAGGGGTTAAGGAGTTGGGCACAACTTGAGCCACAACAGATGGACCAGATGGATAATAATTAGAGGTGTGCAAAATTTCCGATTCTTAGATTATTCACGATTCGGCCGTGGAACAATCGAGAACGATTCACAAAAGTCCAAATTCCGATTATATAAATATGCCAAGGGAACCGAAACTAAAAGTGGACCGGAGCGGAAAGTACGCGGAACTGAAACGCAGTAGCGCGCGCGGTCTTCGGGACGCTTAATGGGACGGACCGAGAGTACACATCCACAACTCACGCCTCGACATTCAAAACAACAACAAGCATGGCTGAGCTGACCAACCCACATCTTCGTCAGATCAGACCTGCTCCGAAAAGGCAAACAACTTGAGGCGGAAGTATCAGCTAGCTGGCTGCAGTGCGTCGGTTAGCGTTCTACAGGGCGCCGCGCAGTGATACGAACGAACGAACAGAAAAGTAGTGGCTGGCGGTAATGGCGTCTGACTTTATTCAGAAAAGAGTATTGTGGTGGAAATGTATCACGCCTTTGAAAACAAATAGTTTTTTTTTAGAAGAAAAACGCTTTATTTCCGAGACCCCAGCCAGCTTGCTGGACTATTTTCCTCTCGTCCAACGTCGAACATGAACGAGTGTCACCGAACGCTGTCAGAAAGAAGTCAGTGCTGATCGCACACACGGGAGGTGAGGATCAAATTGAGATTCATGTTAAAAAAGCCGAACGATCCCTTTAATGTTTACACGTTCATGTTTTCACAAGTTAAAAAGCAGAAAAGCACTTGAGGGTTTTTTTTTTGTACCTCTGAGAAACTTTAATGTTTACATGTTCATCTTTACACAACTTAAAAAGCAGGAAAGCACTTTTTTTTTTTTTTTTAGGCATTTGTATTGAAGTAGTAGTTCACATTGTCTTTCATTTATATCTCAGTGCACTTTTGAGTGGATAAAAATAATATATTTTTGCTCAATGCTATGTTTTATTCTGTTGAAGACTGAATATACTTAAAAGCTGTTGTTACAGAATGAGGACTTGAGTATTTTATTTACTGTTTTGAACTGTTAACTTGATACTGAAATATTAGTTTATTTAGGCCTGAGAGGACTTTTGTACTATTTTTGTAACTAATGTACGAAACATTAAAAGCACCAAAATACATTGTTTTTTTTCTGCTGCCTGGGGGGAAATCAATAATCGTTTTATAATCGAATCGTAGCCTCTGAATCGTAATCGCAATCGAATCGTGAGGTGCCCCAAGATTCCCACCTCTAATAATAATAATGTCTATTATTATCGGCGGATTTCTTTATGTGGTTTATCTGTATGATGTCAAATTGGTCGATCATTGCCGTTAATTATTGTCCATCCCTAAAGAGACCCGCAACGATCTAGTCTTGGCTCGTTTTTTTTATTTATTTATTTTTTTGTTTTTTAAAGGCACGCTGTAACAGGGTGACATGTACAGTGTGTGAGTGTTACAACACTGACACTTCATCTCATACAGGACAGCAAGCCAGGAAAATGCCGGCTCAATGTGAAGTAGGCTACAGTTAGTTGTTTTTGTTGAGTTTGTTGTCCTTTTAGTCGACTGTTATTCCCAACTGTGTTTTTGGGAGAAAGTAGCCATTGTAGCACTTTGTAGTGTGCATGACTTTGTTTTGTGAGCACTCCAAGGGCAGAGGACTGATGGATATTGAAGTACACTGTGTGACACTGTCCCAACCTCCTAAGTGCTTTTCTCTCTTTGCAGGCATATGCTGTCCAAGGGCAGCACGCCATTCCTCAGCCTGATGTAAGTGAAGGGCCCTCTGTAAGTGATCCAATATATTTGCAAGTTTGGTCCTGAGATGCTTCATCATAGTTTTCCAATCACCTCCGTCTCACATGCGCACCCATTTCATGTATACAAGAGATCTAAGTTTGTGTCACGCCATAAGGATAAATGATCCATTTCATACGTTGCTTTCATTGCCACTGGGCTGTGATAATCAACATGGTGAGTTGTATGTTTTCTGTTTGTTCTCTGTTCCTCACAGCTCACCAAACTTCACCAGCTGGCCATGCAGCAGAGCCCCTTCATTGCGCACAGCAACCAGGGCTTCCAGGGTAGGTGGGCAGTCACTGCTTTCGATTTGTCATGACGCGTTCTGCTCTGTGACGGAGCTTTCTTTGCCATTCTGCAGCTGGGATGGACGCCTCTGCACAAACCGGCTCGCATGAGCTCACCATTCCGAACGACGTAAAGCCCATCTGTTTTCAGCAACATAATCCTTGGGTTAGGGTCTTTCCCTGGTTTCACTCTGTGCTCATATTTCCCATATTGTCTCAGCTCATCGGCTGCATCATCGGCCGTCAGGGCGCAAAGATCAACGAGATCCGTCAGATGTCAGGCGCTCAGATCAAAATTGCCAATCCCGTGGAGGGTTCCACCGACAGACAGGTCACCATCACCGGCTCCCATGCCAGCATCAACCTTGCTGAGTACCTGATCAATGCTCGGTAAGGATCACCCGCACATCATATTTTTACATTTGTGTGCCGAATGATGTCTTGATTGCACAGGCGTGATGCTGCAATTATTCTTTGACAACAGAACTCAGTCAAATTTTTCAACTGAAATTCAAATTGATGTGAGGCATTTTGTTTCCATAATTCTCATGCTAAGACAGTTTAAAATAGTGAATTTGAAGCAGATTATTTTTGTTCTGCTGCACTCAGGCTGTCCTCTGAAGCCACTGGACTCGCGGCCAACTGACATGGAGGATCCTCATCAGCATCTAATGTTGCCCCCGCCCCAACTTTTTACCAAGAGGTCCCTTATTGAACTTCATGCAAAAATAATATGAACTTACAGTCTCCTCTGCTTTGGTTTCTATATGCCTCGGTTGTAACTACGGCATCGTCATGATCGCGGTGTTCTATTTATTTATAAAGTTTGAAATTCCCATCACAATAATTTCTAAAGACTTACTTTTGGTTTTCTTTTTTTCCTTCTTTTTTTGCTGTATATCTTATTCTTTCGATAAAGGTTAAAATGTTTTAGAAAAATCTGAAAATGCATAAATCTTTTTTTGTCAGATTTTTCTTAGAAAATGTAAAAATGAAGAAAAAAAAACACTCAAGATTATAGATGGACTGTTCTTTCCCTTCCCTTTTGAATATATTTATTTTTATTTAAGACAGCTCCTTGTAAGAAGAGAATCTATTGATATTTGGAGCTGTGCTTCTTGAGCAATGCATTGTGGGTTTGACGGGTTTTTAATGGGTCAAAATGGCCTCATTTGAAGTTGAACGCAGGAAAAAGAAATAGAAAAGTTTGCCATTGTCTGAATTTTAAACTATGTTTGGTATCGCCTCAGAGTAATTGTCATTCCTGTGTTTCATCATTTTTATTTCTTGATCAGAAGTTTTGACTCTTGTTTTGTATTGCATTCTGATGTGGGCGGGTGGGTCTTTGTTGCCAGGACTGGGCCTGAAGAAGAGGAAAATATTTTTCTTTTTTCCAAAAGTACTAAAGACCATACTAATAATGGTAACATGAAATGTTTGTTTTAAATAGAGAAAATATTTTTTTTAACTGCTGGGCTGGGGAATGCTGTAAGACCACAAGAGACATGTTGGTCTTAAAGTATATTATGCTAAGGTATAAAATATGATAAACTAGAAAGAAATTAATAATAGAATGACACTAGTTTCCTGTTCTCCTTTTTTTCTGCCTGTGTCAGATTTTTATTTTTATTCTTTACAGGATGAAGAAACTCACGTTTTGTGCACGATTTCAAACTATTGTAGATCTGGGTGCAATTAAATTGTGGAAGAAATAAAAATGCCGAAATAAAAAAAAGATGTGAGATGCTAAAACACATTTTGTTTTACTTATTTTGTTATCTGTTATCTGTTATTTTGCTCTTTTTTTTTTTTTTATTAATATTTTTATTTATTTATTTATTTAACCGGTGCTTGCTTTTCCTAACCTGACAATATGTAATATCCATCTGGTACCTCTCCACAGTCATTTCATCGGGAAAAGGCGGGACACGTTTGTTTTAACCAATCACGGCCACGGGTGAAAATTTCGTGTTCGTTCTTGTCGAAGGGGGGAAAAGCACGAACATCTTACCAGCTAGAAATGCACGAAACGCCTCTCGCTGTTCAACATTTAACAAGGAAACGTGAGTAATTCTGAGAGAACAGAATTAATTATAGCGTCCATTCGTCCATATTGGGTTTGTTAGTTGACCCCTGCGTTGGCGCTGGGATCCTGTTTCGTCACAGTTGCATGTCCCGCCCCCAAACACAATGTCGCTCTGTGATTGGTCCAAACCACCAAATACGGGGAGAATTAATCTTCATCATTCTTTTCCATGAGGGAGTGATGATATAATGTACATTTTCACTTTTCTTTTTTTCTTTTTCTTTTTTGTTTGTGAACAAGTTTGACTTTTGAATTCGATACTGGGTTGTTATACAAACTGGCTCAATATAGTTGATACTCCCTCACTGGTATTTGGTTAAATTTCAGTGAGCAAGTTTCAACTTTTGCCGTCGAAAAGCCCAATGGTGTAATTCTGGTTGGATAATTGGTAGAGAAACTAGTTGCTTGGCACAGGGCTTAATTTTATCCTGTTTTATTTCAAAACCAGTTTTGATGTGTGTTTGGGATCACTGTCTAGATGTGGATTCCAGGACACTGGAGGCGGACCCGTCGCCATGGGCGGGCCTTGGGGGTCCGTGCCCGCCCTGTCAGTCAGCCGTGCCCGCCCTAGCAAGATGACTCACCAACTATTCGTCCTATCAGTCACGTAAACTTGCGCCTTCTGTTTTAAGTAAAGCATGGCGTGCCAGCCAACCACATACCTCCTTTCAAGTTTGGCTGTGATTGACAACTAAGCAAGCCAATGACAATCAGGATCAGGAGGGGTGGGGTGGGGTGGGGGGGGGAGACGCGCGCTCTGCAGACGTGCCTTAGCCAAATCTACTTCCGGGTAGATAGTGCGCATTTGCCGGCTGGCGCTGGCACAAAGACTGAGCAGTGAGCACGTCGTGCCTCGATCCAGCATGACACAGTTGACATCAATGGGAATCCTGAGTCCACTGGTTACGTTTACAAGTGAGTGTCAAACTTTTATTTTAATTAGTCAAGCCACACAGCACGGATGAATTGTAGCAATACACAGTATGCTGTTAACAGACCCAAGCTGTCACACATACACAACAACAACTAAGGAGCATAAAATTATTTATCACAAAAGCAGTTGCAGTACAATGTCAGTTGAATTCTCTTTTTTTTTTTTTATTGCCAAGTTTGTTCATGTTGATGACTGTCACTAAGTTCTAATTAAAAAAACAGCACTTTACACATCCTTTTTGGATTGATATTCTGCTTAGTTTTTCACTGAACCCATATGTTGTTTCTGTATATCATCGACATAACTCAACCTTATTTCTAAATCACTTTAAAACAGCCATTGCTGCATACAAAGTGCTGTGCATGGAATAGAAATTAGTCTTTTAGTAGACACAAGTGAAATAAAATAACACAAAATAAAATTAATTAGAGTAAATATAAGTAGATAAGTATACACGCAAATAAAATACTAAAAAAAAAAATCTGTATAAGTATAGAAATAAAATAACACAAAATACAGAAGGCACCATAAAAAAAGTAAAATGATGTGAAGTCTCATGCTGAGTCAAAGATCAAAGAATCGAGATGTCTGGCAAAAATGAAAGGAAATTTTGTCCATATCGTACAGCCCTAATCCAACACGCAAATGAAGGCAACTGCTCGCCAATTCCAGATAGAAGGGGTTGTGTCACAGAGTCATTCATTCGGACATAGTTGTTTACAGAAGTGAAGAGTGGATTTGTTTCAAATGAACTTTTGAGTTGAATAAATGCAAAATGAACTACACATTTTTTTTTCAGTTTGTCTTTTAGATTTCAGAACGAACTGCCGCTTTTAAGTGACAGAAAATATTTCTGAACACTTTTGCAGTTGTCACAATGCCGCTGTTCAACCTGATGAACATTAGATTTAGGTTGATAAAGTGTGCCCCCCCCCCAAAAAAGGTAATGCCCCCCCCCTACAATTTCTTTCTGGTGACGGGTCTGACTGGAGGCAGTCCTCACTGCACCAAGTGGATGGAATGACAGCTTGTCATTTGTGCAATGCACTGGTAGAATTTCAAAAAACAATATACTGATGTGTTTGAGCCTGTATGTAAAAATTTTAACCTGCGTGGATATAAAACCCAAATTTAAACGTGTGCACTCAAAAATAACACCCTGGAAAAAGAATAATTACACCCTTATAATTAGGGCAATTTTGACGAAAACGCCTAAAAAAAAGGTGCGCCCAAAGTCAATTTGAAGCTGTTCTTGAACCAATTGGAGTATCACCATAGTTTTTGTTTTTTAAAGATAAAATCATGAAATTTTTCCACTGGTGGGACGTCCACATGATAATGGTTAATGCCCATGATGCATTTATGTAAACTTGTGCCCATAACAGCTGCACCTTTTGAGCTGGAGGGATGGGATCGGTGCAGAAAGAAGACTAGCATCCCTCCAACAGCTTCTGATTTTACATATTGTTTGTAGCAGAACTTGAACTGTGACCCTCATTTCCAAAGCTTACTATCACCTGATGAGCAACTGCAGCCCCCTCCCCCCTATTTATTTATGTTTTTTAATTAAAACCACATAGACTTTTTAACCAATACATTATTTATTGTAGCTCATAATTTTTCTTTTGATATATTTCCTATATTACAGGTACAATGTGCAATGCAGTATAAAAACAAAACATTTCTATTCAAAGGATACTTAACATTTCAACAAGTGACCACAGAGAAGTGCTCTATATACTTAACCAGGCTACTCCTGCAGAAATCTTATTAAAGGGTCGTGGGGGACTGTGGATGTTTTTATGAAGGCGACCACCATAATGAGTCCTTAAGTTCATTACAAAAGCACATTCACATTTATTAGCACCTGCACCAGTGTTGCTGTTTAGAGAGTTGAAGCATAAATCATTGTCATGGTTCAGTGCATTTCAGAGGAGGTTGTCGCTGTGAGTGCAGGCACTACTTCACACTCACCAAAGACAACACTTGGGAAATACTACTGCACAATGACAACCATTTCCTTCTGAGTAAACCCAAAGGTCTCCATTTCACCGCAAATCTGATGACCTTTGAATGACCCTCACGCAAGTCTCTGTGCTGGAAACCGAGCAGGAGTGTTTTACAACTCCAACCTGCTGAGAAACCCGAATCACACATCATCACTGAAGACTCATCTTTGTGAAATTCTCATTCCACCCCCCCCCCCTTTTTTTTTATAAGTGCGAACATTTATTAACATAACAAACAAAGGAAATACTTTCAGGATTAAAAAAGTGTAAACTTCACAAAATATAAAACGGATACATTCGAATCATAAATTATAAACATATAGTCATGCATTTGTTCACAGGGCTGCAAACCATTTATTCTTAGATTTTATCTTATAAATAAAATATTTCTCACGTGGTATGTCATGGATATTTACATTATTATTCATTAGTGTTCAATGCATTAGTGTACGGGGATGCTCCCAGAGTGCGGGTTAGTGAACGAATGGACTTGTGGTGGTTACCTTGGTACCTATTTTGACTACCAACAGTAGTTATTAATGACTGAAAATCAAAAGAATGTCAGGTTATGAAAAAAATGTGTGTCACATGGTGGAGTTTTGCCAGCCAATGCACTCGGGAGCCCTCATAACTTGGTGTCATAACTGTGATCCCTCATGACATGCTGCACTGGCTGACCGGTGCACTGTGACGGTTCAATGTATGGCGGTTAGAGGTATTTAAGTCCAGTGGTCTATGGGGGTCCTGTGTGAGACGCCTGCGGTGACCCTTGATGGGTTTGAGGGGGCGGCATCCAGGCTCCAGCGCTGGGAGGTCGGCTCGGCTCGCCGCTGCCCGACTGGTCCAGCTCGGCGCTGTCGCAGTCCGAGTCGTCACACAAGACTCGACCCTGGGAAGCGAGGGGAACACGTTTGTTGTACTTCTCGGCAGGGCTGGACTAGCCATCTGGCATACAGGGTGTATGCCCGGTGGGCCGGCCTCTTTTGCTGCCGATGCAGTGCTTTTTAAATATTATTTTCCTACATTTTACCACAAGAGACTGGCCCACAATAGAGATACTGTCATCACGTGACTTTCTCTGAACACGCCCACCCGTGGCAGGAAATTACTGGGGCGGCATTAATGGGCTACAATGTCGTTGAGGGAGAAAACTAGCGTTTATCCGTCAACTTTCTGCCCAAGAGTATTGACAGTCACTTTGTTGTAAAGGACATGATATACATGCGCGAGGTGGACATGTTTAGATGCTGATGAAGTATCAGAAGTGCTTTTTTCACTTCAATGACGCTGCTATGTGGGAATTACCTCCTCTGTTGCAGGTGAGTGCTTTCAAATCTGACCATACAAAGGCATGAGAAGTTTGTACAATCCGGATTTATTCCCCCTTCATGTGTACTCAAAATAGCATCGAAGTTAGCAGATTGATGCAAGTTTTGCTGTGTTATTTAGGTACGTTAGCAACTTAGCTGCTAAGTCGTCCGCGTCCGCCGTCATTTATGCTGTGGAAAGTCTTCTTTATGGTGTTGGTCAGTTATTAAATTCAAGTGTGTAATATCTATTAAACCGTAGCACCATAAATGAATGAAACAGATTATGTCCCCCACATTTTGCCTGTGCTAACAGTTAGCATCTGCCGATTCAGCCACCATTTACAAAGTGCAATATCGGCTAGACGGCTACTATTGATTCTTTTTTTGGTAGCCGGCAGCATGCTGATCTTTTTTTTTTTTTTTTTTGCCTCTTCTCCTTGTGGTAGCTGGTCCATAGCAGCTGTCAATCATTGTTATCATCATGCCAAATTGGCTGTGTAAGTGTGCTAACGGCCATTTTGGGACGTGTGACATCAACAACGTCAGGATCTCCATTTCAGTTGAGTCCATTAATCATTTTCAAAGATAGATAGTAAACTGAAACATCAATAAACATCAGCAGCAGAACTACCGTATTTTCCGCACTATAAGGCGCACCTAAAAGCCTTCAATTTTTTCAAAAGCTGACCATGCGCCTTATAATCCAATGCGCCTTATATATGGATCAATATTGAGCCGCAACAGGTCTCGCTCTCAAGACGCGATCGGTGACCCTGCACGATCGGTGACGCTCATGCGCAGAAGATCCCGCCATCTTGGATCCCTAGCTAATACTAATACTTTACCTCAGAGAAAATAATAAAACAGCTGGTTTTTTTTCATTTTGGGAGTGAATGGAGTTGTCAGAAAGCTGGTTTGTAATCTATTAATAAAGTTTGACTGACCTATCTGACTGTTTTGTTGACATTCCCTTTAGCGCAGCACCATCTAATGGATGTATAACGTAACCCCAGCCTCTACTGTAGCGCCTGATATATGGAAAAAGTTTTTAAATATGTCATTCATTGAAGGTGCACCTTACAGTGCGGAAAATACGGTAAATGTTAGGCTAAGTCAAAATGCCAGGTCTGATTATTTTCGGTGCTAGTCCAGCCCTGCTTCTCGGCAAGATGACATGCAGATCTCTCGAACTGCCGTACCTCATTTGGATTCTGCTCGCGTTCCAGCTTGGCTTTGGCCTGACCCGGCGTTCCGTCTCTCTCTGACAGGCCATCGGAAGCCTGCGCGGGATCCGTGTTGTCTGCTGGGATCTCCGAGCCCTGAGAGAGGAGGTCGTCACTGCGGTAGTCCAACCTGTCATCCGTGTTGGTGCTGACTACATCGGGAGTGCCGCTGTGGGAGTGGTCTGTAGTGTGGCCCTCCTCGCCGTCCGAAACCGACAGGTTCTCTGAGCTGAAGGTCGACACCGACTGACACTTGGTGATGCTCGTCGGACGTCTGAGGAATGCGGCGGTTTGGTTTTAAAAACACAAGGATGCAAAATCCAAATGATTTGAAACTTGGCAGAGGAAATGGCTCAGGAGTTACTCACCGTCTCCGTGGTAACTCAACCTCACTGTCAACTTCACCCTCCTCCTCTTCTGATGACACCCCACGCCTCTGTAGTGACCATCAATAATAAGATGAAAGATGTCCTGGAAATTCTGGGAACAGATTCTGTCCTCTTACCTGTTTCCGTGTAATAGCTGCCCTGTACAGAATGGCTGAAGGTGTGAGGTGCTGACTCCCGGTTCCTCCTGAAGCCCCCCGGGGCAACCTCACAGCGCCTGCTCCATCCTCTTTATCCTCCCCGCCATCGTGGGGCAGGCGGGGAGATCCAAGAGATCCGCGCCGTGCGGCTGCTCCCCTCCCACAAGGCGAGTCGGGGCTGCTGGAGAAGGGGAACGAGGCCGCATCCTCGCTAGGAGTGTCGCTGCGTGGGGGAGTTTCCGTGAGGTCATCCAGACCGGTGACCCCCACCTCTGATTGCCCTAATCCGGCGGAGGCGCTGAGGCTTCCTCCTCTTTCTAGCCCACCGACAGCTGGATCCTCTTTTCCCTGGCCGCCCACCTGTAACGTGGTGCAGATCAGGTCGGGGCTGGAGGAGGATATCTGCCGTTGCTGTTGCTCGTGGTTGAGGCCCCGCAGGGCTGCGGAGGGCTCCAGGAGCTGCTTAGAGGAATCCGTGGCCAAGCGGTTAACCTGGGCCGCCGTCTCTCTATTGGGAGACGGCTGGTTGGCTTTCAGTCCTGCCAGATCTCCGCTGCTGCCTTTTCCAGGCTTGCGGTGGCGGGTTTTTACCCTCCGAGATCGACTGGGCGACGTGGAGCTTCTAGTGGTGCAGGTTGGGATCGTGACTTGCATTACAGAGGAATCCATTTTGGGAATGATTACCTCAGACTTAAGGATGTCTGGCCTGCAAGACAGGG
This sequence comes from Festucalex cinctus, assembly GCF_051991245.1. Classification (NCBI taxonomy): domain Eukaryota; kingdom Metazoa; phylum Chordata; class Actinopteri; order Syngnathiformes; family Syngnathidae; genus Festucalex; species Festucalex cinctus. The sequence continues at coordinate 8,344,435 of NC_135412.1, forward strand.
AGGGAAACAACAAATACAATCTATAATCTTCACTAGGGGTGTAACGATATTGGCAATATCGTGATATCGCAATATTGAAATTGCCACGATTAGTCGTTGTCGTCATGTCACGATATTAATAGTAAGCACATCTGTAAAAAGGCAAGGTTGTATTTTATTTTTCAAGTCCTAGCGCCCTCTGGTGGTTAGTTTAATAGCACAGTTCAGCTGCATGCAGCTTTGTGAATTACATCCACCATGATACTTTGCGGCGCTAAGCTAGTATGAGCACGACAATAACGTGACATGGCATGACCAAGCCTATTTCTTTGTCACTACTGTTATGTATAAAAACATAATATTGTCCTTTTTCTCCAATATGAGCTTTTTTGTTTGTTTTGTTTACAATACTGTGAGATTATATAGAACATCATTAGCTTTTTTTTAATATCGCCAACCTCCCCATAATATCGTGATAATTAGGGAAATAAAATGTTAAGGCTTAATGTTCCATTAATATAACATTTTGTTAACTCTAACCATGAGTAAGACGTTTTGTTGAATATTTTTCCATCAAAAATGTATGTTTAAAAATCAATTCGGCCACCTATTGAATAGATTCGAGAATTGCATGCTGTAACATCGCGATATATTGCCAAATCGATTTTTTTTTTTTAACACCCCTAGTGATAATTATTGTATCGTATCATGATCTTTGGACATCGTTACATCCCTAATCTTTCACCGCAGAGAATCAGTGTTTGTTTTAATAACGGAAATAAGATCGTACCGCTTTCCTGAGGGCAGTTTCTGTGGGACATTTCTCTTCTTGATGAGCTTGTCCATGCTGTTGGAAGAGCTGCTCTGCCTGGAGCTGTGGTGCTTAAAAAAACCTGGATACTTCTTATCCAAGGACTGCTCCCTCCTGCAGATAAACACGTAGCAAGTGGCTTTGTAAAAAAATTGCCACGCGCCAAAGACCGAATGTTTTTGTGAAGTTAGTCAAACCTCTGCAGCTCTTTTTCTTTGAGCTCCAGCTGCAGCATGACAGCACTGAGCTCCATGTAAAGGTTGTTAGCCCTCTCCAGTTTCCTCTCATAGTGTTCACGAATGTCTAAAGCATGTCTGACAAAAGAGAAGAAGAAAAAAGCCGGCTGATGTCATCGTGCATACGCATGAGAGAATCCCAATCCTCAGCAACTGGCATGCACTCAAGGCACTTCATCCACCCACGGGGATGGACTACAAAGGAGTGACATGAGGAATGGCTTGAAAAGTGGCCTGATTCGTGTGCGCAAACACAATAAGAGCCCAAATGTCCAAAGGAAGCGCGTGAAAATGACAAAACAAACCTGAGTTCTTCTCTGCGTCTGTTGATCAGCTCCTCATCGAGTCGGTGGAGACAAGTCCCCTCAGATTTAATCTTCTCAAAGTGCTGTTTCACCTCCTCTCGCCATTCAGCCTGATGAGAGCACATTTTTGTTCAGCAGCTGCGTCTAGTTAGCGCTGACTTGAGAGGCGGTTCTCTTTTGTTGGCAGACAACGGATCAGATGACTAAGCAAGACTGTGTGGGTTGATTGGCTGTGTACGTCCATATACAGTATACTGGATGTACATTATATAGAAACAAGGCTATGTTTTTCAGCATTCCTCAACCTCATCCAACAACTTTGCGTTAAATTAGATTACACGGACCTCTCTAAGCAACAATTCAGAGACACTCCAAAATCAAAGTCTTCCCAGAAAAGTAGAAGCCCTTCCAAAGGCCGAGAATGGGGCAAATCTATATTTTTATTAAGATTTTGACTGGGTGGCGTAATGGTCATGTGTCCCATTAGGCTACTTGTCCACGCGGCACGTTTGTATGTATACCATGATGCTCGCTTATTTACCAGGGAGTAAGACAAGCAACAATACCTGGGACTTGAAATACGTCTCCTGGGGAGTGGACAGAACGTCAGCTGACGCTATGTCCAGATGGAGAAGGATCTGACGGAAGGAGGGCCGATTCCTTGGCTTGCAGTTCCTGAAAAAGCCGAGATTAAACTAGTGCTGTCAAACAATTAAAGTTTTTAATCTGATTAATCACACTTTTTAATTTTGATTAATCATGATTAATCACCTAATTTATTTATTTTATTTTTTTATATTACTTGCATAATATAAAATACAAAATACCATAATATTTTGACATTAACACATTTTATTATCTGAATGTCATTTGTAAACATTCATTAAATACATGTATGCAATTGCATGCATGCGTGTATTGCTCAAAACGTAACTGCATCATATCAATTGACCAGCTCAGTGGTCTAGTGGTACAGTGTCCACCCTGAGACTGGGAGGTTGTGGGTTCAATCCCCCGGCCGGGGCATACCAAAGACCATAAAAATGGGACCCAATTGCCTCCCTGCTCGACACTCAGCATTAATTTAAGGGTTGGAATTGGGGGGTTAGATTACCAAAAATGATTCCCGAGCGCGGCCCCTGCATGCTGCTGCTCACCGCTCCCCACAGGGGATGGGTCAAATGCGGAGAACAAATTTCACTCCACTTCGGTGGATGTGACAATCAGTGGTAATTTAAATTGGGTGCAATTATATTGCAAAGAATGTGCTGAATGCTGACGTAAACTTGGTAACGGCATCATATCAACTGGGTACAATTCAGCAATTATTAATTAATTAAATGTAAATTACTTTTGTTTTATCGAAAATCCCGTGCACTTCACTTCACAAATATGGCACTTTACTGTACTTTAATTTATTTAATTCGATCTCCGGTGTCGTAACCTTATTTATTGATTGATTGAATTTTTATTTTTTATTTTATTTTCTTCTTATTATTATTATTATGATTATGATTATTATTATTATTATTATTATTATTATTATTATTATTATTATTATTATTATTATTATTATTATTATTATTGTTATTATTATTACGATTAATTCAATCTCTGGTGTAATAGCCTTATTTATTGATTGACTGAATTTTTATTTTTCATTTTGTTATTATTATTATTATTATTATTATTATTATTATTATTATTATTATTATTATTATTATTAATTCAATCTCTGATGTAATGATTATTATTATTTATTGATTGATTGAATTATTTTTTTATTTTATTATCTGTTCTCATTGCTGCTGGACATGTAAATTTCCCAGAGGGAGCCATCCCAAAGGGATCAATAAAGTCAAGTCTAAGTCTAAGTCTGTGTCTTAATGCCTCTTCGCCTCTGCTCTCCCTTTTCCCGATGTGCAATAATCGCTCACCAGCATTGGCTGAGGAGGATCTTGAAGCCATCAGGGCAGCTCTCAGGTATGGGCAGCTGCAGGCTGTTGTTTCCGACACCCCAGATGATTGCAGAAGAATCCACATCTTTGTAAGGGATCTCTCCGGTGAGCATCTCCCACAGCACCACTCCGAATGACCTTAAAGTCAGGTTAAAGCTTGAATATATACAGTCTCACGGAGGTCAAAGAAAGAGAAAATCATAGAAAACGTGATATCAGGAATTACTACAAATAGTAGCACAGGCCAGACGATTTACAACATTTTCTCCGCCAGAAAGAAACATGCTTCCATACATTACACCTACCAGATGTCCACCTTTTCTGACACTGGCTCATTCCGGATGACCTCGGGAGCCATCCAGGCTACAGTTCCTGCAAAAGACATCTTTGTGCTCTTGTCACTGAGCTCTTTTGAGGTTCCAAAGTCCGAGATCTTTACAAGGTCATCGTGTGTGATCAGCATACTGAAAAAAAGTAACATTAGATTGTTTTATCTATCAAATATAACAGTTTTTGATCATGCAGAATCATTCAAGTCTTTCTTGCGATACTACCTGAAAGTGCAAGAATGAGACACGTGTAAGCTTCTATTAATTCAGGCTAGTTGGAAGGGTGATGTCATGTTTTTAAAAATAACTCAACACTTTCTTTCTTTTGATATATGGTAGTTGCACAACCTATTGTAGCTCAATACTGCCCCTGTTGGTTTGGAGTATCATATAAGGATCATGGTCTTTCCAAAATGCTTCATGAACGTGTGATGTGATGAACCGGTGACTCACTTGGGGGACTTGAGGTCTCGGTGTATGATCTTATGAAGGTGTAGGTAGTTCATGCCTCCTGCGATGCCCATGGACCAGTCAACCAGGAGTGAGGGAGTGATTTTACGACCTGCCCTCAGCACCTCGTATAGTTGGCCTTGGGCACAGTATTCCATCAAGATACAATAACAAGGAGCCTGGGTGCACACACCCCTAGATGGAAACACAGCAATTAGATAAGAGCACAATCTTAACGGCAGACTGACGTGGACACGTAATTTGACCGAAGGCTCTCGGAGTTTCCCCTACTTGAAAGTAATGATGTTGGGGTGCTTGAGTTTGCGAAGGTGTTTGATCTCCGTCTCCTTGATGTCTCGCACTTTCTTTACAGCCACATCATCTCCGTGGAACTTGCCGAGGAAGACAGCGCCTTGCGCCCCACTGCCCACCCACTGCAGGTCTGAGATTTCCTCAAATGGAACCTCCCAGGACTCTGAACGGAGACCAGCAAGTACAAACAAAGCAACATCAACGTGAGTATCATCAAGTGCTTTTTAAATAAGAGTAATATGTGTACAACAGCTCCCTGGCAAGAAGCATTTAATTAATTTCTGCCCCACTGTGTGACATTGCCAAATCTAGCCAATGCGGACAGGAAGCAGTCAGATTGTGCTTCACCATAGAAAAGGCAACTTGCAATGCAAAGGCTGACATGCCAAACAAATGATAGCGACTAATAGGGCTGTGCAATTAATTGAAATTCAATTACAATTTCAATTATCACAGTTCACAATTACAAAATCAGCATAACCGTAAAAAAAAAAAAAAGACTAATTTTGAGTTGTTGAAATGTATACATGTACACATTTTTAAAAAATTTAAAATAAATCATTTAATTGGGAAAAAATATCATCCAAAAGGAACTTGCATAATTATAGTTTTTCATGAATTTTATTTGACTCAATATTTTTTTATGTTTAAACATTTTCTTGTTTTGTACCAAAACCTAATCGTGATATCAATTATTACCAAATTAATTGTGGTTAATATTTTCTTCATAATCAAGCAGCCTTAGCGACTAATTAATTGATGGAACAACATACTGTATTGCAGTGATTGGAAAATGAAGCTTCATAAACCACTCGCGATATTTTTTATTATTATAATTTTTTTTTTTTTTAGTAGGCCTTTCCGATCATAGTTCACAAATGTTTTAGGAGTCTTAGTTTAAAGCTAAAACCTAGTGCAATGGAAATTAATTCGATTTCTACTGAATCTTTAGACCAAGAGCACCATCTAGAGGAGTAAAAAAAAACAAAAAACATCGCAAGTGGTTCACGAAGCATCATTTCGCATCAGTACTGTGATGTTACAAGGGGTGAGTAACGATACAAAGTAACGATATAGCAATAAAAACAATATGATTTATGTGACGATACAATATCAGTTTATTCGCATGTAACATTGAATTTTTTTTTTAAACAATAACCAAACCAAGAAAAAGATGCCTAAAGCCTGCATAGTCTAGAATCTAGACGGACTGACAGACGATATTGTGATATGTTTATCGATGTTCTTGTTAAAAGAGAAATTGAAGAGAGGAAATTTGTCATCTACACCTTAGATAACAGAGAGTACTTGGCCGCTAAAGAGAAACGCGGCAGGCGCAGCCAAAGAGAGAAGCAAATCTATTCTTCATGAGGTCCACTGAAGTGTGAAGCTCTCTGGAGGCCTGCTTTAGCAGAGACGGATGCACACAACGCTTACCCAAGCTAGCTGCTAAAACTCACTGTGTCTGATGTGAGCAAACAGTCAGCAATGGCATACTGGTGATGGACAATTAAAATACTGAGCATAAGGACACACAATTTCTAATCTCACATACCTTCATGGCTATGCTTGTGTTCAGTGGAGTAGGCCTTTCCGATCATAGTCCACACAGGTTTTAGGCATCCAAACAGACCCTCCAAAAAGCCTCCGCTGCCAGATTGGAGGCGAATATTCTCCGAATGGCTCCGGACGGCACCGGCCTCCGGACTGTGGCCCGCCTCGGCACCACTGCCACACTGGCTGGCGTCATGTTCGTGTAGTTTTAGCACACTGTTATCAAAGTGGCCTGAAGGTCCATCACTGGGAGTGGGACTGCTGCCTCCCGGTGCCCCCGACCCACCAGTGTCAATCGACAACACGTTTCGGAGGACACACTGTGTAGGCGTCAGGTCCGTTTCCGGGGTGCAGGCGGGGGTGTCACCATCAAGTCTTCGATAGGGGGGTTCTGAAACTGGGGTACTGAAGCCTGACAGGGAGGGGGAAGGGGCACGGGGCTCATGGATACAGGTCCCACTCATCAGGGGTTTCCCCAACCCAGCAGGTTAGGGTGGATGGAGGATGGAAAGCTGAGAATACGACCTAAAGAAAAAGATAATAAAATACATTTGAATTACTGAGGGAAAAAAAAAAGACTAAGCAACCTTGTATGGTGGTACCATGCAGTTAGCATGTCTATCAAGAGGTGCTGGGTTTGAATTAGTGTTGTTCCGATAGCGATACCGGTATCGGCAGAGGTGCCGATACTGCATTAAAACAGTGGTATCGGCATCGGTGACTACTCGCAAGTAACATGCCGACACCATTAATTCCAACGCTAATATAGGATTTTGGATGCAGCATCTTGTGTCTTGCTGGTGCATGACATTCACTGGTATGTGGCATGTTCACTGCATGCCGATCTAAGATATCCTATTGGCCCTTGAATGCTCTGAACCAATGGCAGGACAGCTTTTTCATGTTGAGGGAAAAAAAACGTAAGTATCGGTATGGTATCGGTATCGGCCGATACTGCAAAGCTGGGTATCGGTATCGGTATCGGGAGCCAAAAAACGGTATCGGAAACAACACTAGTTTGAATGTTGTCTCTCCTGTGCGGAGTTTGACTGTTCTCAAGTGCTTGTGTGAGTTGACTACGGCTACTTCATCCCACATTCCAACAACATGCATGCAGGTTTACATGACAACTCTAAATTGACTTTGTTGTTTTTATATTTGTGTCCTGTGTTTGACTAGTCACTCATGACCTGTCCAGGGCAAGCCCAAAGTCATCCGTGACCTTTCGAGGACAAGCATTATAGAGCAAATTGATGGACGAAAAAACGGGTATAATTGGAGCAAACTGCCAGTCCCGAATATAATCACGAGTTAACAAAAACTAAAGACCTGCCGCAGAAAATCTTCATCCTGCTGCCTATGAATGGAAGCCCGTGCAGCCTGCCCAGTGGAGCCATCAACCAGTGTGGAAATGGGCTTTATGAATGAGTCGACGAAAGCATGGTGGTGCTGCTCTGTTACCCGCACTTGACGGAGATGACGGCACCCCATCTTCAGTACGACTCCTTCCATGCGTTAAGTCTGAAGTACTGTACTTATATGCATGCCTGAAAAATGATGAATTGCATAATCGCCCCCGTGAGGCTGTTTGTGTGCAAGGAAAGAAGGGGGGGGGCATATGTGCCCTTTTCATACAGTTTATCCTACAGCGGCTTGGACTGCACCACCACCGCATGAGAAGAACCACGGCGGAAAACGGAGCGTGGAAATCAGGCGATAAACAATCAGTGGGCCTGTGATGTGCACGCGCGCGCACGCACGCGGCCATGCATGAATGCAGGAAGCTCAATCTTAAAATAACCGAAGATGTGATGTTGTCACTCAGCAACTCGACGTGTAGTGAGCATGAATTGCAAAGCCGGTTGCCTACTATACTGTGTGCCGCAGCGATCGGTACATTTAGTCAGTGCTGGCACCGGCGCAAATGATACGCGGAATGCGCGCTTCCTCGTCGCACACACACGATCGTCAAGCAGCAATCGTCGATGGTTCGTTTGTCTTTCAAACAGCATCCGTTTGCTGGTGGAGCGTGAGCGGCGCTGCACCGAGCGTCACGCGCAAAAGCACGCGCCGTGATTCCTCCAGACCTGACGCGGAATTCGCATTTAAGCGGTTAGTATGACATTCCCATACCTTTTTGCACGCTTGTTGTCGCGTTGTCAAGTGAAAGGATGGGCTCGGCTTTCCGTTATCCTCACGATGTACAACCAATTGTGCCCCCCCCCCCCCCCCTCCCGTCCGTCTCTTCTTATTTGCCGTCCTGTAATCCAGCACTTTTACGTCGCTGGGACGGATCCCAGCGGGCAAATGTGTATCGATGGCTGGGGAACTATGCAACGTGCAGGCGCGCTGGGTTCGTGGGGAGGGGGGAGGGAGCTGTCTCACTCCCAGTGCTGAATTGACGTCACGTAGGTGACGGGATTTGCCGCGAGGGGGCGCTGCGCATGCCCCGCAAACGAAGATCGAGGCCTCCGTTTCGACACCCCACCAGCATGTTGTCAGGATTACCCACTAAACATCCGACGTCCAGTGGACATTCAGATCATGTCCGTATCGTCGTGGACCTTATTTCTACGTTCATATGACAGCCAAAATAGGTTGACTTTTGACGTCTAACCATGGCCTTATATGGACATTCTCACCATGTTTGTACTTTGTACATGAGCACCAAAAAAAAAAAAGTATCATATAGGCCCTACGCTGCATTATTTGTCTTTTTATTTTATTTTATGTTTTATTTAATAAAAAATATACACGATTTTTTTTTTTTTTTTGGTGACTCAAAACTGTACGTTTCGACGCATATGTTGGAAATTCATTCTATCTTGCGTGTGGTGTATATACTGTACACAGCTCAGCTCATCGGGGGGGGGGGGGGATTAGCACCCAGCTGTGTCTTGTTACGTCAATCAGTGTGTGTGTGTGTGTGTTTGTGTAGTCTGCTGTTTTTTGTTGTTGTTGTTTTTGTCCATTTTGTGTCGCTCTCATGGTTCCTTTGTTCCTGCTATTCAGTCGAGTTATTCCTTCGTAGTTGTTTGCTCTTGTTTTGGGTTTTGTTTTTTTTAGTTCCTGGAGTATCTTTATTAAACAACCACTTTTTGAGCACATGTGCCTCCTTGTACTTAATTGGGTCCCATGCAGATACATATTTACAATACAAGTATGAGTTCACCCCCATCTTGCTGTCAGATGCATTTTAATGTTGACTTGAACGACATCATTCATTGTTATTTCAAATTCAAATGATGCATGGTGTGGAGTTCTCTTTTTTTTTTGTTACGTCACACATCAAATGGATTCAAGCAGTTAGTCTTTTAAAGCCCATTAAAAAGCATTAAATCTGGAATTTTGGATACGGCAAAGAATATCCCTTATGTATGCATGTATTCTTTCATTTGACTCTGACAAACGCCTGAAACCTAACCCAGATCATTTGTCACTAGCAGTTTGCAGGGCATATAGATGAGATAAACAATCATTTACACCAGTGGTGTCCAAACTCGGTCCTCGAGGGCCAGAGTCCTGCGGGTTTTGGATGTTTCTCTTCTGCAACACACCTAAAGCTCATCAGCAAGCTCTGCATAAGCCTGATAACGATCATGTTCATTGGAACAGGTGGGTTGGAGCAGGGAAACATCCAAAACCTGCAGGATTCCAGCCCTCAAGGACCGAGTTTTGGAATGTGGACATCACTGCTTTACACTCACTTTGACAACTATGGACAAGCTCGAATCTTGAATTAACCTAACATGTACGTACTGTAGGTGTCCGGAGAAACACCACACAAGGACAGGGAGATCATGCAAACTGCACACAAGAAGGTCTGACTCTGAAACCTTGCTCTCGCAAGATTAATTCTCGCGGTATTTGTGAGTTAACAAACTCCATATTGCGGAGAACTCCCTTGAATGAAGCGCAATATCAATCAGGCTATTGCCAGGTTAATTAATTTGAGCTTTTACAAAAAAAAAAAAAAAAAAAAAAAAAAACACCTAAAGTGTTTGTTTGGATCAGTCGTTATGCAATGTCAACCTCTGTCCTCAAGAGGGCGTTGCTTAGTTGTGCAGGATTCACAACATTACGTCGTACGTTTGTACCTCTTGAGGACCCGTAGACTTCCACGGCGTGTTCAAGCATTCAAGAAAGTTGTGTCAACTGTCAAGACGACGACGTTGTTTTATATTCGTCAAAAAGTAGTGAGACGTTTGACCTGACATAAGGTAAATTACATTCCGAAATCAAAGCAAAGTCCGTAGTTTTACCAGAACCGTGCTGACATATTTGTTGTTGGCGACAGTTCGCCTGCTAACCGTGTTAGCGTAGCACTAGCATCAGCACTTCGACAGTGTGCAATGGTTGTTTAATGGTTGTTCGTATCAACTGTTTGCTTTTTTTTTATTTGTACTACAGCTTTGTTCCCCGTCCCTCCAAAAGATGTGCTCTCTGGCTCTCTTCCCTGCTCCGGTTCCCCCTGGACACACGACTCTGTCCGAGTCAAACAACGAGCTCCGTACGGCAAGCAACGAGGAGGCGCGGCGGCAGCAGGTCTAACCAAAACTAGCAAGTCAAGTTTATTTATATAGCCCTAAAATATTAATCACAAGAGTCTCAAATGACTTCACACCCCCACAGTTGACAAATATTAACGAGTAGCCTATCGTGACGTACCCTCCTAATGCTATTTATTGTTGCTTACAGAACTCATAACACATAGCCTAGCTTTGGACAGTCGTCGTCTAAAAATAATGGCTTAAGTCATTATTTTTACAATATATGTCATAATAATGGCTTAAGTCATTATTTTGACAACATATGTCATAAACTCCGAAATGAAATTATTAAAAATATACTCAGTATTTATTACATTGTTTTGTGTTTTGAGAAAACCGAGGGGAAATGCCTTCGACCATTATTTTAGCAAGTTTGTGCCCGGGCTTGTCCCTCTCCCCCGTGAATATTGGGGATTTAGTGTAGTGTATAACTAAAAACCTGTCTGTGGCTGTACGTTGCTGGCATATTTGTAGTACACGTAATTGAATAGTTTTTTTTTTTTTTTTTTTGGACCAATTAAGTCATAATGTTCTGTTGAACACATGGTCTCTCACAGCACACTAATGTGCCACGGCACACTGGTTGGGAATCACTGGTGTCTATATATACACCTAATTAATTGACTGTCTTGTTTTAATCACGTAAACGACTGTTGTGCATAAAAAATAGTATTTTGGTTTTATATAATACAGCAGGTTTCACCAATTCCCGTCCTCCAGTCCTGCAGGTTTTAGATGTTTCCGCTAGGGGTGAGTGATATGGCCTAAGAATTAGGGGTGTGAATTGCCTAGTACCTGACGATTCGATTCGTATCACGATTCACAGGTCACAGGATTCGATTCGATACCGATTAATCCCGATACGAATTTATAAGTCGATTGTTGCGATTTTTTTTCATTCAAATTTAGAAAATACTAATCAGTAAGCTTGTAGAGTGTAAGATTTATATGAAAATGTATTATTTATTTATCTGAAATTTCAGTCTTATAGAGGTTGTAATCTGTTTCATGTTTGAACAGCATTAAAATAAAATATTAAGGCTTAATGTTCCGTTCATATAACATTCTTCCATGCTCAAGGTGTGAATCCTAACCCGAAGTCAGGCGTTTTGTTGAATATTTTTCCATTAAAAATGGAAGTTTAAAAATCGATTCACACACACACACAAAAAAGGCAATGATGATAAGACGTTGAATCGGTAAGACTACCGAATGAACAATTCTGAGCTCTTAAAAAAATAAAATAAAATAAAAATAATCGTGTTTTTTTTTTTATTGAATCGATTCGAGAATCGCGCGATGTAGTATCGCGATATATCACCGAATCGATTTTTTTTAACACCCCTACTAAGAATAATACCACGATATTTCAAAGAAATGTACAATAGATTTGTGATTGGTGCTTAGCACTTTTATTACAGCACAATAAGATGCCTTTTTTCACTATTTAAATGTAAACAAAGTGCAAATATAGCAACCATAATTGAATGAAATGGAGAAAAGAGAGAAAAAAAACCAAACAAAAACAGGTCAGGTAGTTTTTACCCTGCAAGGTCTAATTGTAACATACAGTTACAATGTACTACATATGGACTTTTGTGCTTCATCTCATGGTGAAATTGTATGTTCTATACAGGAATCAAGTCCTCTCACTTTGCATTTCCCCCGAGACTCCTTCAAGCTTCAGAGTCGCATTGAGAGCAGCAGCAAGGCGGCCTTCCTGGACCACTCAGAGACGTTGTGGATGAGGACTGCAGCAGCTTGGTATGCACATTGCATAGTACATGGTGACACCCTGAATCATGACATGGTGAAAGAAATTGAGTCGGCTAAATACTAAGCATGGGATGAGATCTCACAAGATTAGAATTTTTGTTCTTAATGGACTTGAGTCTTTCAATACAGATATATTGTTTACTGTAGTTTGCATTGACATATTTTTCTTTCAGGCGGGATGGTGGTTTTACAGGGCTACTGAATGAAATCGTCAACTCCCATGAAGAGGGTACGTGAGTCTCTACGAGTGAGTGACATATTCAGTAACGTGCATGTATTGTAAGTGTGATGCTCTTTTCCACAGTGTCCAAATTGTCCGCGAGTTCTGGGTGCATCCTGGCATTGCTGCAGAAAATCTCTTCCTTTCACAGCTCCTTGTTTCCCCATATCACAGTAAGCTCTGCCTATTAATGTAATCAAGTGATGTGAGTGAATGGATGACATGATGTTGGCTGCACAATGTTGAAGTGTGTTTCTATTTGTCCCGTGGTCTGTAGCTGAGCAGCGAGAACATGATCACAGAGTTTTCACAAGCACTGAACTGGTGAGTGACAACTTATTGGGCCAGCGTTTCACCAAAACCACATAATTTATATCTGGGTTGGAGAACCTTTGTCCTATCAGTAAAAATTTTATATATGTTATATTCGAAAAATTTTGTAGTCGCTAAGCTTTTGGTTCTCCTCTCCTGGCATACACATTTATACTGTAAACCTGCACTTTTGCATCCTTGCTCTCATTTTCTGACGCCTACCTGGAAACCTTTAGTTTGTTTTATTTAAAAAAAAAAAAAAAAAAAAGCAAATGAATACATTTGTATGAATAAACTGTCAATGTCTCATGTCAATTGGTTATGTAACAAATACATAACACTCCAAGAGTTTACGAGTTAGTTGTTGTTTTTAAATACAGTTTTAATCCTCTTTTACTCTCAAATGTTTAGCCACAATTTTTAGTTAAGCCAGCATTACGATATAGTTAATCTGGAAAATGAGTGGAAAATGTTCACTCTGGTAAAATCTGGAACTGTATGATCTGTCTGCTTTATCAGGTCAGACTGCGTGGTGCGAGCGTTTGCCTGGCATCCTCATACCGATAAATTTGCTGTTGCCCTGTTGGATGACTCAATTAAGATCTACAATCACAAAAGCTGGTGAATCTCCTGTGCTTGTAACATCTTGAGAGACAATGACGTGTTTCTGAAGCCAGTGATTTACTGGCCGCCTCTTTTTTTTTTTTGTGTATGAACTCTTAGTGCCACGACTCCAATTCTGAAGCATCGTCTCCAGAGGAGCGTCGCAGCAGTGAAGTGGAAGCCACTGTGTGCATCAGGACTTGCTGTGGCTTGCCAGAGCTGTTTACTGGTCTGGCATGTGGACCCTTGCTCGCTGTCCACCAGGTATGTAAATGGTCACATGGTTGTATATTTTTGCTTCATTTCTACAGACCATTTCAGAATGCTTGTAAACAGAAAGTGTCAGGATACTCGTGTGCGGCAGAAGTGTTTCCCGATTCCTTTGGAAGCAATCATCTCACGTAACGTCTACTGCAGGGGTGTTCAAACTTTTTCATTTGAGGGCCACATACAGAAAATCAGAAGGACGCAAGGGCCACATAATGTTATGAAGAGAAATTGTGTTTAGTCCTAAAAATTGTACAAATAATTTATTTGCGCTTTTGCATATTTAGAAAAATGCTACAGTATATAAACCAATTTATTTGTAATATGGCAGCAGGGTTATTATAGTTTTGGAATTTTTCATTTTACTTTTTTCATTTTGTTTTGAGTTTTTTTTTTTTTTTTTTTTGTAGTATTGTGCGCAATATTTAAAAAACACGATGGGTGCGACGTCATTATTCATGTTTATATCAAAATAAATCTACTAAAAATCACATTTAAAATCATCCCCAAAGTCTCATGCATTAAATTAATTACCAAAGACTAAAACGAAGGACATGTTTGCTATAATTATAGTGAGTTTTATTGTAGTTAGTTCTGTAAACATAAAATGTAGTTTCAGTTAGTTTTCTTTTTTAAAAAAGCATCTTCGTTTTTATTTTATTTCGTTAATGAAATTGTTTTTTAAATTTTAGTTTTTTCGTTAGTTTTAGTTAACTAAAATAACCTTTAATAGCACCTGTGTTTTTCGACACCTTCCTTTCTTACTTTGACCATCTCCAAACATCTTTGTTTTTATTTTATTTGAACTGAGTCCAATGCCATTTTTAGCATATGTCGCGGGCCACTAAAAAATGGACGGCGGGCCGCAAATGGCCCCCGGGCCGTAGTTTGGACACCCCTGGTCTACTGACTGACACTTCATATATTCAAACAACAGCGATAGAGAAGGTGGCCAAAATCACCGCTTCAGCTCGTTAACCTGTTTTCTCAATTGTCCTGCCTTGGTCAAAGGGCATAATGCTGGTTTGTTTACTTGTGGTGCCAGTGTAAAAGGGATGAATTTTGCCACCCGGAAGAACGTGTAACATTGTGATGAAGTGTTCTATATTCTTCGTCCTCTGTGACAGGCCTTCATCTGGGTGCGCGCAGGTTTTGTCTCATCCCGGCCACTCACCAGTCACTTCCATTGCGTGGTCACCAAACGGCTCTCTCCTCGTGTCAGCCTCACCTAATGACACAGCGATGATGGTAAGAGGCTTCACCATAGTCCACCATCGCTTGTTGAAAGTGCTACATTGTCAGTGTGTTACCCCCTTGACCTCTTTCAGGTATGGGATGTAGCGGCAGAGAGCTGTGTGCCCCTCCGGCGTGTCGGAGGCGGCGGGGTCAGCTTTCTGTCCTGGTCCACAGATGGGAGCCATCTTCTTGCCTCAACGCCATCTGCTGTTTTCAGGTTCAACATTTAAATGAGTCTAATTTCTACTGTATACGTTCGAGTGTTGTACTGCTGGAATGGCACATTTCATTTTTGTAGAATATATCGCTGTTGCAGAGGTCTGCAACCTGCATGTGGCTCTTGGAATCATCTGATGTGGCTCTAAGTTTGGAAAATCAGTAACAAAAATTCAATTTCAAATTTATTTATTTATTTTTTGAACTAGTTGACCCTCAGTAGGCAAACATGGGTAAATCTAAGGGAAGAAAATTTCCTAAAGAAAACAGAATATATAATGCTTCCATGAACCATATTTAAACCAAATTACAAGTTGACAGCTGACTTCAAACTCTGTGATAAAATGTGGACCGAACATAGAAGATGGCTCCCTTTTTTTTTTAGTGTTGTTCAGATACCGATACTGGTATCAGCAGAGGCGCCAATACTGCATTAAAACAGTGGTATCAGTATCGGTGACTGCTAATAAGTAACATGCCGAGACCATTAATTCAAACGCCAATATAGGACTTTGGATGCAGCGTCTTGTGTCTTGCTCGTGCACAACATTCACTGATATGCGACATGCTCACTGCATGCCGACCTAAGATATCCTATTGGCCCTTGAATGCTCTGAACCAATAGCAGGACAGCTTTTTCATGTTGAGGAAAAAACCTTAGGTATCGGTATGGTATTGGGATCAGCTGATGATACTGCAACGCCGGGAATCGGTATCGGGGGCCAAAAAACGGTATCGGCAAATGGCTCTGAGTATTTAAAGTTGGTCACAGTACAGTATGTTGTTATGTATAAAAAGTTTGCTTCATCAATTATACAGTAGTGGACATAAAAAGGCCACACCTGTTTTTATGATATTGAACAAAATGTAATGTGCCAATAAGTAAGTAAATCTTTTTGATGAAAATCGACTTCACACACAATTACAGTATATCCACAAGTCGCTACTATGGCTTCATGCTATGAGCTCGTAAGTTAGCCAGCATTAGTTAGCAGTTGAATTAACATTATTTTTGGAACTTTATACCTAACCAATTGAATAAGGGTGTGTACACTTTTTATACCCACCACGATAATGGCACTGATAAGCTGAAAATGCAAGATGATCAAATTGACTCGTTATTCTTCAGAGTCTGGGAGACCAGGATGTGGACATGTGAGCGTTGGCCATGTGAGAAAGGCCGCTGCCAGGTAGGCATTGCAAGTGCCACCACATTTCAATGTCTCGCTCATTTCTAAGGTGTCGTTTCTACAATGCAACTTTTCTTTTGATTTTTGTTTAGTCCGGCTGTTGGAGTCCAGATGGGAGTAGACTTCTCTTCACCGTACAGGGAGAAACTGTTATCTATGCTCTCACCTTTAATGACACACCAGGTTGTTACATACTAAACTGGCATGAATGCACCACCAGTGCCACACATTTGTCTGCATACATCAAATAATACTAATAATTGGTTTGTAGCCTTAATTTAAGAAAAATGCAAAACTTTTCTTTTCTGTGTATTTCTGTGATGCTGCTACTTCATTGACATTTCAATTCAGCTTTATTTATATATGGCCAAATTTCAGAAAAAAAAAAGTTGTCTGCTTGTATGCACGCAAGAAGGTCTCCAACCACATGAACACAATTTTTTTGATGAGCAAGCAAGCTTTTTTTTTTTGCTTCATAAAAGCAGCAAACTACTACGCTTGCCTCGAGCTCCCCCTCCCTCCTACTAATTAGACACTGGCGGCACCTCCCCCCTGCACTCACAGGCAGTTAACGGAGAGCGGTAGAAGCGGAGGTTAAAGATTTAGTCGCCAAAAGAAAGTCAACACACGTAATATGGAAGTATTTCAGCTATAAAAAGAAGAAGATACAGGAAAAAAAAATCAACAGTTTTCAGTATACTCTGCAATAAATTAAGAACTTATTTGGAGGCTTTTAAAAAAAATAATAAATAAATCACATCTTAATTGTAATGCCAATAATTATAAAGTGCACTGTATGATGATGTATTTGGTTGGTGTCCTCACAGGCACATCAAAGGGATCACAAGTAGCATCAGTGGTGGCCGACCTGTCACAGACAACCTTTAACACATCCGAGGGAGATGTAACGTAAGAGCTTTCATCTGAAAAAAAACAAAACCAAAAACACAAGCTTCTCATCTATATGACCAATTGACTATGGACGTTTATTTGTGCAGTGTTGGTGGAGAGATCCAGTCTCTGACATGGGACCCGAGAGGAGAAAGACTTGCTGTGCTTCTTAAAGGTCTGTGATCATCTTGTATCCTCCCACATACAACCTAATATTGACTACAGTTGCGTTCTCCATTTTTGTCCTTTATTGGTATTGACCAGATGAAGATAATACAATAAGTGAGACAACATTAATGCCAATGAACAGCTGTTTGTGATGGCATTAATTGGAATAAGGTCAAAGTATTTTTCAGACTATAAATCCAGAGCTTCTATATCGAAATTCACTTCCACAACAATTTGTCTGGATTTCCATATTTTCTACATTTTATCAAGCACATTACCGTGGCAGAGTATGCTATGCAATAGGGTAAAAAGAATTATGCATAGTGTTCTATTCCGCATAACCATTACCGGTACTCTATAACCATAATTTCTTGATAAATTATGGCTTCAATATTTGTTAATTTAATGTATTTATAGCATCAGCCTTTGCAGCCTGAATCAAAATGTATGAGATTTCAGTGTGTGATTGTCAAATATATCTGTATCTATTGATGAATTAGTTTTCAACTGCAGCAAAGAGAGAGTGCAATAAATCAGATTAATCAGTTCTCAATAGTCAAAATTTAAACTTTTGCTGACTTTGGCAGTGCAAAATAGCATCCATCAAGCATTCCCCAATACAAACAGCAGAAAACAATGAGGTTGGGTCAATGTGGACGCGCAGTTTTTTGTTTTGTTTAATTTCTTTATTTTTTCAGTCAGTGTTTTTTTTTTTTTCCCCCCCCCCAAAATCAGTGTTCTGGCTATAACGAGTTAGCATTCAGTGAATTTTGTAAATAATAAAATGCGGACAATCAGTAGCATTTAGCAGCTTCCTCTTCCTCTTCTTCTTCTACTGTCATTTGGCAGTCGGCAAATACTTTTGGTGCATTTACCACCAGTGGAAAGAAGGTGACTGTAATGTACAAAAATTCAATATGATTAAGGAGCAAGGATTTTCAGTGTCAGTCCGAGCTCTGATTTTAATATATATACTCATTGCAAGTTGCACCTGAGTATAAGTTACAGGACGCCAGGACAGGACAGGCTAATATGTGTGATTTATTGTCCAAAAAAATGTGGTAGTAATCCTATTATAATATATGGAGTATTCTGACCTTATTTGTGTTATTGTCAATATTACATACAAAAGTTGCTAATTGCTGTTTTTTTCCAGGTGATCCACAAGCAGACCAGCCTGCCGTAATTCCCGTGTTCAAGACCAAAACAAAGCCCTTTTTTGAACTTTTGCCTTGGTAGGTGTTTCCGTCCGTGGTTGGTTACTTGTCATAGTTGTGTACTGCAATTTCTTGTTACTATCTTCAAATGAAATGAATCCTCGTTGTTAAGATGGCTTTGTATTTCCTGTCCTTAGTGGTTTTGTTCGAGGAGATCTTGATGCAGAACCAAGACTGCTGCAGTTCCACCCACATTTTCAGCATGGAGCTCTGCTCACTGTGGTCAGTAATCGCCTTGATTCTCATGCTTGATTTAGAAAATGTACCAGAACAGACTAATGTATCAAGTGTTTTACTCCATAGTGCTGGTCCACAGGAAGAATTACCCACGTGCCTTTCTACTTCGATAGCGGCAACATCAGCCGGTTTCGGTTCACTGGCGCATCGTCGCTACCATGCCCTCAGGACCCAGCCAATCAGTCGCTCTTTACTGAGTTCATGTCATGACCATCAATCACATGGTGTCACATATATTTTCCATCCTGTTT
Organism: Festucalex cinctus; assembly: GCF_051991245.1. Classification (NCBI taxonomy): domain Eukaryota; kingdom Metazoa; phylum Chordata; class Actinopteri; order Syngnathiformes; family Syngnathidae; genus Festucalex; species Festucalex cinctus. The sequence goes on from NC_135412.1 coordinate 8,363,503, forward strand.
GTCAATAAAATGTATTGAAGACATTTTTTAAATCCATTTCCTGATGTCTGATATTTTTATCGTAAGACAAATATATGGAGGTATGCATCTGGTATTGTGACTTTTAGGATAAAACCCTCAATAAGATTTAAATAGAAATTATTCATGCATTTATTAGAATTACTTGTAATAATAATCTTTATTTAAAAGTGCATTTCTTTGCACTCAAAGACACCACACAATATATTACATTAACATTGCATTAAAACAAAAGGGGAATGAAAGGATTATTTTGAAAAGTATCTCTTTGATTTGGTTTGATATCATTTCCTCTTTTCATTCAGGCAGCTAACACGATATTCCCTGATTGCAATCTTATTTGAAACCAATCCACACAACTTTAGTAGGCCTACACTATGCCTAGGCTCACCTTAGCCAGAAGTAAAGCCACCGCCGGCCCTCTCACATTGTCACCCACGAAGCGTGCCAAACTTGAATACACTGATTTCTCTGCGGCCTTTTGACTTTGTCTACAGAGCATCTAGTTGTACCAATAGGTCTGGGAGAAGCTACATACATGCATTAAAACATGATACATTTTCTCTTACAAGGGAAGTTTCTCGTGAGTGAGTCAATGATTCGTCTGCATTAGTCAAAACCATCAACCCATGAAATAAAAGCAAAGCCTGTCAGGAAAAAAAAATAAATGACAATGATGCTGAGTGACACCCTGGAAGTGAAGATCCATATACAGTGCTTTAGTTCAGATTAGTGTCACATTCGTAACGTTTTACTGCATAGCTGACTTAAGCTAATTTAAAAAAAAAAAAAGAAAAAAGTATGGCACAAAAAATTAGGGATGTTCGATACCACTTTTTTTCAGACCGATACTCAGACCTTCAGTACTCACCGATACCGATACCAACTACTGATACCAGTAGTACATTGTGACAAATTAAAAAAAATCTCTAAAAGATAATTTTTAAGCAAATATATTTCCTTTAATTTTGACAAGAAAAACAGCACAGTCACTCTTCAATAGTCTTAACGCTCAAAATAAAACACAAAAGTGCTCTTTTAGTTTAAGATTCACAATTTTGAAGTATTTCCAAGCCGGTGAAGTTTTGGTGAAAAACTGCTGTAAGCTAGCGCCAGTTACAGGCAAGGAGGACTCACTTAACGTCTTCCCCCTCTGCCATCGCTCGCTTGTACTCGTCTGCGTCACGAGTACTCGAGTACTTGAAACAAAAAGGCTGGTATCGGCCCTATACCGATACCTGGTATTGGTACTCGGCCATCCCTACAAAAAACTTTTAAAGCACACTGACGAAATGTGTGGTCAAAAGATGGAAGAAAACATTCCCACGCATGTACTTATTTTTTATTGAAAACTCAAAGCAAAAAATCTACTTTTTCATTCTCTTTTCCTTTTATTTCCAATTTACATCAATGAGAAGTGTAACAAAATAGAAACAAAACGGATCATAATAAAATTAATTTAAAAAATGTACACACCCTCACGCACACAGAGGCGTCCCACCCTGGTTGTTTATTGAGCGACTTGGTTCAGCTTTGGTGTGAGGACTTCAGCAGAGGTCTTGAAGTGTCCCTGGTCTCCACCTGTCTTGCCCGACGGCGCCCCTTCGGCAGGGTGGAGTGTGACTGCGGTGTGAGGCTAGTGGGAATTAGGGCTGGGGTAGAGGGGCTTTTGTTACCGACTATTACAAAACTCATAGCACCTTCTGAAGAAAGAGCCACCCAAAGCAAAGGCAGCCATTAGGATTTGCCCGATAGTAGATGTGTTTGTAGTCATCTCTACATTTTCACTTTGTTTTTCAGCGTGAGGTAGCTTCAAACCATATAGATGACTACAAGAAATGGCAAAATTGCTTAGGATTCGTTACAAAGCAAATTTTGGATAAGCAGAATACGTTTCCCTTCTCTGATGGGCAGAGAAGGAGTACAGGACTTTGGAACATACACCCCAAATGTAACCTCACTTTCCAAAAAGTGTTGGTGTGCATATAAACACATATACACACATCATGTGGAAACACACATAAACCATCTGGTTGCTTATAAACACAGACCTTTACAACAATTGAACCTTCAACCAAGGCTTTATAATACACAGTAAAGGTTTTGCTCCTGCTCACGATGGACAGGCATGGAGTACCTGGATTTTCAGAATATTTTATTGGTCGACACGGATTGAAAATGCCATATTGGTGTGACAGGAGGGAACAGGGAGGGAGGTGGAGTAGGACTGGGACAGAGGTTGTGCGGCTGTAGTGGAAAGGGGCTTGTCGTACTTACAAAGTGAACCCCTCCAGTCCTACCTCATCTCTGCCCGTTCAAGTGACACAATAAATAAGTGACATCAAGTCATGTTTCAGTTCTCCACAACTTTTGCTCAGTCCCTCTTCCTCCGGACTCGTACCCGTCAACAGTGGGCCATGGGAAACATGACTGGATCTCAGGAAGCGTGTTGACAGAGATGTACACTTATTGCCGATGCCCTTCAGTGCTAGCATCCAACTTGGAGAGCACTTCGTTGTGAGATCAATTTTCTTTTAGAGTTCCAGTCGTCTTTATTGTGGAATTGTGTGTAGTGTTTCATGGTTGAGTTTATTTCGTTCCTGTTATTCTGGGGGGGTCACTGTGATATTCCACTTTACAAGAAGCAGACTGGGCCTACATCCACGCCAAACTCCTGATCCGCTCCTCCGATATCCATAGGAGCAATGTCCACGATGGGCAGACGGGAGGTTTTCTGTGTTTTGTACTCGAAGACAGTTTTGCCCCACCGGCCCGTGTGTTTCTGTCGGCGGAAAAACAGAAAGAAACGTATCGGTTTTACTCTCACTTCACTTTTATGGAATATTGTTTTCTGGTATCTGCACTCACCTTGCAGCCATCCTCCAACACGGTGTATGTGAAGCGGCTGTTGCCTTCTGCGCGGATCTCCACATCGTTGGAGCCCTGCAGCAGCAAAGCCTTCTTCAGGTTGCCTGAGGCCTGGTCCATGTAGGCAATGCTGTTCTTGCAGTGGTACGTGAGGTTCTGGGATGCCTCGTTGGAAAGAAGCCTCAAGAAGGTCAGCTGGACGCTGCCGGCGTTCGCAGCAGGCCCATCCTGAGCGTAGCTGAACTGTAACCAAACAAGTCGAGGGAGATGATTAGCCACTTTCAAGAAACGTCTTCATGCTCATCAGGGAGTTTGTTCAACTGCACTCACGTGGAATCCTCCATTCATGGTCTCTCCAAACCAGATGTGCTTGCGATCCGTGTTCTTGCTGGTCCACCAGGACTTCTTTGGTACCATGGCGATACTTGGGTAGACGCAGGTCTCGCCAGTCTCCATGTTGCAGAAGACCTTGATGGCATCGGCTATGCTTCCAATGTTGGGGTCAACCCAGTAGTCACCTTGAGAGATGGAACAAGTCGGCGGTTGAATGCATAAATGCCGCTGTGGTACACACGCCTACGAGGTTCTTAGTCTTTACCATTTATGGGCATGCACTGGTCCTTTTGTGTATCTCATTGGCAAGCTTTCATAATTTTGAGAACCCTAACCCTTGATCCGATCAGTCCATTTTTTTTTGTTTCTTCAATTACGAGATTAATCACTGAGGACAAGAACGGATCCATGTGGAGTTCCAACATATAGCTGTAGATGCTGTACTAAAGATAACAGCACTGGCTAGTCTTCAAAAATTACAGTGTATCTTTATTACTGATTAATTTCGCAAGGAATGACAGTTGATCGTTTTCCATCTTTAATTCATTTGCTCCCAAAAACTTTAAAACGTTCTTTTACGTTTTACTTTTTATGCTAGAGCATTACAAGGCTTTGATGCCGCCTCTGACTTTGAATAGGTCGCTTAAAGCAGTTGTAGTTGTTACAAAAAACGACCAGTAGGTGGCAGCAGAGTATAAGAGATCAACCAGGGCCATGTTGCAACAAGCTCTTTTCCCCAGTGTTTTCAACAGGTTTGTGAATATTGATGAAATTAAGCTATATTCTATTGTTAATTGCTGCAAAATGGATACATACAAAAATACTTCTTTTTTTTCCTGATGAACGAAGAGACTAATCTTTCTTTTGGTAGATTCCATGTTTTTATAGCAAT